>NC_143022.1:25672500-26010000 GCF_057628025.1 Oncorhynchus mykiss
CACTGAGCGGCTGCGTAACCCCATAGTGCCACTTGGTCGGTAGTGCCCAAAGTGGGCCGAGGGTGCCACTGCGCTGTCATCCGCCGAGACACCGTGAAAAGCACCCCGGGGCCGCCCTGCCGTACTCTGCTTGCCCCCCATCCAAATCGCCCGATAAAATTGGGTGGGGGCTGTTGAAACGGGGCTCCGCAGAGAGTCGAGAGCCGTCACTGGAATCGCCCCCGACACGCCTGTCTGCAGTGCACTTGATCGCCTCTTGCCAGGGACAAAACGGCAGCTTTAAAAAATCCCGGTTGTCAAGTCTGACTAAAGCAGCTGTGTATAACAGACGCAACAGCCCATTTCCCTGACAGGAACATGAGCGACTCGAATGTTTTGATTCAGCTCAACAGAGAAAAATGATCATTTATAGGAGGATGATGTCAAATGAATGACAGAAAAACAACTACCTTTGATGAAGATAAGCAAAACGCAAAACGTTTTCCCCTCACAACGAATGACAGGACAGCCTGCTCCAAATCACAACAGGGATGATGACAAGCACAAAGCGCAACAACGGTTCCGACAGTCGCGCTTCCCTGCAGTAGGCTAGGCTACCCCCCTTTAATGTTATTATTTTGTCTTGAAGACTGGTTCAGCTGATCATAACCATATCCATGACAACTGTTGCTGTCTGTCTGCCAGTCTGTCTTTCCAACGACATACGTGTGTCCGGGTCCGCTTGTTCTCCGGTTCCCGGAGATTTGGGTCAATGTATGCCGCTCCCCTGCATTCTCATATCCGCGCGCTCGCTCTCACTCCTTGCTGCTGGTAGACAATGGAGGCGTTCAGTGCGCATACTCGGATTAACAATGTAACGCGTGTGAATAGGGAATATACAGTAGTCTATATATATTCTTAATCAAATTAAATTAAAATATTGTCCTAATTGTCTGTTTATCTTTTAGAAATCCAATGAAGGCGCATGTCTGGCTCGCCCCAGGCTACCAAGTCAGACGAACGCAGTGTGAGCAGAGGACAGAGATTGATATGAGCTAGTAACGCTGTCATAACCAAGTTAACATGCAGATGGCACAGCATTCATATTTTTTTTTATGCTGAATTATTGAGATTGTTGACAAATGACAATTAGCAGCCTAAAGGTATTTCCCACAAATAGGCCTACTGGTTATTGGCACGAATTTATCACGCAATTATCATACAACTGTTTATTACTGGTTCTTAAACTATAAATAAAAAAAAGAATAAACACTATTAACCATTGACAAACCCTTTATAAACCGTACGTAAATTATTACTGCCGCTGTTTGCTATTAATGAGAAAACTATTATTCATGCATGCATCAAAGTTGAATGACAAATGATATACCATGAACACCTCGTGTGTGTGTGGAATGTATCAGTATGATGAGGATGATCTCTTGGATTTAGGCTAATGAGCAGGTTTGAGTGACAGCACAGTCGGGAGTGACAGACACCTGTCACTCCCATTCACTCCTGCAAAATAAAGCCAGTCTAACGCACAGATTCTCTGATTCTCATATCTGAGGTCAAATAACCCAATTCAGGACATCACTGTTGATGTATAGTCATTGCTGCTGCATTAAACATACACACACACAGACATACTGTACAGGCACACACACACACACACACACACACACACACACACACACACACACACACACACACACACACACACACACACAGACACACACACACACTAATTAAAATGCCAATCTGGCCCTCATACCTTCATGGACACTTAATCCACAGCTTCCTATTGGCTCATTCAATCATCCCTTCTCCTCTCCCTTGTAATTACTGCCCAGGTCATTGCTGTAAATGAGTACCGGTATGTGTTCTCAGTCAACGTACCTGTTAAAATAAGAGTAAAATAAATCAAAACAATTAGGGAAATCTACCAACTGCTTTTAAAGAAGGGGCAATTCCATGGTAGCAGAATGATGCTGAGACTCAAATTCTTTCACTTTAAAATGTATGTCAAAATGCAGATACAAAGTTTGGTAACAGAATCATGGCACAAAGAGCACACCCATCATTATGTTACCGATCTTTGAATCTGCACGGTTCTTCAAGTGATTTTGTAAAATCTTCTGTGGAAATTGTTAAAGTAGTCCTTGTTTATAGAGTTGTATGGTTTGTTTAACCTTGCAATCATTGTTTTTTGTTTGACATACATTTAAAGTGAGAAATCTGAGTCTGAGGATCATTCTGTTATCATGGAACGGCTCAAAGGTAGCCCAATGGGCCGCAAGATGGTGCTATTATTCATTTGAAGTTGTTTGTCATCGGGTTGTTGACAATATTCTGTTGTTTTTTTTGCTTGTCAAAATTATAATACAATTTGTTTTTTATTCCCAAAATTATACTAGCATACTCCTGTCTGAACATACATGAATAAAATCATTTAAAACACTACACCAGAGAGCATCATTTAGCCACAGAGGATCAGTAGCTGCTAAGAAATAGCTGTGGAAAACATTTTATAGTAAGCACTTACTGTCATGAAGGCTGCAATTTGGGCAGCGCTTGCCAAATATAGAACAGCTTGTTGCATTGTGGCCATAGTCATATAATCCATAGAAGGATTTTGGAACCTTTAACCCCGGCACGTTGACTGTTAAACAGATGTTTACCCAAGAAATGGTTGCCAATCCTGTTTGGAATGGAAACTGCATCTATGGATTGTATTTCTATGTTTGGTTGTGGCTGTCAATTCATTTTTTGCAAATTTCAAAATACAATCACGAGAAAATCATAGCCGTACAGTTTGGAAAGCAAATGCCTGCTGCTGAAAATGAATTACAAATCTGTCTGTAGAAGCTAACCACAATTTTTTGAGTGATTCTGAGCGAACAGCGCTGTTTTTCAAAGTAGCTTATTTTAAGATAGGCTATTGATTTGCACGAGCGCATCGGCCATGACAGGTGAGTAGCCTAGGGTTCATCTTCATCATTGGGTGAGTCAGTGTCACTGGAAAGTCTATTTTGTAGCCTACTGCAACCTATAATATATACTGTATATACAGTGCCTTGCGAAAGTATTCGGCCCCCATTCGACCTTTTGCCACATTTCAGGCTTCAAACATAAAGATATAAAACTGTATTTTTTTGTGAAGAATCAACAACAAGTGGGACACAATCATGAAGTGGAACGACATTTATTGGATATTTCAAACTTTTTTAACAAATCAAAAACTGAAAAATTGGGCGTGCAAAATTATTCAGCCACCTTAAGTTAATACTTTGTAGCGCCACCTTTTGCTGCGATTACAGCTGTAAGTCGCTTGGGGTATGTCTCTATCAGTTTTGCACATCGAGAGACTGAAATTTTTTCCCATTCCTCCTTGCAAAACAGCTCGTGCTCAGTGAGGTTGGATGGAGAGCATTTGTGAACAGCAGTTTTCAGTTCTTTCCACAGATTCTCGATTGGATTCAGGTCTGGACTTTGACTTGGCCATTCTAACACCTGGATATGTTTATTTTTGAACCATTCCATTGTAGATTTTGCTTTATGTTTTGGATCATTGTCTTGTTGGAAGACAAATCTCCGTCCCAGTCTCAGGTCTTTTGCAGACTCCATCAGGTTTTCTTCCAGAATGGTCCTGTATTTGGCTCCATCCATCTTCCCATCAATTTTAACCATCTTCCCTGTCCCTGCTGAAGAAAAGCAGGCCCAAACCATGATGCTGCCACCACCATGTTTGACAGTGGGGATGGTGTGTTCAGCTGTGTTGCTTTTACGCCAAACATAACATTTTGCATTGTTGCCAAAAAGTTCAATTTTGGTTTCATCTGACCATAGCACCTTCTTCCACATGTTTGGTGTGTCTCCCAGGTGGCTTGTGGCAAACTTTAACCAACACTTTTTATGGATATCTTTAAGAAATGGCTTTCTTCTTGCCACTCTTCCATAAAGGCCAGATTTGTGCAATATACGACTGATTGTTGTCCTATGGACAGAGTCTCCCACCTCAGCTGTAGATCTCTGCAGTTCATCCAGAGTGATCATGGGCCTCTTGGCTGCATCTCTGATCAGTCTTCTCCTTGTATGAGCTGAAAGTTTAGAGGGACGGCCAGGTCTTGGTAGATTTGCAGTGGTCTGATACTCCTTCCATTTCAATATTATCGCTTGCACAGTGCTCCTTGGGATGTTTAAAGCTTGGGAAATCTTTTTGTATCCAAATCCGGCTTTAAACTTCTTCACAACAGTATCTCGGACCTGCCTGGTGTGTTCCTTGTTCTTCATGATGCTCTCTGCGCTTTTAACGGACCTCTGAGACTATCACAGTGCAGGTGCATTTATACGGAGACTTGATTACACACAGGTGGATTGTATTTATCATCATTAGTCATTTAGGTCAACATTGGATCATTCAGAGATCCTCACTGAACTTCTGGAGAGAGTTTGCTGCACTGAAAGTAAAGGGGCTGAATAATTTTGCACGCCCAATTTTTCAGTTTTTGATTTGTTAAAAAAGTTTGAAATATCCAATAAATGTCGTTCCACTTCATGATTGTGTCCCACTTGTTGTTGATTCTTCACAAAAAAATACAGTTTTATATCTTTATGTTTGAAGCCTGAAATGTGGCAAAAGGTCGCAAAGTTCAAGGGGGCCGAATACTTTCGCAAGGCACTGTATATATTTACTGAGTATAGCAAACATTAGGAACAAATTTCCAAATATTGAGTTTCCCTCAGAACAGCTTCAATTCGTCAGGGACATGGACTTTACAAGGTGTCGAAAGTGTTCCACAGGGATACTGGCCCATGACTCCAAGGCTTCCCACAGTTGTATCAAGTTGGCTGGATGTCCTTTGGGTGGTGGACCATTCTTGATACACACTGGAAAATGTTGAGCGTGAAAAAAACAGCAGCATTGCAGTTCTTGACACAAACCAATGCCCCTGGCAATTTTTACCATACCCCATTCAAAGGCACTTAAATATTTTGTCTTGCCCATTCACGCTCTGAATGGCACACATACATCATCAAATCAAATCAAGCTTTATTTATACAGCACATTTCAGACATGGAATGCAACGCAATGTGATTTACAGGAAAAAAATAATAAAAAACAATGAAAATAAAAGCAAAAACTTTACTACACAACAAACATAAGATAATAAATAATTTACTGACACAAACTGAACTAAAAAGCACCCTAAGGAAAATCACTGTTTTAAGATGTCTTTTAAATACTGTATATCCACAGTTTCAGCCCCTCTCAGGTTCTCTGGCAGGCTATTCCAGAGACTCTCCGCATAATAACTAAAGGCTGCCTCTCCATGCCTCTTGGTCCTAGGCATTGAGATAGTTAAAAGGCCTTTGCAGCCTGAATGGAGGAAGTTTTATGTACGAGCCAGTCCATAGGGGACGCTAATGTATTACTGGCTGGGCTGACTGCGTCAGTACCAACAGGTATTACAACATCAGGAAAATTTGCCCTCTAGGGGTCTCGGCGCTAGCTCAAAGCGACCTTGGGCCCTCCACTGGATAAATGACTAATTGCAAATGAAATTACTCACTTCCACTGAAACTTTTATTGTTGTTGCAAAGGAATACAAGTCACCTAAGATAAACATGCTGTCTACTCTATCTTCAGAATTTAATATCGAGAATGTGTTTAATGAGACAGGTGAGCCTATTTATTCTGTGAAAATGTAGCAAGTCTGCTATATATTTTTTAAAGGATTAAGCTAAGCACAAGTCTCTCATGTGCTCTTCTCATAATACCACGTAACTACAGGTCAAATGTTTACAAAGCTCTCTATTTTATCCAATTGTTTTGACTTTTGGAAATCGATTGCTCTCGATTGACTCAATAGCCAACCGTTGTGCCATTTCAAAGTTTCGTGCCAAACCAGGGAAGCAAAGTGTAAACACACCAGGGAAGCAAAGTGTAAACACACAGCAGAAGCTAGTAGCTAGCTAATGACTTGTTACTTGGCGGGTATCTACTTTTTAACTACAGTGACTTTTTAATGGAGACAAGTCGGACCTTCCCCTGCCTCCCTCTTCTCCCTTGAAGATATTTTGCTTCCTCACGAGAGGCTGCCTAGCCGGACAGAACCCACGTTTCCCTGACTTGAATTCCTGGAGAAATCTAGTGACCTGCGGGGCATCCAAGAGGTCTGTCACAAATGTGAAACAATGTACAGTGCATTCGGAAACTATTCAGGCCCCTTAACTTTCTCCACATGATCTTACGTTACAGCCTTATTCTAAAATAGATGAAATTGTTTTTTTCTCCTCATCAATCTACACACAATACCCCATAATGACAAAGCAAAAAGTGAAATATCACATGTACATAAGTATTCAGACCCTTTACACAGTACTTTGTTGAAGCACCTTTGGCAGCGATTACAGCTGCCAACCATTTTTGGGTATGACGCTACAAGCTTGGCACACATGTATTTGGGGAGTTTCTACCATTCCTCTCTGCAGATCTTCTCCAGCACTTTTTATTTTGACTTTATTTTATTTAGTAAATATTTTCTTAAGTTTTTCTTGAACTGTACTGTAGGTTTAGGGCTTTTAAGTGAGCATTTCCCGGTAAGGTTGTATTCGATGCATGTGACAAATAAAATTTGATTTGATTTGAGTGAAATGCTCACACTGTGGAGCCCTGATAACCCGCTACCGTGGCTGGTGAACTAGTCATCTTACCCGCCAATGCCAAAATGGAAGGTGGCGAGTGTTCATTTTAGGCCCTGACCGCTAGGTTTCATGGGTATTATGACACCACTGTGTGGCTCTATTATACCGCCACTAACGCTCGTCGTATGTGGCAGGGCTTGCAGACAATAACGGATTACAAAAGGAAACCCAGCCGTGAGTTGCCCAGCGATGCAGAACTCCCAAACTCACTTCGAGGAATATACCACTGCCTTGCATGAAAGCTCCAGTTTTTCCGGATGACTGTGTGATCTCGCTCTCTGTCGCTAATATGAGAAAAACTTTTAAACAGGTTAACAATCACACGGAATACCAGGGCGATCTTAAAACATGCACAGACCAGCTTGCAAGTTTCTTCATGGATTTCAATCTCTCCTTGTCTCAGTCTGTAATTCCAACATGTTTCAAACTGACCACCATTGTCCCTAGTGCCAAGAGCACCAAGGTAACCTGCCTAAATTACTATCACCATGTTGCACTCACATCTGTAATTATGAAGCGCTTTGAAAGGCTGGTCATGACACACATCAACACCATCATCCCAGACGCCCTAGAGCCACTCCAAATCGTATACCGCCTCAACACATCAACAGATGAGACTCAATATCAATTGCACTTCACACTGCCCTCTCCCACCTGGACAAGATGGGAAATAACTATGTGACAATGTTGTTTATAGACTACAGCTCAGCATTCAATACTGTAGTCCACTCCAAGCTGATCACTAAGCTGGGGACCCTGGGACAAAATCCCTACCTCTGCAACTGAATCCTGGACTTCCTGACTGGCCACCCCCAGGTGGTGAGGGTAGGCAACAACACCTCCTCCACGCTGATCATCAACACGGGGACCCCTCAGGGGTGTGTGCGTAGTCCCCTCCTGTACTTCTTATCACCCACAACTGCGTGGCCACACACGACTCTAACACCATCATCAAGTTTGCTGACCACATGACTGTGGTAGGCCTGATCCCTGATGGCGACTTAGCAGTGTGGTGCCAGGACAGCAACCTCTCCCTCAATGTAAGTAAGGCCAAGGAGCTGATTGTGGATTTTAGAAGAAAGAGGGGAGAGCATGCCCCCATCCACATTGATGGGGCTGATGTGGAGCGGGTCGAAAGCTTCGAGTTCCTTGGCATCCACATCACTAAGGACTTAACATGGTCCACACACACCTGCACAGTCCTGAAAAGGGCAAGGCAGTGCCACGTCCCCTTCAGGAGACTGAAAAGATTTGGCATGGGCCCTCGGATCCTCAGAAAGTTATACAGCTTCACCATCGAGAGTATCTTAACTGGCTGAATCACCGCTTGATATGGCAAATGTATGGCCTTCAACTGCAAAGCGCTACAGAGGGTGGTGTGGATAGCCCAGTACATCACTGGAGGTGAGCTCCCTGCCATCCAGGAGCTCTATATCAGACGGTGTCAGAGGAAGGCCCAAAGAATTGACAAAGACTCCAGCCACCCAAGCCATAGACTGTTTGGCAAACGGTACAGCAGCATCGGCTCTAGGACCAACAGGCTCTGAGACATCAAAAGAAAGAAGGACCAATGCACTCTTCATATTAATTCATTCAAATGCCTTTATTTGTATGGCAAGTTCAATGGAACAAATAATTTAAAACTTCATGGCCTTCATCAGGGAGTTTAAAGATAAGATGATACGTCTTGTTTTTTAACAAAACATTTTCCAATCAATTCTGATCACAGAATAGTTAATAGTCAATATTCATTGGAGTAAACAAGAGACCGCCTGAAACACCAAAGCCAGGAGACTGCTAAATTCCTAGACCGCTAAATAGCCATACTGCTAAATAGCCAGACTGCTAAATAGCCAGACTACTAAATAGCCAGACTGCAACATAGACAATTAATGGTACCCAAAATATCTGCACTGACCCTACCTTGCACTGACCCTAACATGCAATGACCCTACGCACACACACTAACTACAGTATAAACTGTATACACACCATGTACTACTCACTCACACACACTACATTGACACAAAGCCCACACAAATTCACATACACTACATACGCACACACACACACATAAACACACACGCATACCGACACAACACGAACACACATATATGCACACACACACACACACAGCACACATACAGTGCCTTCTGAAAGTATTCACACCCCTTGACTTTTTCCACATTCTGATGTGTTACAGCCTGAATTTAAAATGAATTAAGTTGAGATATTGTGACACTGATTCACACATAATACTACATAATCACAGTTGAATTTAGTTTTTAGAAATGTTTACAAATAAATAAAAAATGAACAGCTGAAATGTGTTGAGTCAAGTATTCAACCCCTTTTGTTATGGCAAGTTCAGGAGTACATTTTTTTTTTTTTTACAAATTTTGCTTAGCAAGTCACATATACACACATATATGTTGCATGGATTCACTCTGTGTGCAATAATAATGGTTAACATTATTTTTGAATGACTACTCCATCTCTGTACATACAGTTATCTGGTAGGTCCCTCAGTTGTGTAGTGAATTTCAAACACAGATTAAATCCACAAAGACTATGGAGGTTTTCCAATGCCTCACAAAGAAGGGCACCTATTTATAGATGGGTAAAACAAGGTTCAAGGTGAAGTTATCAATTACGCTTCGGATCGTGTATCAAAACACCCAGCCGCTACAAAGATACTGGCGTCCTCCCTAATTCAGTTGCCAGAGTAATTCTGCAAAAACTGTGGCAAAGATTTTTTTTTTAAATCCCTGAATGCAAAGCGTTATATTTGGGGCATATCCAACACAACACGTCACTGATTACCACTTCATATTTTCAAGCATGGTGGTGGTTGCATAATGTTATGGGTATGCTTGTCATCGGCAAGAACTATGGAGTTCTTTAGTCTCCCAGATGCTGCACTTCGACAGCCCTGAGAATCCGGAGATTTCACAGGTGGTGCTTCAGGATACAAGTAGGTCTACAGCATGCCCTCAAACACACAATGCACCTACTCCCTGCTAGTATTTTTGTGTTGAAGAGCACCCTGTCTGCCACTACACGAAGGAGTGTGTCTCAGTTGGTGGGACATGGCACTTGCAATGCTCACCCTTACGAATGCATTTTTATGCACACACTAATGTAGGTCGCTTTGGGTCAAAGCATCTGCCGTGTAGGCTTATATGAATCTATATGAAACAGCTAATTTTATAGATTTTTTGTTGTTGCTGCCATCGGAATCTACTGCATGTAGGCTATATTGACCTTGAACTGCTTAATGTGCTTTGTGCAGCACATGATCAATTAACTAGACTACAGGATTTCATACCACTCAGCTATTTACCTTTCAAAACCATGTCATGTAGAGTAGGCCAGAAGGCTATACTGGAAAACATGACCTCTGTCAAAATAAAAAGATGGTGGAGCCGCAAAAGTTCTGTGCAAGGGTGTTTATTTACAAAGTGATTCCGGAACAAAAACAACAGTACTGCCATCAAACATATACCTTATGGGCCAGCTAAAAACAATGCTGCCCCATTCACAGCTCAATCCAAAATGCCTTCCCATGAACTGAAAGAGAGGCTCCTTTTGTAGAGCTAGTACCTCCCCTCAGAACAATTAACGCCAATTAATTAAGCAATTAATTACCTAGTCAAACCTACATTTTCCATTAACTAAACATACTAAAGGATATACAGTGGGGCAAAAAAGTATTTAGTCAGCCACCAATTGTGCAAGTTCTCCCACTTAAAAAGATGAGAGGCCTGTAATTTTCATCATAGATACACTTCAACTATGACAGACAAAATGAGAAAAAAAATCCAGAAAAACACATTTTTTATGAATTTATTTGCAAATTATGGTGGAAAATAAGTATCTGGTCAATAAAAAAAGTTTTTCAATACTTTGTTATATACCCTTTGTTGGCAATGAAAGAGGTCAATCGTTTTCTGTAAGTCTTCACAAGGTTTTCACACACTGTTGCTGGTATTTTGGCCCATTCCTCCATGCAGATCTCCTCTAGAGCAGTGATGTTTTGGGGCTGTTGCTGGGCAACACAGACTTTCAACTCCCTCCAAAGATTTTCTATGGGGTTGAGATCTGGAGACTGGCTAGGCCACTCCAGGACCTTGAAATGCTTCTTACGAAGCCACTCCTTCGTTGCTCGGGCGGTGTATTTGGGATCATTGTCATAATGAAAGACCCAGCCACGTTTCATCTTCAATGCCCTTGCTGATGGAAGGAGATTTTCACTCAAAATCTCACGATACATGGCCCCATTCATTCTTTCCTTTACACGGATCAGTCATCCTGGTCCCTTTGCAGAAAAACAGCCCCAAAGCATGATGTTTCTACCCCCATGCTTCACAGTAGGCATGGTGTTCTTTGGATGCAACTCAGCATTCTTTGTCCTCCAAATGCATCCAAATGCTCTCTAGCAAACTTCAGACGGGCCTGGACATGTACTGGCTTAAGCAGGGGGACACGTCTGGCACTGCAGGATTTGAGTCCCTGCGGCGTAGTGTGTTACTGATGGTAGGCTTTGTTACTTTGGTCCCAGCTCTCTGCAGGTCATTCACTAGGTCCCCCCGTGTGGTTCTGGGATTTTTGCTCACCGTTCTTGTGATAATTTTGACCCACGGGGTGAGATCTTGCATGGAGCCCCAGATCGAGGGAGATTATCAGTGGTCTTGTATGTCTTCCATTTCCTAATAATTGCTCCCACAGTTGATTTCTTCAAACCAAGCTGCTTACCTATTGCAGATTCAGTCTTCCCAGCCTGGTGCAGGTCTACAATTTTGTTTCTGGTGTCCTTTGACAGCTCTTTGGTCTTGGCCATAGTGGAGTTTGGAGTGTGACTGTTTGAGGTTGTGGACAGGTGTCCTTTATACTGATAACAACTTCAAACAGGTGCCATTAATACAGGTAACGAGTGGAGGACAGAGGGGCCTCTTAAAGATGAAGTTACAGGTCTGTGAGAGCCAGAAATCTTGCTTGTTTGTAGGTGACCAAATATTTATTTTCCACCATAATTTGCAAATAAATCCATAAGAAATCCTACAATGTGATTTTCTGGATTTTCTTTCTCATTTTGTCTGTCATATTTGAAGTGTACCTATGATGAAAATTACAGGCCTCTTTCATCTTTTTAAGTGGGAGAACTTGCACAATTGGTGGCTGACTAAATACTTTTTTGCCCCACTGTACATTGCAACACGTTTTTCAACAATATCACAACATTTACAAAATTACATCACTACTGACAGTGTTTTTCAATATGCCTATTTACATTATTGAGCCATTTGGGACAGGCACTACAAAGTCAGCCCGATTCCCTTTGCTCGGGTCCTTTTCCAGCATACCCGAAAGCTACAGAGATAGAGAGAGAGAGGAACAGAACAAACAAACAAACAAACATACGCACTCATCCACAACATAGATAAGTAAAATACATATTGCTTGTATTAAATATGAACATTGACATAAGTGTGAAATGTATGTACTAGGACAGAAAAGTTAACTTGTGTGTCGACCCACATTGTTACGTTATCTGATAATGGAGCAGGGAGGAGTGATGAATGTGTGCGTGCGTTAAAGAACCAAATGCTGCCCACGGCCAGTGATGGACTTCTACGTCACAATAGCTCATATGTTCGTAATCTTATTTATTACTATTTCTCATTTGTTGTTGCATTGTCGAGAAGAAACCTGCAAGTGAGCGATGTGTACCATACATATTCCGTGCATCCACTAATACAACTTGAAACGTGATGTCTGTTCATGAACAACTCATTCAGTGTTATGTCCCATAGTGGGCCACTAGAGGGTGCCATCTGATCATGTTGTCCTCATTGGGCAAATTTGTTTTGCATGTTCCAGTGCCCAAGAAAAGTGGAGATTTATTTAAAGGACAATGGAATGGTTTAAAAAATAAAAAATAAAATTCAACTCACCCGGGGCACCGAGCCATGTAAAACGAACTTGCCCGTTGACTAATGTAGGCTACTGTGTTTTTTCGCTGGGCAAATCACATCACAGTCATCTTTGAAAAACAACAAACAAGTGAATTCAACAGGACTATTAGTAGATTAATTTGTGTTTCATCGTGTTTTTATGAACCTCTTCTTCTTGAGGTATGTACACTCCCCTACGTATTTGTTTGGACAGTGAAGATTAAACATTTAATTTGGCTCTATACTGCTGCATTTTGGATTTGAGATCAAATGTTTTTGAGGCAACAATACAGAATGTCACCTTTTATTTGAGGGTATTTTCATACGTATCTGTTTACCGTTTTAGTAATGAAAACACTTTATGTATCTAGGCCCTCCATTTGAAGATGTCATAAATATTTGGTCCCATATCCCTGCCACACATTGATTACATCAAGCTTGTGACTCGTCAGAGGCATTTGCCGTTTGTTATGTTGTGTTTCAGAGTATGTTGTGCCCAATAGAAATGGATGGTAAATAATGTATTTTGGAGTAAATTTGATTGTAAAAAAAATAGAATATGTTTCTGTACACATTAATGGTTACAGATAAGCATGAATGAAGGATGATTGAGAAGTTACAGATGCACAGAGATCATGCCCCCAAAACATGCTAACCTCTCAACATACAACCAATAACTGAGGAGATTAGCATTTTTGGTGGGGTATGATAGTTAAGGGGGGAAATCAGAATTTGGCTCCTTGTCTAAATGCGGCCAATATTACAGTGTAAGCGTGTGTTTGATTTCTGAGATCTTCACACATGCTGTACACATGTTTTTCAAAGGCTTTGTTTTATGTTATGTAAGTCAGTCTTTGAACTGGATGTTGTCCTTGTTCTTATGTAACGAATGAATGCTGGGGAAAAACTGCAAAGGTTTTGTGAGATCTTATTTTGAAAAGTGTGTGGTTTGCATATGATCAGAGATGATGTAGGCCAAATAACTTTAAACTGGTTGTGTAACATGTATTTATTACCATAGTCTAGCTCTGCATGTGTAATGAATATAATCGACCCTTTCTCCATAAATGTAACTTCTACAGCAACTTCATGTAAATATGCCATAACTGATTTACATCTAATGAGTCCATTTGAACCCCATCTACAGTACATTAACATTAGGCTGCAGAAGAGGTTGGATCTGCCATAGAGTCCATAGTGTCAACACAGTAAACAGGGCAGCAAGTAACCTAGCAGTTAAGAGCGTTGGGCCAGTAACTGAAAGGTCGCTGATTCCAATCCCCGAGCTAGGTGAAAACCTGTCTATTTGCCCTTGAGCAAGGCACTTTACCATCATTTCTCCTGTAAGTCACACTGGCTAAAAATGAACGGCACAGAGAGGTTGATGCTGCTTCATTTGCACTTTTTCATTACACTGATACTGTCATAAGGTATTGCCTAGTTAAGAATAGATCTCAGTTGTACTGTGTCTTTTTCATTACACTGATACTGTCATAAGGTATTGCCTAGTTAAGAATAGATCTCAGTTGTACTGTGTCTTTTTCATTACACTGATACTGTCATAAGGTATTGCCTAGTTAAGAATAGATCTCAGTTGTACTGTGTCTTTTTCATTACACTGATACTGTCATAAGGTATTGCCTAGTTAAGAATAGATCTCAGTTGTACTGTGTCTTTTTCATTACACTGATACTGTCATAAGGTATTGCCTAGTTAAGAATAGATCTCAGTTGTACTGTGTCTTTTTCATTACACTGATACTGTCATAAGGTATTGCCTAGTTAAGAATAGATCTCAGTTGTACTGTGTCTTTTTCATTACACTGATACTGTCATAAGGTATTGCCTAGTTAAGAATAAATCTCAGTTGTACTGTGTCTTCATCAAGTTTCAGCCTGTGAAAAAAATGACGTGTAAGAAACTCATTCTCACATTTGATAACCTGTAATGTTGACATTTAATAATAATGACATCTGATTTTATCCTCTCTGTACAGTATATATTCATGAGATGCAGTGTCTCCATATATATATGTATGTCTGTCATGTCTATGTTAATGTTTTAAATATACGTAAATTGTAAAGTCTTTTTTTCTGTAATGTCTTTTTCGTTGCGTGTTGGACCCCGGGAAGACTAGCTGTCACTAATGGGGATCCTAATAAATATCATGAATCATGTCTGCAGTCAGGGAGCCCTACGGGGATGTTATAGCCAGCTGAGGGCACATGGTTACAATGTCCACGTTTAATGGTTTATTTGGAGGAGAAGTGTTTTAGTGTTAATGTGAGATACATGAATGTGAGTGTGTTGACCTTTCACTGCTTGTCATTCACTAGCCTTAGTGTTCATGTGCACTGCCTGTTTCCCAGAGGTGACATTGACACACACGTCACATTTCTGTGTGTGAGAAATCAAAAGCTCCATCTACGTCATTATGCACAAGGGCAAATCTCAGCACTTCACACACACACTCAAATGAAAGACCTGTAGGAATTTTATAGGACCTATAGACGTTTACTAAGGAAACTGAGTGCAGCACATTCTCTATTGTCAAACTATTGAACTTCATCCCTGTTGGGAGGAAATGCACATACCATTTGTGTGGTATACAGGAGGTTGGTGGCACCTTAATTGGGGAGAACGGGCTCGTGGTAATGACAAGTGGAATAGGTGGAATGGCATAAAATACATCAAACACATGGTTTCCAGGTGTCTGATGCCACTCTATTTGCACCGTTCTGGACATTATTATGGTGTTGTACTTAATCGGAGTGTGTTTGTTTAGTGCAGTGAAAGTCCTAGCTGTTCTCTCATGTGTTAAATGTGGGTCAGCTGATGGCTGTCCTGTTAGTGAGTTGGTGATGTGATGGACCCTATTGATGTTCCCCTCTGGGGTCTAGACATTGATCCTGGGGGGACTGCCCTCTGTGGGGAGGGGAGTGGTTGAAGAATATGATTAAACTTTACCTCGTGATGGTCTTACATCACAATGTACTGTAACTTTTTATGCTTGACCATCAGGAATCTTACCAGTCCAGACCATTTGGAGGGACAATGCAGTATAGATGGAAGAGGTAGCGAGATATCCCACTCCCTCATTTTTATGTTTAGATGAAAGTCAATGACCTTAACAGACTGCTATTGCATTGGTGTCTATGGGATAGCCACCCCCTTAAGCAGACAATGGTAAATGGCCTGAGTGAGCTATCTTCATTTATTCACCATTTTTGTCTGCAGTTCTGGTAATGGTAGAAGTGTGTTGTCATTGATTGGGCAAAGAGTGTTTCCTGACCACATGACCTGACCAGGAAAACTTCTGGTTCCAGTCATTGATGCTGAAGAAATGTTCTTAGCTCTAGCACAGGATCTATTTCTCCATGGTCTTGAGGTGAGAGTGAGACTATCATGGCTTGGCTTGAGTAGCTGTCAATCAATGATCCGCCAGACTGAGCCAGGGTTGTCTATCAGGGATTCCCAGTCCTGGGGCGTCCCCTGGGTGCACGTTTTGGTTCTTTCCCTAGCACTACACAGCTGATTCAAATAACCAACTCATTAACAAGCTTTGATTATTTGAATCAGCTGTGTAGTGCTTGGGCAAGAACCAAAACGTGCACCCAGCGGGGACCCCAGGACTGAGTTTGGGAAACCCTGGTCTAGAGCACTGGTTTTCAACACTGGTGTTCTGCGGGGTTACTGTAAGTGGGCCGCATTTAAAAAAATGTTTTTATTTTTTTTATTCCAAAACTAACATTTGGGAGTATTAATTTTTACTATAAGCAATCATTTTGATCTACAAGTTATTTTATGTAAAAACAAATGGGATTCCATTTAATGGTGTTCCTCAAGCTTTTGGCAGTGAATTGGTGGTCTCCGGAAGGTAAAAGTTTGGGAACCGCTCATCTAGATATCCGAAGATTGTAATGCAATGTGTGTGTGATTGTAATGTATGGCTGATTTGCAGACGTCTAGAATGTTCTGGTCTGCTCTTGTCTAGTGCTGTGACGGCTGTCAGAGCTCTCCCTGGAGCCAACTAGAGACTATACTTGGCCAAAAGATTATAAATAAAAAGGGTAGAGTTGCAGATGGAGTCCAGGAACTGACACACACCACCCCATACAGCAGCCTCTGCTTTCTGTTTAGTTTAAGGGTCTCTGACAGGAACATTTCAAACTAACCTATTTATGTACCCTTGCTGTGTTGAAGTAAACTTCCGTCTAATTTTCTAGATGTTATGCAGGCAGAGTTGGGCTTTTATTATGACTGTAGTTGTCAATACTACTACAGCACTTCTCATTAAAGTCGTTGTCCTTATTTGAATAATAGTGGAAGTGGACGAGTACTTTTTCTGCTATAACACGATCTCGTCGAAAGATTTTACCCACATGACTTCACAGATAAAATAAAGTCAACACCAACATAAAGTATCTTAATAGGTCTTTGGGTCACCACGAGCCAGAACAGTTCCAATGCACTTTGGCATAGATTCTACACGTCTGGAACGTTTTAAAAATGACTTATTATTCTCTCTTTTTTTTTAAACTATGTAGAATAGTCTGTATACATACAAGTAGTACACAAATAGACAAATAGTCTGGAACTTTACTACCATTCTTCCAAGAGAAATTCCATTATTTGGTGTTTTGTCGATGGTGGTGGAAAATGCTGTCTCAGGCACTGCTCCAGAATCTCCCATAAGTGTTCAATTGGGTTGAGATCTGATGACTAAGACGGTAATGGCATTGTCATCCCAACCATGGTAGCCAAAATAATGGTCTGCCCACAGTGCTCAGCATTTTTATACATGACCCTAAGCATGATGGGATGTTAATTGCTTCATTAACTCAAGAACCACACCTGCGTGGAAGCACCTGCTTTCAATATACTTCATATTCATTATTTACTTAAGTGTTACCATAATTTATGCAGTTACCTGCATTCTGACGTATGGAAGCCGTTTCAGTGAATAGCATGGTTGAATAGGAAAACTGCACAAAAAGGTGAACAATACCCTACACACTAGAGTTTTATAAGAAGGTATTATCATGAATTTTAAGGAGATATAATGCCAAATTGTACTCATGTACGTTATGTGTTTGTAATCTTGTGTATAAAACTTATGCTACTTTCTTGGAACTTATAAAAATGGATGCCCACCGCAATGTGAACTTCCTGGTTAAATAAATGATAAGATCATTTTTTAATTAAATGTTCAATACCTGACAGCTGTCTCTATTCATGTTTTGAACTACACTACCCAGCGGCATAAAGTATCTTGTTTAATCAGTACCATAACTTCAGTGAGGTGAAACTTTAACACAAGCAACTAAAAGTCAACTTTTGATGTGGTGTACTTCTGTGAGAGATGACACCTTCCTCTCGTCCTCACCACAGGGAGCATGTAGCCTAGCTACATCAATAGAACTATCGCTGCATCTGTCTGCTTTCTCCTCTTCCTCTCTGTCTCCTCAGACTCCATGTCTGTGTGAGTGCTCTGCAAGAAGCTGAGGCGAACAGAGGCTCCCTGCCTGAAGGCATAGTGAGGGAGAGGAGCTGAGGCGAACATTGCAGCCACAGTGATGAGGTGTCAGGATTAGGTATATCTGAGCGAACACCCCCACAATGCTCTTCAAATGGTTATAATCTCCCCCCACTTCGCACTCATTGGTACTGATGCAACAGCCCAACAACGCCATGGGCTGGAGGTGGGAGGATAGAGAGAGAGGAACATATTCTTCCCAATATTATGCGGCAAACACTGGTTTTGTAATAGGTTGGTAACAGCTAGGTAGTGGTAATGGAAAAACTGTGATACAGAACCATTGTTTGCCTACAGTAGGTGTGAGTGCTCTGCAAGAAGTACTGGTCAAAAGTTTGAACACACCTACTCATTCAAGGGTTTTTCTTTATTTTTACTATTTTCTACATTGTAGAATAATAGTGAAGACATCAAGACTATGAAATAACACATAGAATCATTTAGTAACCAAAAAAGTGTTAAACTTATAAATATATATTTATATACTTGAGAAAATATATTTTATACTTGAGATTCTTCACAGTAGCCACCCTTTGCTCCCCAGTGGCGCAGCGGTCTAAGGCACTGCATCTCAGTGCAAGAGGAGTCACTGCATGCAGTCCCCGGTTCGAATCCAGGCTGTATCACATTCGCCCGTGATTGAGAGTCCCATAGGGCGGTCCAACGTCTGGCTGAGGTAGGCCGTCGTAAGAATTTGTTCTTATCTGACTTGCCTAGTTAAGTAAACATTTCTAAAAAATCTTGGCCCAAGCAAGTCTCTTCTTATTGGTGTCCTTTAGTAGTGGTTTCTTTGCAGCAATTCGACCATGAAGGTCTGCAGTCTCATGCAGTCTGAACAGTTGATGTTGAGATGTGTCTGTTACTTGAACTCTGTGTGGCATTTATTTGGGCTGCAATTTCTGAGGCTGGTAACTCTAATAAACGTATCCTCTTCAAATCAAATCAAATTTTATTTGTCACATACACATGGTTAGCAGATGTTAATGCGAGTGTAGCGAAATGCTTGTGCTTCTAGTTCCGACAATGCAGTAATAACAAGTAATCTAACTAACAATTCCAAAACTACTGTCTTGTACACAGTGTAAGGGGATAAAGAATATGTACATAAGGATATATGAATGAGTGATGGTACAGAGCAGCATAGGCAAGATACAGTAGATGGTATCGAGTACAGTATATACATCTGAGATGAGTATGTAAACAAAGTGGCATAGTTAAAGTGGCTAGTGATACATGTATTACATAAGGATACAGTCGATGATATAGAGTACAGTATATACGTATGCATATGAGATGAATAATGTAGGGTAAGTAACATTATATAAGGTAGCATTGTTTAAAGTGGCTAGTGATATATTTACATCATTTCCCATCAATTCCCATTATTAAAGTGGCTGGAGTTGAGTCAGTGTCAGTGTGTTGGCAGCAGCCACTCAATGTTAGTGGTGGCTGTTTAACAGTCTGATGGCCTTGAGATAGAAGCTGTTTTTCAGTCTCTCGGTCCCAGCTTTGATGCACCTGTACTGACCTCCCCTTCTGGATGATAGCGGGGTGAACAGGCAGTGGCTCGGGTGGTTGAGAGCAGCCCGCCAGGATGCTCTCGATTGTGCATCTGTAGAAGTTTGTGAGTGCTTTTGGTGACAAGCTGAATTTCTCCAGCCTCCTGAGGTTGAAGAGGCGCTGCTGCGCCTTCTTCCCAATGCTGTCTGTGTGAGTGGACCAATTCAGTTTGTCTGTGATGTGTATGCCGAGGAACTTAAAACTTGCTACCCTCTCCACTACTGTTCCATCGATGTGGATAGGGGGGTGTTCCCTCTGCTGTTTCCTGAAGTCCACAATCATCTCCTTAGTTTTGTTGACGTTGAGTGTGAGGTTATTTTCCTGACACCACACTGCAGCAGAAGTTACTCTGGGTCTTCCTTTCCCATGGCGGACCACATGAGAGCCAGTATCATCATATGGCTTGATGGTTTTTGTGACTGCACTTGAAGAAACTTTAAGTTCTGGAAATGTTCCGCATGATGTCTGTCATTTCGTTTCTCTTTGCTTATTTGAGCTGTTGTAACGATATTCGTCGTCGGAAGATGAGGAATCATCGGACCAAAGCGCAGCGTGGGAAGTGTTCATACTTTTATTTCAGCTGAACACTAAATAACAAAAATCACAAAGAGTATGAACGGAAACCGAAACAGTCCTGTCAGGTGCAGAAACACAAAACAGAAAATAACTACCCACAAAAACCCTGTGGGAAAAAGCTACCTAAGTATGGTTCCCGATCAGAGACAACGATAGACAGCTGTCCCTGATTGAGAAACATACCCGGCCAAAACAAAGAAATACAACAAAAATAGAAAAAGGAACATAGAATCACCACCCAAATCACACCCTGACCAAACCAAAATAGAGACATAAAAAGCTCTAAGGTCAGGGCGTGACAGCTGTTCTTGCCATAATATGGACTTGGTCTTTTACCAAATAGGGCTATCTTCTGTATACCACCCTTACCTTGTCACAACACAACTGATTGTCTCAAACGCATTAAGGACAGAAATTCAAATTAACTTTTAACAAGGCACACCTGTTAATTTAAATGCATTCCAGGTGACTACCTCATGAACCTGGATGAGAGAATGCCAAGAGTGTGTAAAGCTGTCATCAAGGCAAAGGGTGGCTACTTTGAAGAATCTCAAATCTCAACTATATTTTTATTTATTTAACACTTTTTTTGGTTACTACATGATTCCATATGTGTTATTTCATAGTATTGATGTCTTCACTACTATTCTCCAACATAGAAAATAGTAAAAATAAAGAAAAGCCCTTGAATGAGTAGGTGTGTTCAAACCTTTGACTGGCACTGTACATGTAAAGTGTTACCACTCATCCATCTCCCTTTCTGTCTTGATTGACTCTCTCTGCCTTGATCCCTGGTTCTCTCTGTGTTCTATTACCGCTCTGTTGGTGGATTGAATGTAGCACTGGGTGTTCTGTCAATGGACAAGGGAGCATCTCAAGAGAAGAGGTTTCCATAAATACATCAGAGGAGAGTCACCCTCGCTGTCTGAGAGCTGCCCAATCTCAGCATAACACACAGATGAGTCATTACTCAGATCCACTCTGGCACTCTGGGTGCCTGTCGCCACCACAGCCCCTCGACTGGCACAGTAGCATTAGTGGTGAAAATTAGGGTCTCTTACTGTGGGCCATAGATGAGCAGATAAGAGTGTTGCAATGGATATATTGTTTAAGGCATGTAGTTGTCAACGTGCAGCACAATGAGAGGACATGTTGCTACCCACTAGGGAGATGACGGGTGTGATCGATTGTGAAATTGGGAGCGTTAGCGATTGGGCAAACAAATGGAATCGAAGTAAGTTCAATAAGCACGCAGAACTAAACCACAACTAACCCACCCAGGCTGTTCACCACTCCACAGTGTGTCTCAAATGGAACCATATTCCTTATTAGTGAACTTCTTTTGACCAGAGCCCTGGGCACTATAAAAGGAATAGGTTTGCAATTTGGGACACAGTCCCTCAGTGTGCCAGGTCTCCCCTCAGCTTCTCAGCTGCCCACGCCCCTTCGGCTATCGCCTGTTCTCTACTCAAATCTACTCTCCTGTCTACAACCCAATAAAGTCTCTGACCTGTTTACTGTACCGGACCATCAAAACCAGTATCCCTGCAAAGAGACAAATTAGGGCCAATTGGTCCCTGTTTGTGAACACTGTGTATACTAATCTGTCTGGTGAAGACTGAGCATTTTGTCCAGACTGAACAGGTCAGCGTAGAACTGTGACTCACCCTGCTAAATGAGCTTTTCTTGGACATTCTCTTTCTGGCCCCAAAACATACATGGCACTGGTCCCAGCAGTGGATTGTGAGTTCTCTTTCTTAAGAGCATGGTCCCCTATTTGTATATCTGCTCCTGTCAAATGTACTTATGTTTGGTCTTGCTGTTAATGAAACTGATCGAAGCAATGGCCCAAAGGAGATAGCGGGCTCTGGCCAAGGGCTGTGTCCAAGATGACCGCCCTGACAGCCTCAGGATGCTAGATAGATTATTTATCAGACTTTGATATTACAGCTTGTGACACATGTCACTCCATAAGTGTATAATCATTTTTTTAAACAACACTCCTCACTCATGGTGGTGGTCAACAACCAGGCTGTGGTGGCACACTCTGCCAATCTTTACAACTGTATGCACTCCATACTCAAAACAGTAACCTCACTGAACCTAAAATAAATGAGAACTCTGGTACTGTGTGTAGCTAGTGTAGATATACAGGTTACGGCCAAAACAAAGGAAACACCAACATTGTGTCTTCATAGGGCGTTGGGCCACCACAAGACAAAACAGCTTCAATGCACATAGCATAGATTGTGTTGTCTGGAACTCTATTGGTGTGATGCGACACCATTCTTCCACGAGGAGAACTTCCATAATTTGGTGTTTTGTTGATGGTGGTGGAAAACACTGTCTCAGGCTCCAGAATCTTCCATAAGTGTTGAATTGGGTTGAGAGCTGGTGACTGAGACGGCCATGGCATATGGTTTAAATCATTTTCATACTCAACAAACCATTCAGTGACCACTCCACTCGTGCCCTTTGGATGGGGGCATTGTCATCCTATGGGCGCATAGCCATGGTCGATAACATAATGGCCAGCCCAGCATTTTTATACATGACCATAAGCATGATGGGATGAAGGTTGCTTAATTAACTCAGAAACCTGTGTGGAAGCACCTGCTTTCAATATACTTTGTATCCCTCATTTACTCAAGTCACATCACACCCACTATACTCCTACCATCTTTCTCACAAATGCATACAATTTTACAGACATGTCCTGCATACCTCTTTAAAGTGCACATCCTCATCTGTGAGCAACCGATTGAGTCTGACAGCCTGTCAGGAGCTGCATGAGACATTTCTGAGGTGTCTGCCTCAGTCAAAACAGACAATAGACTGTAGAGCCATAGCAACGCAATACCGTTCTCAGACATTTTACATTTACATTTTAGTTATTAAGCAAATGCTCTTATGTGACTTACAATTAGTGCATTCATCTAAAGAGTCAAGATACTGTAGCTGGGTGGGACAACCACATATCACAGTGGTAGCAAGTACATTTTCCCTTAATAAAGTAGTTTTCAGGAAAGCCAGGGATAGTAGGAACATACTCTTTGAAAAGGTAGGTTTTCAGACGTTTTCGGAAGATGGGCAGTGAGTCTGCTGTCCTAGCTTCAGGGGAAGCAGATTCCACCATTGGGGTGCCAGGAGAGATGTTCAATTGTGTTGAAGAGCTTTGACTGGGCTGAGTGGGAGCTGAAAACCCATAGGGATGGGGCGGCCAAGAAACCAGAGGTGGCAGAACAGTGCTCGGGTTGGGGTGTAGGGTTTGAGCATAGCCTGAAGGTAGGGAGGGGCAGTTACCCTTGCTACTCTATCGGCAAGCACAATATTCTTGTGGTAGATGCCAGTGAAGTTTGCGGAGGAGCGGGGTGACATGGGAGAACTTGGGAAGGTTGAATACGAGGCGGGCTGCAGCATTCTGGATAAGTTGCAGGGGTTTGACGGCACAAGCGGGGAGCCCAGCCAACAGAGATTTTCAGTAGTCTACAGTAGATGGGAGACAAGAGCCTGGATTAGGGCCTGCACCACTTCCTGTGTGAGGTAGGGTCGTACTCTACAGATGTTGTAGAGCATGAACCTGCAGGAGTGTGTCACTGCTTTGATGATAGCAGAGAATGACAGGGGGTCGTCCAGGGTCACGCCAAAGTTCTATGCACTCTGGGAGGGGGACACCGTGAAGTTGTTAACCGTGATGAAGAAGTCTTGGAGCTGGCAGGCCTTCCCAGGAGGAAGAGCAGCTTCATCTTGTCGAGGTTGAGCTTGAAGTGGTGAGCCGACATCCAAGTTGAGATGTCTGCCAGGCACACAGAGGGATGACTCAATAACCAGGACACATTGATTCAATAGGCTGGTCATCGTGCCACAGTCTAACTGATCGCCCAGGTTAAGCCGACTGTGTAGACCTATCTCTAGATAGCTTATGATTGATATATATCTTAAGAGAGATACCATACAATAACAAAAAACATTTGTGATTTATCTCAATTAATGTACCAGTTTACCTCCACTTACAAGGAGAAAAATACGTAGAATATAATTTACAGTAATGATTACATTTCATGAACATAAATTCTCGTACGTTAGACATAAGCATATTTGAAACCAGGGGCGCAACTTTCACTGGGGACGAGGGGGACATGTCCCCCCCACATTCTAAAATTGCATTCCCCCCACAGTTTTATCACTGGAATGTGATACAAATCGAGGTAACGGTGTGCTTTTGGACCATGCGAAAGCCTCCGACCGATTTATTAATGAAATAAAACTTCTAAAACCAAAGTTGCACCCTTGTTTGAAACCTTTTTTAATTATTGCATACAAACAATCTCCTCTTAGCTGAGATAAACAAGGTATGAAATAGATTTTGGCAATCACTCCATCTGGTCTGATACCACTGTGTCTAGTCAGTCTGATAACACTCTGTGTCTAGTCAGTCTGATAACACTCTGTGTCTAGTCAGTCTGATAACACTGTGTCTAGTCAGTCTGATAACACTGTGTCTAGTCAGTCTGATAACACTCTGTCTAGTCAGTCTGATAACACTGTGTCTAGTCAGTCTGATAACACGCTGTGTCTAGTCAGTCTGATTACACTCTGTGTCTAGTCAGTCACACAGTGATGTTCTAAAGTAGGTCACTTTGTCACTGTGAAATGAAGAAAACAGACGTTAATCTAGACGTAAGGGACAACAGAGTGCGTAGAGAGAGGGGAGAGATGTGATGGGGCATGCTCACTGGATTCAGAAATAAACACAGATCCAGTGTTGTCTGCATGATGTCCACTGTGTTTTGATATCATAGGATAAATTAAATCATGTTCAAAAGTAAACCGTCTGATCCCCGGTAGCCATTGTATTGGTTTATGCCTGTGTGGGTGCGAGGGACCCTGAGAGAGGCTGACTAGAGTTGAAATGTGTCAAAGGGAACGATAAATCCATTATGTACTATATTTTTTGTGTCATTTTGTGGGTGCTGTTAAAAATAGTATTCTGAAGCTCATGATTGTGAACTTACTGGTGCAGTGGAAGCTTCACTCTACTGTTTTCAAGAGCAATAATTGTTACCCCAAAATGATCTATCCTTTATCTTCTATCACTCTAAATCTAATTTTTATGACCATATCCTTCTCTCAAGCAGGCTCTCAGCATCTCTCCTTATCTCTATCCTCTATTTAATTTACCTTCCATTCACTTTCACTCTTCCCTGTTTAATTTCATCACCCTCTCCCCTCCTCTCTCCTCCCTCGCCTCTGATCTGTCAGTGTGGTGGCGCTCTCATGCTGCATCATCGGGGATAACACGTGCTCTCTGTTTATTATCAGGGAGGGAGGGAGTTGGAGGGAGGATGAGAGGGTAGCAGAGAACCCATAGAGTAGACAGCCTTTCTCTGTAGCACACACAGACACACAGACCAGAACAGACTGGGGGGAAGAGAGAGGGAAACAGACGCACTGCAAAATCCAGACGCATCAACAGCCACCCTTGCAGCTCAAACCACCACAGCAGGTAAGTTCTTATCTGTCTGTATGTTCACTGTCCTCAGTTTGGATCAGATAACAAAATACCTACATGAGATAGAATGACAGAACACATTTTTGCAAAGCTTGAATTAACTCTTTTGTTTGTGCATATTACATAGATGACGGGAGAGGGAATTGACTGCACATACAGTACAGAGACATTAGCCCCCCAGATCCTCTACTGTCTCCTCCTAGCTGTATAAGTGAGACTCTGACTGTGTCCCAGTGCTGTAGGACAGTGTGCCAGCCTCTGCATTGGCGCGAGTATGAGGTCGTCAGGTTGAATTTATTAACCCTAGAAACAGGAGTGCGTCACATAGATCAGTCCTGCCTTTAGTCGTCCCTGGCAGCCTGCGTATTAACAAGTCATGTAGAGAATATACAGACAACTTTCTTACCGGGTGCAGGCCTTCTGCTTTCCAGTTAAAGGGACTAGCGAATAGCGAACTGCTTTGAGTTGTTGTGTTCAGTTGTGTGTCAGCTGTGGAACACGGTTTACGTTCTACCCTACCCTTCAATAAACAGCAGCTACACAAATCACAGAAGAACCACACTTCATATCTGAGGCCATTGTATGTGGCAGAGTTAGAGATGGAGGCAAGACAGTTGATATTCTGGTCCAAATAGACTGTTACAAGTTCTACAGTCTCAATAAAGAGTTCATCAGAGGACATTTAAATTGGATATCTGTTACCTCTCCTTTGATACCTGTGTGTGTCTGTAGATGTTCATTTGCATGCTGTGTGTGTCTGTAGATGTTCATTTACATGCTGTGTGTGCACGGCCGCCTGCCTTGTTGAATGGTAGTTTCACACTGGGACCTGTAGGAAAAACGTAGCGATTTGAGGCTGAATGTCAGGCCTGACATGTTGTGAGTGATCACCATCTGTCAGAAAAAGGATGGCATGCTCCTGGTCTGGGCTGAAGGTAAATGCTGATATGTATGATTTTCACCCTATGAGAAATATGTCCTGTTCATTTGTACAGTTTCTGTCGACAAGATAATATGAAATCATATTGGTGCAACCCCAATTCATTGTATTATATAAGACTGGTGCAGAACCCTAATACTGTACATTTGATTATAGGATCAAACGCTTTAACAATTGGACATTAGACACAATGTTCCTGTTATTTAAATCACGCTGTTTATTTGGTTGTATTCTCACCCTGTACAGTGTTAAATAAAAATTATGAGGTTCACTTTTTGTCCTTTAGCATATGCAAGCTCAACAAAGCCCACTGTACGGAACCAGCTCTGTTTCTCTGCTGCTTCTGGGTCTGAATAAAACCACAAAGAGCAATATACCCGGTGTGTTTGTTCCTCCATGTAAAGCTGCTCTGTTCCTGTCACTGTAAAAATCGACCTATGAGTCATGATGATATGGCTTAAACTTTGCTGTTCACTTTTTCCCCCTCTTTCTTTCAACCACCACTGGATGATTTTATTTTGTAGTGATAGATGGGGCCCGGATTGTTTTGGAACTTCTCTTCAAAGGCTAACTGCTCGGTGCCGCAGAGCCTGCTGCAGACCATGTACGTAGTGCCTTCTGGAATGGACTTCATCTACTGTATATAGCTTCCTTAACTTATGTTTTTGGCATCTAGTACATCACTCCTTCCATTCACTGTCCGTCCTTCTTAAAGTCATGGGCTGATGACTGCAGTGTTCCACACCAAGGCCTAGCTTGTGGACCGTAACTCATTGTGCTGGAGTACAAGCCAATGGCCAATCACTGCAGAGCATTGGACCACAACTCATGATTCTGATTGCTGCTCGGTGTCGGAACATGTCTTTTGAGTCATTCAGCACTTTTTGGCAAAGTTGAAAGAGACTCATGAGCCATGGACCAATCACAGCAGAGCACTGGACCAAGACATCATTTGATGAATCGTATCTCACTATCACCCCATTAAGGCCTTATTAATGATAGTCAGAAGAGCTGTAGCCAATCATCACAGCACACATTCTCTATGTGTGTTATATTACCATCCATCAACTTTGAACCCCAGCCATGGCTGTTTCTGTACTGTGTTGTATCAGTCTGTACGGAACTGCATGTTCCACACATCTTGCATGCTAATCATGTCCTTGCTTTAGGGTTTGTGGGTATAGTCTAAAAACTCAGTATTATCATCTCCTTGATAGTCTTTTGGCATAAGGTATCAAGTGGTTGAAACCTGTTGCATATTTCTCTGTTTAGGCTTTTGGATTTGTTTCCTGGGACTAACCACCATACTTACTACTTTTAGTTTTCAATATCTCAAGTACAAATTGTCCGGCTCAATCAAACAACCCGAGTTTGGGGGGCAATAAAGAGACATTGCGTGCTATAGGCCAAACGGTTGTGGATGTTTAGCTTAGAATAGGCAGAGAATGGGTGATTTCATTGAAGGGGATGATGTAGCTAGTTGACATATTGGTCATTGAGTGTGCCTTCACTGGGCGAGGCTGTTGTCACTAACGGCTGACATCTGACATCCAATGTAGGGCCTGGCAGCATACTGTACCATGACATAAAACAGGATTTTCTGGCAAATGAAGTCTTCTGAAACAGTAGTGGTCAGTCGGGAAGGTTTTAAGAGCTCCCCTGCCTCTTCCTTCTCTGTTTTGCACAGGTCCCATTGAGAGTCATATGCCGTGCCCTTCTGTCCAGCTTGCTCTGCCCCATAGCATGGGGTACCTAGTGACAGGAGGCAGGGCCAAGCCAGGTCATGCAGGCTGTAGCGACAGCCCTGTGGATTCCTCAGGGGCCACTGTTCTATCAGGCTGTCTCTGATGCCAGCTCTGAGAGCAGCACATACATGGAGATAGAGATAGGCTGCCTCCCAAATGGAATCCTATTCCCTTTATAGTGCACCACTTTCGGCCAGTCCTGTAGGAATATGTCCCATAGGGCTCTGGTCAAAAGTACTGGGAGGCAGCCTATCTCTATCTCCATGTATGTGCTGCTCTCAGAGCTGGCATCAGAGACAGCCTGATAGAACAGTGGCCCCTGAGGAATCCACAGGGCTGTCGCTACCATTTTGTAGTCTCTAAGTTTATCCAATGTAAAAAAAAACACAATTTCAAATTTTTCTACATGAGACCGATTTGAGCCGGTCGGTCACATATTGTACATTACCTTTTACCAGAGCTCTGGTCATAAGTCATGCACTGTATAGGAAATAGGGTCCCATTTGGGATGTATTAATGCATAATCTATCAGTGAGCGCAATGCCTCAGGTATGACCAGTGTTCTTTTTTGTGCTCCCTTCCTCTCTTTCTCCCATATTAATTTGTTAGTGTGTTTAATTGATTTGGTTTCTTGGGTTGTTAGATTCCACAAGCGTGAAGGTGTGGTCTGTGCTCTCTGCTGCTGAGCGCAAAAGGGCCATTTTCTCCTTTGGATGAGTT
The DNA here is from genome assembly GCF_057628025.1 of Oncorhynchus mykiss. NCBI lineage: Eukaryota > Metazoa > Chordata > Actinopteri > Salmoniformes > Salmonidae > Oncorhynchus > Oncorhynchus mykiss. The sequence goes on from NC_143022.1 coordinate 25,701,730, forward strand.
GGCCTTTAATCCTCTCTAATGTTATCGTCCATATGGCTAATTAATCAGCCGGACCAGAGTTAATTATGTTACTGACAGCAAGAAGGCTTGAAAAATCATGAATCAAGTCGCAGTGCCTTTCTGGATGTTTTTTAGGGATCACCGCTGGGTCAGTTTTACTCAATTAATGGGAAAAACAAACCGTTCAAACACACATACACACACACACACTGCACACACACACTGCACACACACACTGTACACACACTGTATACAAACATAACACAGAGCTGAACCTGGCCCAGTTTCCAGGTATTGATTCTGAATTTGTGCATTTGGTCTGATGCTTCCCCCCACATACACATCCCATTGATTTCCTGTCCAGCAGAATGCTTTTCCCACAGCCTTGTCGTCCCCATCTCCCCATAGCCTCTTTCAGACCCTGGCTGTGTCTATCTCCCTCCCTCACACTCAGCCTCACTCACTCTCTATCACAGATATGAGTCACACAGAATGGACCTTATCCCCCTGTGAGGGAGATTCTCAGTAACCCTCCAGCTCTGCACCCTATGAACTCCATGAGAGTGGGAGAGTGCTGTTACAGTAGATATACATGATGGGGTGGGAATGGAGCATTGCCAGCCAGACTGAGATAGCTGGGGGGGGGGGGGGGGACCAGCTGGTGGAAATGAGATGATGTTAAAAGGAAAAGAGAAGCTAAACCAGATCCTGTTAGAACCCAGCCGGGCTGGGCCGACAGCGCTGCTGGAAGTTGTCATGGCAACAAAGTCTCGGGTCTGGGTAGAACCGAGGCCCGATTAAAGAACAGAGGAGAGGGAGAGAGGGGGATGAGAAAGGAGGGCAGATTTATTTTACCCTCCTTGACCAAATACTGTAAAAGGAAGATTTTCAACCTCACAGAGAAAAATAAACTTCACCTCATCTTCTTTTTACTGGCAGAGAGCAGATTCAGAGAGCAGATTCAGAGATCAGATTCAGAGATCAGATTCATGGAGCAGATTCAGAGATCAGATTCGGAGATCAGATTCAGAGAGCAGATTCAGAGAGCAGATTCAGAGAGCAGACCCCGGCCCACACTGGATGAAAAGAGACTTAGAAGTGGCACTTGACCCTTTTGACTCCATAGACCATGGATGCACACACACATACCACCTGCACCACTGAAAAGTGAAGTTGATGTTTCCGATCAGACTCATTTTAGGTAAATGAAGTTCCACTCATTTCATTAGTACGATGAATAGTTCCTCAGAGAAAATCTAAAATCATATTTGTGGATTTAGGGAATATGAAATAAAGCAGCAGCTAGCAAATAAAAGTAATGAGTCATCTAAACCCAAATCAGTGGGTTTGAAACAGCGTCAACGGGGACAAATATAGACTGTGTAATGATAATTGATTTCACAGTGAGCCATCTTATATAAGGCGGGAGGGAGGGAGGGAGGGAGGGAGGGAGGGAGAGAGAGAGAGAGAGAGAGCGAGAGAGAGAGAGTTAAGCAGGCAGATTGATGAGGCTGGTGGCTGGTTAGTTCCTAATTAAAACTGATCATGGGCTCATTGTCATGCTTATAAGCAAAGGTCACTTTCAAACAGAGAACAGCAACAGTGTTGTCGCAAAGATAGGAGTGGTTTTGTTTTCAAGTATCTGCAAATTACTTTTATTTTGGATTGTCTGCATCTGGGTTTTTGTCGGTTTAAGGGTGTTCATGCTACACAAAGACAGGTTTGGAAACTGCTGCTGGCAGAGAGAGAGAGAGAGAGAGAGCTGTCCAGCTGTTGTTTTTACTGCATCCCAGTCATTAAACAACCTGTCACAGTGTGAAGAAGGGAGGGAGACTCAAACAGAAAATCTTTTGGTGATACCTGAGTCTACATTTCTGCCAGTAAGGTATTTAATCCAGGAAGGACTAGTTGTTAGTCTCATAGGTTTCCGTATTACCCAGACTGTAGATGCTTATTGTGCTGGCAGCCTCTCATTACTGCTTCTTTACCTTTACGTCTTGCTCATCTGTAAATGTTTTATTCAATAAGCTTTCTTTTATCTTGTTGCATTTGTTTTTCTAGACAATGAACAAGTTGATGTGTCTGTGTGTGCATGCACAATGTGTATATGCAATGTCTACCTGCAACTGTGAGTGTGTGTGTGCACTCGCATATGTGTGCCGTGTGTGCATTGGCTGTATTTCAGTCTGTTTCACACCTGGCCGTGATTGGGAGTCCCATAGGGCAGCGCACAATTGGCCCAGCGTCGTCCGGGTTTGGCCAGTGTCGGCCATCATTGTAAATAAGAATTTGTTCGTACAGTTTTTAACAATCACTTTGGCACTAATTTCAGAACCTTGTGGTCATTTTTCAAAACTCTAGACACAAAACTCAAAACGGTCATCACTTGTAACACAGGCTGTCCAATGTTCAAAACATTGCATTGTGCATTCATATCTTTAAAGAAACCTTGCACTTGCAGAATCATTGGTTCAAATAACTTATTTATCATGAAATACCATATGAACATTCATTTAGATCACCCACACACAAGATACCGATAGATTCACTGTGTAGTTGTTCGTACAATCATTAAATATTGTAGTACAAAATATGTGATACATGTTTCATTATGCTACTACATGTAAATACATCACTGTAAAAGGACTAGTAGAGAGAATACTACAGACACATTGAACAAAATATGAAATGTATTGATGAAATACAATAAAATCACAACAGGTTTCTTTGAATCAAAGCAAAAATAATTAGTTACAAAAAAAGAAAAAACAGTTCAAGGTCAACTGCAGTGTTCCTCACCTGGTTTACTGTAAAACATCACTGCAGTGTTCCTCACCTGGCTTACTGTAAAACATCACTGCAGTGTTCCTCACCTGGTTTACTGTAAAACATCACTGCAGTGTTCCTCACCTGGTTTACTGTAAAACATCACTGCAGTGTTCCTCACCTGGTTTACTGTAAAACATCACTGCAGTGTTCCTCACCTGGTTTACTGTAAAACATCACTGCAGTGTTCCTCACCTGGTTTACTGTAAAACATCACTGCAGTGTTCCTCACCTGGTTTACTGTAAAACATCACTGCAGTGTTCCTCACCTGGTTTACTGTAAAACATCACTGCAGTGTTCCTCACCTGGTTTACTGTAAAACATCACTGCAGTGTTCCTCACCTGGTTTACTGTAAAACATCACTGCAGTGTTCCTCACCTGGTTTACTGTAAAACATCACTGCAGTGTTCCTCACCTGGCTTACTGTAAAAAACAAAACATTGATTACTGTACTTCTACATTTCCATCAATTCTGTCTTGTGGATTTGGCCACAGGTTCTCTTCCACATCACAATGGTTGTTTTCATTAGCCAAACATCTTGGGAAGAATCTTCGGGCGAATCCAGGCCTGACACTGGTCTGCCGTGATGTCATTGCATGCGTCATCCATGGCCTGGAGAAGGGTGGCTTGTTCGTGAGGGCGCCTTGTTCGTAAGGGCGCCTATCATATACCTTCCACCTCCATGTGGAGAAAACTTCCTCAATCGGGTTAAGGAAAGGAGAGTATGGGGGTAAGTACAGGGTGGTGAATTGTGGATGGGCCTGAAACTATGCTTGCACCATTTGAGCATGGTGGAACCTGACATTATCCCACACAGTGACATAGGTCATGCCATCAGCTCTACAGACCTGATTTAGCTCATCAAGGAAGGTTACATTCGAACAGCGAATCATGTGGCTGCCTGCAACTCAATGTATAGAGTATATCGATTAGAGAGCTTTAGATGTTGTTCGACTAAACATTAGAACGGGCAAGATGCGTAATCTAAGCAACTTTGACCGTGGTATGATTGTTGATGCCACACATGGTGATTCCAGCACCTCAGAAACAGCTGCCTTCCTTGGATTTTTACGCACTACAGTCTCTAGAGTTTAGAGACTGACAGAGAATGGTGCGATAAACAAAACACATTCAGTGAGCGGCAGTTCTGTGGGAAAAACGCCTTGTTAATGAGAGAGGTCAGAGGACATCCAGACTCATTCAACCTAACAGAAAGGCCACAAATGCTCAAATAACAGCTGTTTAAAACAGTGGTGTGCAGAAGGGGATCTCTTAACATACAACACTGTGAATAATTCAGGCTGTTGTGGAGGCAAAAGGAGGTCCTACCCAGTACTAGATAGGTGTACCTAATAAAGTGGCCGGTGAGTGTACAGTCATGTCAAATCTGAAAACATGGTCTGGAAAAGTGGTACATGGGACCATAGAAACAGTGTCTGATAAAGAATGATGATGGAATATTATATCCAATGTCAATGGATCTCGTTATCCTGAAACTTTCATGATCTTAACATGGAATATTGTTTGTCAGTTTCCATAAAACTATGCATTAAGAGTAATGCAACAGTTACTTATCATTTTGAGCAGTTGTATCAATTGATAGTTAGATCATTGTAATGAAATGAATAGAAAGTCAGTCAGATGTAATGTGTGAATTGCATTTTGAAATGGTAATACTTTGATGTTAAGTTGTGTCATTTTGAACAGGTGATTTTAGTTCAATGAACAGATGATCTTTGCTGTATGTGTATTGTATCCAAGCAATTGGAAAAATGTGCATTTTGATCATTGGTTATGAGTTTTGTGTCTAGAGTTTTGAAAAATGACATCAAGGTTCCGAAATTAGTTTCAAAGTGATTGTAAAAAACTGTAACCGGCTTGCCTAGTTAAATAAAGGTTACATTCTGCTCTGTTCTAAATGGGTTTAGCGGTGCCTCTGTGTCCACTGACATCAGCCACACTGCTGGAGTTTAATTATATCCTAATGGGGAAGCTCACTGTCTGACTGTCTGGCTGGGTCCTCAGACCTGCTTTCTTCAACAGTCTATGACCCAATCCATGAGCTGAAACCACTGGAGACCCAAAGAGAACAGACTACTACTGTTAAATCTGTTTTCCACCAGAATGTATTCTCTACTGTACACCAGAATGTATTCTCTACTGTACACCAGAATGTATTCTCTAATGTACACCAGAATGTATTCTCTAATGTACACCAGAATGTATTCTCTACTGTACACCAGAATGTATTCTCTAATGTACACCAGAATGTATTCTCTAATGTACACCCGAATGTATTCTCTAATGTACACCAGAATGTATTCTCTAATGTACACCAGAATGTATTCTCTAATGTACACCAGAATGTATTCTCTAATGTACACCAGAATGTATTCTCTAATGTACACCAGAATGTATTCTCTAATGTACACCAGAATGTATTCTCTAATGTACACCAGAATGTATTATCTAATGTACACCAGAATGTATTCTCTAATGTACACCAGAATGTATTCTCTAATGTACACCAGAATGTATTCTTCATTCAGATACTGTGCATCCATGGACCTCCCTTTACATGTCCAACATAAAGGGACTAAGGAAACATTGGGAGGCTGGTGAATCAATTATATTGGAAAAAGTAGAATATTGTAGATAATTATTGGGGGAAGAAACTTTATGATAGGGGTTTGCTGCAGGGATTTGAGTTGGTGGATGGATTTAAGAGGTTTTACTAAAGTAACAAAGTGGGCTATGTAATCTCAGGTGTGCATTGCTATGGTGATTGCAGGTTGCTCTCCAGGATGGCTGGGATGAAGGAGCAGCAATTTACTGAGGAGAAACCCCTACTGCAAGAACAAAGAGGACAAGACACTGAGATGGTGAGCATTTTCTTTATGTGTGTGTGTGTGTGTGTGTGTGTGTGTGTGTGTGTGTGTGTGTGTGTGTGTGTGTGTGTGTGTGTGTGTGTGTGTGTGTGTGTGTGTGTGTGTGTGTGTGTGTGCGCGCATGCGTACGTGTCTGTTTGTTAGTTATTTTGTGCATGCGTGCATTGGAATACTCATTTATTTTTGTGCAATTGTGCGAGTGTGTGTAGTTAATATAATAGCGTATTTGTGTGTGTCCTGGTTGGGAAACAGAAAATGTGGTTAATTGTGTAGGAGGGATTCATCATACGCTGCATTAATATTCACATTTAGGAGTGTGAAAGGATGGGGGAGTTGAGAGGCGGCAAGGTCTTACAAAAACCAGTGACTGCAACAGTATACTTCTCTTAGCATAATAAGTCATTCAGTAAACTCTTGAATGCCGTGACTGAACATGAAGAGCAGAAGAGAGGTGGAATCAGTAGAGAAAAGAAGTGCTAATCACATTGATTAAAATGCCAACTGTCTGAGAGGATATGTCACAGTCATTTATACACTTCACTGACATTCTTGATAATGATTGACAGAGTGGAGAAACGGATTACTCAGACAATATCAAGACAGTGGCCGTTAAAACACAGAGGCCAAGTAAAAATGTGTTAATCAAAGCAATGTTGATTATTGCTGATTATTACATAGTGGTAATTAACCATGAGGACTTACAGTGCATATTGAAGTAAAGAGCTATGTGGAGTGGATGTGTGACCCAGATTCATTTGTTTCCTTTAAAAGACTGTGTTCTGATTTGATCAGGATGACATCATGACAGCAGCTTATCCAGACAGCCTTGCCTCTCTTGTCCTCCTCTACGTGGGTCATGACCTCCCAGGTCTGTTAGGTACAGATATAGGATCTTAATTTGATCTCTTTTGTTGATGAGAATGTTCCTACACAACAATAAATGCAAACGTGAAGTGTATTTAAGGTTTTCCACTTTAAAATGTCATACTTGATTTGCCCTAACTTCAAATGTATTACCCTACAAAAAATGGTCATTAATTATAATCCACAAAATAAATCACATTTCCTTTTGCTGCAGGTTTATTTTACTGCTGCAGGATTATTTTCCTGCTGTAGCAAACTGGCACAAATTAAGATCCTACATCTGTAGTCTTCACCCCTCCAGGTCTCTCCCGACCTGGACCTCTGAGGTGGACTGATCAGCCATTGTAACACAGCTCTGTTTGTGTTTATGACACAGAGAGACCAAGGGTGGTGTAAGAACGCACTCCCCTGTGCAAACCCTGCACCCCTCACCGCCCCCTCTTCCTCAAGCCACCCCCAACAACAATGGCATGTGATCAGGAAGCACTGGCTCCGCCAGACCCGCAATCAGTCCAGTGGGCGCATAATTACAAACCCAGAACACGCCCTGCAGGGGGACAGGTCCCCTCGCCCAGTGGGGCACCAAATCTCGGATTCCTTCAGCTGTGCTATTGGTTGCTCCTTTACATAGCTTATCCTCACCTGCAACACATGCTGAGTCACAGAAATATGGAGGCCTACAGCCTATAGTAATAGAATCAGCAGGGTGCCAAACTTCCAGACAATCACACAGGATCATTTCATATAGAGAAATGTTCAACTTCCTTAAGAACAACATGCATCCAGCCACCACCAGCACAGTGCCACAGCTCCCTCCCCCACCATGCTGTGCTACTGCAGTCACATCTGGGCTCCAGAGGACAAGAGTGACACCTGCTGGTCCGACCGCCCCACTGAAGCACCTAACCTGCTGTCTCTCCTCTAAGAACAAGTGCATGACATACCCATTCTCTCTAGTCGTGTCTCTGATCTTAATGGCATCACCCTCTATCAATGGACTGCTGAAGTGTTCTGATAATAATGCAACCATGTGACAACTTTCTTATTTTTTTCACCTCATCTGTGTTTTTATGTATGATCCTTTTGTGTTTCCTGAAACCACTGTATATGAATGCACTAGGAATGCATCTTCAGGATCTCTAAGGGTTAGGGGACTTTTTTTCTTAAACCACTCTAATGATGCTTGTTCTGATTCAACTACAGTATACCCTATATATATCATCTCTCTATATACAACCTCTCTATATATAACCTCTATATATACAGTGCCTTGCAAAAGTATTCGGCCCCCTTGAACTTTGCGACCTTTTGCCACATTTCAGGCTTCAAACATAAAGATATAAAACTGTATTTTTTTGTGAAGAATCAACAACAAGTGGGACACAATCATGAAGTGGAACGACATTTATTGGATATTTCAAACTTTTTTAACAACTTCAAAAACTGAAAAATTGGGCGTGCAAAATTATTCAGCCCCTTTACTTTCAGTGCAGCAAACTCTCTCCAGAAGTTCAGTGAGGATCTCTGAATGATCCAATGTTGACCTAAATGACTAATGATGATAAATACAATCCACCTGTGTGTAATCAAGTCTCCGTATAAATGCACCTGCACTGTGATAGTCTCAGAGGTCCGTTAAAAGCGCAGAGAGCATCATGAAGAACAAGGAACACACCAGGCAGGTCCGAGATACTGTTGTGAAGAAGTTTAAAGCCGGATTTGGATACAAAAAGATTTCCCAAGCTTTAAACATCCCAAGGAGCACTGTGCAAGCGATAATATTGAAATGGAAGGAGTATCAGACCACTGCAAATCTACCAAGACCTGGCCGTACAGTTTTATATCTTTATGTTTGAAGCCTGAAATGTGGCAAAAGGTCGCAAAGTTCAAGGGGGCCGAATACTTTCGCAAGGCACTGTATATATAACTTATCTATATATATCCTCTCTATATATAACCTCTACATATAACCTTATAACCTTTACATATAACACTTATATATAACCTCTATATATATAACCTCAATGTATATAACCTCTATATATATAACCTCTATATAAATAACCTATATAGATATAACCTCTCTCTATATATAACCTCTATAGTTATAACCTCTATAGATATAACCTCCATAGATATAACCTCTATATATAAATAACCTCTATATATATAACCTCTATATACATAACCTCTATATACATAACCTCTATATACAAAACCTCTATAGATATAATCTCTATATACATAAACTCTATGTACATAAACTCTATATACATAACCTCTATAGATATAACCTATGTATATAAATACCCTCTATAGATATAACCTCTATATACATAACCTCTATATACATAACCTCTATAGATATAACCTCTATATGTAACCTCTATAGATATAACCTCTATATACAAAACCTCTATATATAACCTCTATAGATATAGCCTCTGTATATAACCTCTCTATATATAATCTCTATATACAGAATCTCTAAATATAACCTCTATAGATATAACCTCTATATATACATAACCTCTATATATAAATTATGTTTATATAACCTATATATATAACCTATATATATATATATATATATATATATATATATATATATATATATATATATATATATATATATATATATATATATATTTAACCTCTATAGATATAACCTCTATTCATAACCTCTATATATAACCTCTACAGATATAACCCCTATATATAATCTCTATTGATATAACATATATATATATATATAACCTCTGTAGATATAATCTCTCTATATATAGATATATCCCCTGTAGATATAACCTCTATAGATATACTCTCTACAGATTTAACCTATATATATATAACCTCTCTAGATATAACCTCTATAGATATTACTTATAACCTCTATTGATATAACCTCTCTCTCTATATATATATATATATATAGATATAACCTCTGTAGATATAACCTCTATAGCTATAACCTATATATAACCTCTGTAGATATAACCTCTATAGCTATAACCTATATATAACCTCTGTATAACCTATATATAACCTCTGTAGATATAATCTCTATATATAACCTCTACAGATATAACCTCTATATATAATCTCTATTGATATAACATCAATATATATATATATATATATAACCTCTGTAGATATAATCTCTCTATATATAGATATATCCCCTGTAGATATAACCTCTATAGATATACTCTCTACAGATTTAACCTATATATATATATAACCTCTCTAGATATAACCTCTATAGATATTACTTATAACCTCTATTGATATAACCTCTCTCTATATATATATATAGATATAACCTCTGTAGATATAACCTCTATAGCTATAACCTATATATAACCTCTGTAGATATAATCTCTCTATATATAGATATATCCTCGGTAGATATAACCTCTATAGATATAATCTCTACAGATTTAACCTATTTATATAACCTCTCTAGATATAACCTCTATAGATATAACCTCTATTTATAACCTCTATAGATATAACCTCTATAGATATAACCTCTCTATATATAGATTTAACCTTTATAGATATAACCTCTATTTATAACCTCTATATATAACCTCTACAGATATAACCTCTATACCTATAACCTCTATAGATATAACCTCTATATATACATAACCTCTATATATAAATCATGTTTATATAACCTATATATATAACCTATATATATATATATATATATATATATATATATATATATATATATATATTTAACCTCTACAGATATAACCCCTATATATAATCTCTATTGATATAACATATATATATATATATATATAACCTCTGTAGATATAATCTCTCTATATATAGATATATCCCCTGTAGATATAACCTCTATAGATATACTCTCTACAGATTTAACCTATATATATAACCTCTCTAGATATAACCTCTATAGATATTACTTATAACCTCTATTGATATAACCTCTATATATATATATATAGATATAACCTCTGTAGATATAACCTCTATAGCTATAACCTATATATAACCTCTGTAGATATAATCTCTCTATATATAGATATATCCTCGGTAGATATAACCTCTATAGATATAATCTCTACAGATTTAACCTATTTATATAACCTCTCTTGATATAACCTCTATAGATATAACCTCTATTTATAACCTCTATAGATATAACCTCTATAGATATAACCTCTCTATATATAGATTTAACCTTTATAGATATAACCTCTATTTATAACCTCTATATATAACCTCTACAGATATAATCTCTATACCTATAACCTCTCTAGATATAACCTCTCTATATATAGTTATAACCTCTCTAGATATAGCCTCTATATGTTTAATCTATATAGATATAACCTCTATAGATATAACCTCTATAGACATAACCTCTCTATATATCCTCTATAGATATAACCTCTATATATTGTCTCTCCATATATAACTTCTATAGATATAACCTCTATAGAAATAACCTCTATGATAACCTATATAAATATAGATTTAACCTCTATAGATATAACCTCTATTTATAACCTATATATATAACCTCTATAGATATAACCTCTATATATCATCTCTATAGATATAACCTATATATATAACATCTGTATGTACAACCTCTATATACATAGTTATAACCGCTATCGATATAACCTCTATTTATAACCTTTATTGATATAACCTCTATATATATATATATAGATATAACCTCTGTAGATATAACCTCTATAGATATAACCTATATATAACCTCTGTAGATATAACCTCTATAGATATAACCTATATATAACCTCTGTAGATATAACCTCTATAGATATAACCTTTATATAACCTCTGTAGATATAACCTCTATAGATATAACCTATATATAACCTCTACAGATATAACCTCTATAGATATAACCTATATATAACCTCTGTAGATATAATCTCTCTATATATAGATATTCCCCTGTAGATATAACCTCTATAGATATAATCTCTACAGATTTAACCTATATACTGTGTATTATCTCTCTAGATATAACCTCTATAGATATAACCTCTATTTACAATCTCTATTGATATAATCTCTATAGATATAACCTCTATATATAACCTATATATATAGAGATTTAACCTCTATAGATATAAGCTCTATTTATAACCTCTGTATATAACCTCTAAAGATATAACCTCTATATATAATCTCTATAGATATAACCTATATATAACCTCTGTAGATATAACCTCTATATATATAGATATAACCGATATAGATATAACCTCTGTAGATATAACCTCTATATATATAAATATAACCGCTATGGATATAACCTTTATTTATAACCTCTATTGATATAACCTCTATATATATATATATATATATATATATAACCTCTGTAGCTATAACCTCTATAGATATAACTTATATTTAACATATATAGATACAATCTCTCTATATATAGATATATCCTCTGTAGATATAACCTCTATAGATATAATTTCTGCAGATTTAACCGATTTAACCTATATATAACCTCTATAGATATAACCTCTATAGACATAACATCTATATACAACCTCTATAGATATAACCTCTATATATTGTCTATATATATATATAAAACTTCTATAGATATAACCTCTATAGATATAACCTCTATAGATATAACCTCTATATATAGCCTCTCTGTATAAAACCTCTATAGATATAACCTCTATATATATATAACCTCTCTCGATATAACCTCTATAGATATAACCTCTATATTATCTCTATAGATATAACCTCTATATATAACCTCTCTCTATATAACCTCCATAGATACAACCTCTATATATAACCTCTATAGATATAACCTCTTCATATAACCTCTATATACAGTATTTAACCTCTATAGAGCATGTCCTTCTTGTTGCACTGACGTCTAGGGGAATGCTAGGGTTCTGGTTTGACTCTTTGGGCAGGGAAAGGCATCTTTCTGTCTCTCCTTTCCCTGAGCCTTCTCTTTCCTGCTCTCTAACTACTGTCTGTTTTGTTTGGACCCACACAGCATCTATCTATGTTACTCTCTGGATCCATCCCTTCATCTCGAACAGCCTTCTCAGCCCTGTGGCGTCTCATAGGTTTAACCAGAGTGACTGTGTCATAATGACCATCAGTTGACATTGTGTTTCTGTTCTCTCTCTCTCTCTCTCTCTCTCTCGCTCTCTCTCTCTCTCTCTCTCTCTCTCTCTCTCTCTTTCTCTCTCTCTCTCTCTCTCTCTCTCTCTAGGAGAACTGTGAGACCCTGATGCCCATTGGAGACTGGAAGGTACTTAAACTGTTTTCTATATTTTCAAAGTACCGTACTCTCTTTCTCTCTCTATCCTTCTCTGGTTGTTGTTATTACTGTCCATCACAGGCTGCTGAGGGGGAAACGGCTCATAATAATGACCAGAACGCAGCAAATAAAATGGCATCAGACACCTGGAAACCATGTGTTTAACCTATTTGATACCATTGCACAACTTCCGCTCCTCACCACTAGCCAGTCCTCCCCAATTAAGGTGCCACCAACTTTCTGTGCTCTACACTCACCCACGTAACCATGGTGACTCATTGGGAGGAGACGAGGGAAGAAAATGGGGAGAAGGAGAAGTGGCACAGCCTAATATGAGTTGGGACTAATATGAGTTGGGACTAATATGAGTTGGGACTACTACATACTGATGGAATCATTCACTATCACACAGCAGCTCTCACACAGTGCAGAACCACAGTAGTTTTGAAGTCCTTAGAAGTTGATTTCTGTACGGTGATGTTCAGAGTCTATTTTAACATGAATCCACATAGCGATGAGATCAGAGACATGACTAATCCTTTCTCCCCTCTGTCTGATACCTCCAGTATCACCTCCCTCCCCTCTCTCTCACCTCCCCCTCTGCCCCCCTCTCTCACCCTCTCAACTCAATTCATTTCAAATGGCTTTATTGGCATGGAAAACATACTGTATGTTACATTGCCAAAGCAAGTGAAATCGATAATAAACAAAAGTGAAATAAACAATCGGAAATGAACAGTAAACATTACTCGCAAAAGTTTCAAAGGAATAAAGACATTTCAAATGTCATATTATGGCTATGTACAGTGTTGTAACTATGTGGATATGGTTCAAGTACAAAAGGGGAAATAAATAAACATTAAAATGGGTTTGTTCTTCAATGGGTGGGCGCCCTTTTCTTGTGGTTTGTTCTTCGCCGGTTGCCGTTTTCGTGTGGCAACAGGTCACAAATATTGCTGCTGTGATGGCACACTAATGTATTTCACCTAATAGATATGGGAGTTTGTCATTTTAGATTTTTTTTCAAATTCTTTGTGGGTCTGTGTAATCTGAGGGAAATATGTCTCTAATATGGTCATGTATTTGGCAGAAGGTTAGGAAGTGCAGCTCAGTTTCCACCTCATTTTGTGGGCAGTGTGCACATAGCCTGTCTTCTCTTGAGAGCCAGGTCTGCCTACGGCAAGGCTATGCTCACTAAGTCTGGCTATGCTCACTGAGTCTGGCTATGCTTACTGAGTCTGTACATAGTCAAAGCTTTCTTTAATTTTGGGTCAGTCACAGTGGTCAGGTATTCTTCCACTGTGTACTCTCTGTTTAGGGCCAAACAGCATTCCAGTTTTTTTTTTTTTTTTAGTTAATTCTTTCCAATGTGTCAAGTAATTATCTTTTAGTTTCCTCATGATTTGGTTGGGTGTAGTTGTGTTGCTGTCCTGGGGCTCTGTGGGGTGTGTTTGTGAACAGAGCCCCAGGACCAGCTTGTTTAGGAGATTCTTCTCTAGATGAATCTCTCTCTAGGTGATTTCTTATTTATGGAAGGTTTAGAAATCGCTTCCTTTCATGTGGTTGTAGAATATAACTGCTCTTTTCAGGATTTTGATAATTAGTGGGTATCGTCCTTATTCTGCTCTGCATGCATTGTTGGGTGTTTTACATTGTACACGTAAGATGTTTTTGCAGCAGAGTCTCAATTTGGTGCTTGTACCATTTTGTGAATTATAGGTTGGTGAGCGGCCACAGACCTCACAACCATAAATGGCAATGGGTTCTAATACTGATTCAAGTATTTTTAGCTAGATCCTAATTGGGATGTCGAATTTTATGTTCCTTTTAATGGCGTAGCGAGCCCTTCTTGCCTTGTCTCTCAGATCGTTCACAGCTTTGTGGAAGTTACCTGTGGTGCTGATGTTCAGGCCGAGGTATGTATGGCTTTTTGTGTGCTCTTGGGCAACGGTTGTCTAGATGGAAATTGAATTTGTGTTCCTGGCAACTGGATCTTTTTTTGGAACACCATTTCCTGTCAGGGCCCAAGTCTGACATAATCTGTGGAGAAGATCTAGGTGCTGTTGTAGACCCCCCCCCCCCCCCCCCCAAGGCCTCAAGTTGTATCACAAAGTTGTTGAGTGTATAGTGCCATGTAGCTCAGTTGGTAGAGTGTTGCTCTTGTAACGCAAGGGTTGTGGATTTGATTCCCACTGGGGACCATTACGAAAATGTATGCAGTCACTACTGTAAATCGCTCTGGATTAAAGCTCAATTGTAAATGTTTGTATGTGTGTTTTTCTGAGGGTGTCCTTGCATGTGTGTGTGATGACAGTGCATATGATTATGGGTGAGAGAACGAGGTTGTGTATTTAATGAAGACTGGAAATGTTGAGTCAGCCGGGGAGTGGGTTAATCCCTCTCTTCCGCAGAAAAGGGGGACCGAGCTAGAAAGAGACATGGAGAGTTTACAGTTGAGTCAGCTTGCTAAGTTCTCTGTACACAGGAAAGGCGGATACCGACGAGAGAAAGAACAAATGGATGTTGTGGAGAATATGGACAATGGCTGCTGGTGTGAATAAATGTAACCTACAGCAGAGAGAGCCACTGCTGCCATATTGATCTGTAGTCAGCACTGTTCCATTATCCCCTGCTTTCTGAGTAGACGCACGCACATACAGTACTCTGCTCCGCTCTACTGGTGACCTATGGCCACTTACTGTCCCATCAATGTCCCATTACACAGAGGCATTGATGAGCCTACTGGCTGCTGCTGCTGCTGCACAGAGACAGAAAGAGACGTCACTGTTCTCTGTTTATTTTTTATATGTAAAAATAAATCTCACTGCATGCTAAGCATTTGTTTATGCATCACCGCCCATGACTGTTAAGGAGCGATAAGAGGGATGGGAAAGGAAAGGAGACAGGTAGGACAGGGTTAATGAGAGAGAGAGGGAGATAAGCCATCTTCTCCTGAAACAGAGCAATGGTGCTGATGAGAGAGCAAAACAAGAGCACAGCAGAGAACCTGCTGTGACTGACAGAGCAGCCAACCAATCATGTGCAGAGAGGCAGCACTGGCAGCAAATAGGCTTGAGTTCGGCACGCCCTCATGATGGGGTTTATAAGGTGTCGGGGGAAGAGAGGGGGCACAGCACTGCAGCGCTCAGCCCCATAGCAGGACGAGGCTAGACGAGACAAGACGAGACAAAGAGACCACCAGCAGAATCCCCCAGCAGGCTCTGCTCTAAAGCCAGGACCTAGTCCCACTACAGGAGAGGACTGGCTCTGTCTGTTTGTCTGTCTGTCTGTCTCGTCTCCACTGGCTGCTCCTCCTCCTCCTCCTGCCATTCTTCCTCCTCTTTCTCCTCCACCACTGAGCACGCTTACTGAGGCACCATGCCTGAATGCTGGGACGGGGTGAGTGACAGTATAATGTATCTACAGGTTTATACTGAGTGACTGCTTGAGTGTGTTCAATGTTTTTGCCGGTGCGTGGATGACTCGGCATATTTTGGTTGATAGAGTGAGGATATTTTGATGAAGGGGAAGTGAATCCACTACCATAGTATGTCTTCATGAAAAAACACCTTTGTTCATGGATATGTATGTCATACACATACACACCCACCTCTTACCTTATTCATGTTCTCATATCATGTTTATACCTTATCAAAATAACTAGCTACATCTATGATGTACCCTGCTGTTGTAATACTCTGGAATAAATAACTAGCTACATCTATGATGTACCCTGCTGTTGTAATACTCTGGAATAAATAACTAGCTACATCTATGATGTACCCTGCTGTTGTAATACTCTGGAATAAATAACTAGCTACATCTATGATGTACCCTGCTGTTGTAATACTCTGGAATAATTAACTAGCTACATCTATGATGTACCCTGCTGTTGTAATACTCTGGAATAAATAACTAGCTAAATCTATGATGTACCCTGCTGTTGTAATACTCTGGAATAAATAACTAGCTAAATCTATGATGTACCCTGCTGTTGTAATACTCTGGAATAAATAACTAGCTACATCTATGATGTACCCTGCTGTTGTAATACTCTGGAATAATTCATTAGCTATCTATGATGTACCCTGCTGTTGTAATACTCTGGAATAAATAACTAGCTACATCTATGATGTACCCTGCTGTTGTAATACTCTGGAATAATTCATTAGCTATCTATGATGTACCCTGCTGTTGTAATACTCTGGAATAATTAACTAGCTAAATCTACATCGACAGCTACGTCTCTCTGACCTTGGGAGCCAGAAGGAAGGGAGTGAGAGAGGAAGATGAGAGGGAGGGACTGAGAGAAGAAGTGAGCGAGAGAGGAAGATGAGTGAGAGAGAAAGGGAGCTCGGAAGGGACTGAGAGAGGAAGGGATGGAGGGAGTGTTTGCAGTATGTGATACAGGCGCTGTTTTTACCTGCAGTCTATTGTTCCCCACCGAGGTGGTCTTTGTCTATGATATTTCAGACAGGCAGCCATACAAAAAATACCAAATCTTTTTTATCCATTCTATCAACCCCTATTATACTGCAGTCGTGTATCGCATAATCTTTAGCGCCCGATATGACCTTGTTGACCTACATTGTATCTGTCAATCGTTCACGTAAGCAATTCACGTTCAACAAAGACAAAAGAGACAACAGATATTACAGGTGATTAACTGTACCGCAGAACCTGCAAATGTATAGCTTCACTGCAGAATACTGTCAGATATATTGGGTGCCAGAATGTTGCGTGGTTAGGGTGCACTTTCCGTGACAGACTATGTCTGCATCCTTAGTGGCCCCCTATTCCTTATTTAGTGCACTACTTCTGACCAGGGCCCATAGAGCTCTTGTCAAAAGTATATAGGGAATAGGATGCCATTTTGGACGTTTCACTACACTGCCCTCAAGAAATCAAGAAATGTCAGAACAAATGCAGTTAACACCCTGAATAACAATGTATCAGTCATCCACACGCAGTCTATGAGTATATACACCGAAAATATACACTAAGAATGATATGTACAGCAGTAGATATATTCACTAGGTCAAGAATCCAGTGTATAAATACACGGTGTACAAACAGTGGAACAAAAATGCAATGTACAGACATATTAGAATGAGCTATGTGGAGAATCCAGTATATAAACAGTATAAAAGAAACAGGAAGTGTCCAGTGTTTAATGTCTCTGTATACATGGGACAGGAGCATTGGCTGTGTGAGTATGCTGGTACAGTATGCGTGTGTGTTTGTGAGTATGGGCATATGGGTGTGTGACTGTATATGTGACTACAGGAGTCTGTGTGTGTATGAGGCGTGTGTGTGTGTGTGAGCTTGTGTGTGTGTTTTGTGTGAGTGACTGCGTGGGAGTATGCTGCACAGAATGTTCCCCCCCCCCCCTCACCAGAGCAGAATATTATGAACATAGTGTGGACCAGACATGTCTTTGCAGTACTCTATATACACTGTGTTGTCAGTCATCTCTATCAGCATTCCCATGTGAATCCATATAGCTTTTATGTTGATCAGAGGCAGACAGTTGAGTATGCAGCCTATTATATCAGTCATAGTTATTGGGTGATAGTAACTCTCTATGCTCATCAGTGAACCCAAGATTGTCTGTCTGAAGGTACAGTATGTCTCTGTGAGTGTAAATCTATACATTCCCATTAGAAATAAGCATTTGTATGTTTCAGGAACATGACATTGAGACTCCTTATGGGATGCTTCATGTGGTGATCCGTGGTGCACCCAAAGGAAACAAGCCTGCCATCCTCACCTACCACGATGTTGGGCTTAACCGTGAGTACACATTGGCCCTCTATCTGTGTGTGTGTGTGTGTGTGTGTGTGTGTGTGTGTGTGTGTGTGTGTGTGTGTGTGTGTGTGTGTGTGTGTGTGTGTGTGTGTGTGTGTGTGGGTGTGTGTGTGTGTGTGTGCCTGTGTGTTTTGTGGGTGTGCTCCGTGTGTGTGTGTGTGTGTGTGTGTGTGTGTGTGTGTGTGTGTGTGTGCCTGCGTGTTTTGTGGGTGTGCTCCATGTGTGTGTGTGTGTGTGTGTGTGTCTGCGTGTTTTGTGGGTGTGCTCCATGTGTGTGTGATCATGTCTGTGTTGCACCATCATCAGTCACGCGACAGTGACCTGCAGCTGGTTCCAGGAAGCTTCACTCCACACTTCCTCAGAGTGTTGTTCATGGTGTGACCTGGCAGAGATATCTGTGGAGCTGTCAGCCTGTTATCTGAGGTGATAATGGGACTCCATTCTGGGAGCTATATCATTCCCTGACAGCCATCCAGCCAGCCCACTGCAGAGTGCAGACAGACAGTATGAATCTCTCTCTAGGTCTATTAGTGTACTGTACCAAACGAGTGTGCGTACGCACAGCAGTGTTCTAGAATATTGGACCATTGGCATTCTTACTTTTCAAAGTGAAAAGCTCAAGCAATTTCTCCAACAATCAACACATTGAAATGAATAGAGGACTGGTACCAGAGACGCGTTGGTTTGGAATTGTAGGGAGGTGCATGTTACTACCTCCCCACAGAGCCTGCTCGTTTGCTCCTCTAATTGGTGGATGGGGACAACTTTTTAATGTTGCTGCAGTTTGCAGGATGTCGTGTCAGGGGTCAGAATGACTCATAGATACTAAACACAATATTTCTTCTACATTACAACAAAATGACATTACCAGTAAACTGCAATTTGAAATACGTTCCCACAAAAGATCCAGTGTGTCTATTGAAATTGCCAACACAACCTTCATTCCACAAGATAACACTGTCTGTCAGAGTGGTCCATAATTCAATAAAGGAGTGGATCATTAAATGATGATGGAGAGAGAAAAAGAGAAAGAGCAACAGAAAGGGAGGGAGAAATGTAGGTCAGAAAAACATCCCTATCATACAGTGTTAAAGCGAGGGGAGGGAGGGAGGGCAGGAAGGCAGGCAGGGTGGGGTTGTTGTTGGGGGATGATCAGCATTGCGGCGCTGTAGATCAGCTGCTCTACTGCCTGCCTCCTTCCCTCTGCAGCTGCAGCTGGGGGTATTAGTATGCACTGCCAGGAACCACAACGCTGCAGCCTGATTCAGTCTACACAGACACAGGAGGGGGGGGGGGGAAGAACAGAGGAGAGAAGGAGACAGAATAGAGGAGACACTGGCCTATATATGGCTCTGTTGCTCCTGTACTGTGTCCTTCTGCTGTGTTGGGGAGGAGATGGGTCAAGTTTCCACAGGGAGACAATACGCCTGTGGAAGATGAAGACTAATGGTCTTCTATTGCTGACTGTGTGTGGGCAAATCAGAATCACCTCGCTGCCATTGCTGCCAGATAAATTCAATAGCACAGAACACATTAGCTTCATCACATTTAAGCTTTTTAATTTCTTTCCGGTTATTGGTTAATTAGCCTGTGTAATGATGTTTGTTGGTTTTTGATGAGATGGCATTAATGTCTCAGTGTTTTTATCACCTTCTTAGCTCCATGGAGTAGAACAGTGCTGTTTTTGACTGACTCACCACAAACAGAAGACATGAAGGACATCAGCGGTGGTGGGAGGGGGGAAACAGAGTTGTTGGTATCAGAGTTGTTGATAGAAGAGTTGTTTACATAAGAGTTGTTGATATAAGAGTTGTTGATAGAAGAAGTTGTTTACATAAGAGTTGTTGATATAAGAGTTGTTGATATCAGAGTTGTTGATATCAGAGTTGTTGATATAAGAGTTGTTGATATACGAGTTGTTGATGTCAGAGTTGTTGATATATGAGTTGTTGATATACGAGTTGTTTATATACGAGTTGTTGATGTCAGAGTTGTTGATATACGAGTTGTTGTTAAGTTGATGTCAGAGTTGTTGATATACGAGTTGTTGATATACGAGTTGTTTATATACGAGTTGTTGATGTCAGAGTTGTTGATATACGAGTTGTTGATATACGAGGTGTTGATATACGAGTTGTTGATGTCAGAGTTGTTGATATAAGAGTTGTTGATTTAAGAGTTGTTGATGTCAGAGTTGTTGATGTCAGAGTTGTTGATGTCAGAGTTGTTGATATCAGAGTTGTTGATATACGAGTTGTTGATATACGAGTTGTTTATATACGAGTTGTTGATGTCAGAGTTGTTGATGTCAGTTGTTGATGTCAGAGTTGTTGATATACGAGTTGTTTATATATGAGTTGTTGATGTCAGAGTTGTTGATGTCAGAGTTGTTGATATAAGAGTTGTTGATTTAAGAGTTGTTGATGTCAGAGTTGTTGATGTCAGAGTTGTTGATATAATAGTTGTTGATTTAAGAGTTGTTGATATAAGAGTTGTTGATATAAGAGTTGTTGATATACGAGTTGTTGATGTCAGAGTTGTTGATGTCAGAGTTGTTGAAATCAGAGTTGTTGATATACGAGTTGTTTATATATGAGTTGTTGATGTCAGAGTTGTTGATGTCAGAGTTGTTGAAATCAGAGTTGTTGATATACGAGTTGTTTATATACGAGTTGTTGATGTCAGAGTTGTTGATGTCAGAGTTGTTGAAATCAGAGTTGTTGATATACGAGTTGTTGATGTCAGAGATGTTGATGTCAGAGTTGTTGAAATCAGAGTTGTTGATATAAGAGTTGTTGAAATCAGAGTTGTTGATATAAGAGTTGTTGAAATCAGAGTTGTTGATATAAGAGTTGTTGATATCAGAGTTGTTGATACGGTTGCAGATTTTAAGAGGTACTATATAAATGTTAATTGTCTCAGTTTAAGTGCTGTATATCAAAATAGATTGGTTTATATTTACTCTGACTTACTGGAAG
Source organism: Oncorhynchus mykiss (assembly GCF_057628025.1). NCBI lineage: Eukaryota > Metazoa > Chordata > Actinopteri > Salmoniformes > Salmonidae > Oncorhynchus > Oncorhynchus mykiss. The sequence continues at coordinate 25,723,416 of NC_143022.1, forward strand.
ATGTCTCAAGCATCCAGATGATGATGGTGGAATGAGTCCCAGTGAAACCTGATTGCCCATTCTTTCATACCTGTCACATCTATTCTCCCTGTCAATGGCACAGATAGCCACCTTCAAGGTTCTCTCTCTTTAGTGCATATTTCATGTGTTTCGCCTCTCTGTCTCTCCCTCTGTCTCTGCCCTCCACAGACAAGCTGTGCTTCAACAGCTTCTTCCACAATGAGGACATGCAGGAGATCACCAAGCACTTTGTGGTGTGTCATGTGGATGCTCCTGGACAGCAGATTGGAGCCTCTCAGATGCCACAGGGGTAATATATAGTACCTCCACATTCACATGCACACACGTTAGACACACAGACACACACGTTAGACACACAGACACACACGTTAGACACACAGACACACAGGTTAGACACACAGACACACACGTTAGACACACAGACACACACGTTAGACACACAGACACACACGTTAGACACACAGACACACACGTTAGACACACAGACACACACGTTAGACACACACGTTAGACACACAGACACACACGTTAGACACACAGACACACACGTTAGACACACAGACACACACGTTAGACACACAGACACACACGTTAGACACACAGACACACAGGTTAGACACACAGACACACACGTTAGACACACAGACACACACGTTAGACACACAGACACACAGGTTAGACACACAGACACACACGTTAGACACACAGACACACACGTTAGACACACAGACACACACGTTAGACACACAGACACACACGTTAGACACACAGACACACAGGTATGCATGTTTCCTTACACCTCCGTTGTTGTATTGTATTGACTGGAATATACATATAGACAATCATTTCTACAGTGATGTCTCTCTCTGCCATGTCACTGTTTAACTAAAGGTCTTCACCTCACCTCTCCACAGGTACCAGTACCCCACCATGGACCAGCTGGCAGGCATGCTGCCCAGCGTAGTGCAGCACTTTGGGTGAGTGGGCCTCCCCTTCCTTTCTCTCCTAGTAAACGGTACATTCATCATCCATACACTCTTAGACAAAAGGGTTCCAAAAGGGTTATTCTGCTGTCCCCATAGGAGAACCCTTTTTGCTTCCATGTAGAACCTTCTGTGTAAAGGGTTCTACCTGGAACCAAAAGGGTTCCACCTGGAACCAGAAAGTGTTATTCAGAGGGTTCTCCTGTGGGGACAGCAGAATGACCCTTTTACGTTTTAGATTGCACCTTTTTTTCTAAGAGTGTATAGTTGAACTTTGAATGAATTAATCCAACTGATAAACCTTTAAAGTAATTCAAACCATTCTAATTTTCCAGATTCAAGAGCATTTTGGGCATTGGAGTTGGAGCAGGCGCCTACATCCTGGCCAAATTTGCTGTAAGTTATTCCCTGTTGTTGTTCTTTGCTTGTCCACATATTTCATATTTGTGTTGCCTGATGATCCCAGGTGTATCTAACATAACAGACCCCTGCTCTGCTCTGTCCTCAGCTGATCTTCCCTGATCTGGTGGAGGGCCTGGTGCTGCTCAACATCGACCCCAACGGGAAGGGCTGGATCGACTGGGCCACTGGCAAGGTAGCAGACACTGCACCTCTGTGGAAAACACGTAAACATCGTTACCTTTAAAACAGCCATTTTATCCCAACTATCAAAATGGCTGCTCTTGTTGCAATGGGTGCAAGGAAATAATATCTCTCTGTCATCCTCCCTCCCCTCGCTCTCTTTCTCTGTCTCTCCCCCCCCCCCCCCTCTCTCCCTCTCTCTCCCTCTCTCCAGCTGTCTGGTTTCACCAGTGCTCTTCCAGACACTGTGCTGCCCCACCTCTTTAGCCAGGTGAGTCTCAGTCTAGATAAATCATTACCCACCTACAACAGTTTGTGGCAACACATGGTACTGCATACAACAACAACACTAGCCTACGGGGTTTTTATGCTCATAAACCTTTCAGAGACACCAGTCTCTCAGTCTACCTGTGTTAATAGTTGATGGTTGCACAGGAGGAGCTGATGAACAACACAGAGCTGGTCCAGAGCTATCGTCAACAGATCAACAACACTGTCAACCAGGTCAACCTGCAGCTCTTCTGGAACATGTACAACAGGTAACACACACAAACACAAACTTCAGACTGTGTGTGTGTGTGTGGCAGATGGGAAGAGTTATATATTCTGTGAGAGAATGTAAGCAGTGTGTCCCACAGTTTTCTTCTCCTTCTCAGCCGTAGGGATCTGGAGATGAACCGCACCGGGACCATCATCAATGCCAAGACCCTGAAGTGAGTCTCTCTACTACACTAGACAATTCTCCATGGTCCTTCATGTCATTGGCGAATAGTGTTTAAGTACCCTTATCATTCATAACAGGCTACTTTGGATTTGCCATGTTTACTGTTTGTGTACATGTGTTTGTGTTGTTTGCTGATCTGTGCTCTGTGTTTCTAGGTGCCCCGTCATGCTGGTTGTTGGTGACAACGCTCCAGCTGAGGAGGGAGTGGTGAGTCCTCTTCCTTCTATACCTTCTCTCCATTTCTATCTCTTCTTTCTCTACCACCTACTTCCTCCCCTCTCTGTCTCATCTCCCTCACTCCCTGTCTCATCTCCCTCACTCCCTGTCTCATCTCCCTCACTCCCTGTCTCATCTCCCTCACTCCCTGTCTCACCTCCCTCACTCCCTATCTCACCTCCCTCACTCCCTGTCTCATCTCCCTCACTCCCTGTCTCACCTCCCTCACTCCCTGTCTCATCTCCCTCACTCCCTGTCTCATCTCCCTCACTCCCAATCTCACCTCCCTCGCTCCCTGTCTCATCTCCCTCACTCCCTGTCTCATCTCCCTCACTCCCTGTCTCATCTCCCTCACTCCCTGTCTCATCTCCCTCACTCCCTATCTCACCTCCCTCACTCCCTGTCTCATCTCCCTCACTCCCTGTCTCACCTCCCTCACTCCCTGTCTCATCTCCCTCACTCCCTGTCTCATCTCCCTCACTCCCAATCTCACCTCCCTCACTCCCTGTCTCATCTCCCTCACTCCCTGTCTCATCTCCCTCACTCCCTGTCTCATCTCCCTCACTCCCTGTCTCATCTCCCTCACTCCCAATCTCACCTCCCTCACTCCCTGTCTCATCTCCCTCACTCCCTGTCTCATCTCCCTCACTCCCTGTCTCATCTCCCTCACTCCCTGTCTCATCTCCCTCACTCCCAATCTCACCTCCCTCACTCCCTGTCTCATCTCCCTCACTCCCTGTCTCATCTCCCTCACTCCCTGTCTCACCTCCCTCCCCGCCTACCTGCCCTCCTGCACCCTCCCCTGCTGTTTATGATATCCCGCCCTGCCTGCACCCCCTTAATCCCCTCCCTCTATGTGGCTCTGTTCTGCACTTGGCATGCTGAGAGGTAAATGTTTGCCCTCACTGAGAAAAACAAAAGTAGGTCAGTAAATTGAGGAAAGATGTAGTGATGGAAGGAGGGGATGGGAAGGGGAGAGGATTAGAATGACAGGTTATACAACCTAGTTAGTTAGGGAGGGTGGGCGGAAGGTCGGGAGGGTGGGATACCAAAAACAGAAGGAGGAGGTGGGGTGAGGGAGAGTGAGAGAGAGATATGAAGACAGAGATATGACAGATGGAGGTCACTTTAATATTTGATGCTATTTGGTGTGAAGCACCCTGCTGCTCATTTCATCTGGAGAGGGAGAGAGAGAGAGTGAGAGAGTGAGAGAGAGAGAGAGAGAGTGAGAGAGAGAGAGAGAAACAGAGAGAGAAACAGAGAGAGAAACAGAGAGAGAGAGCGACACAGGGAGAGAAACAGAGAGAGGGAGAGAGAGAGAGAGATTAAAAACAGATGGAGGTCACTTTAATATTTCATGCGATTTGATGTGAAGAACCCTGCTGCTCATTTCATCTTGAGCGAGAGAGAGGGAGAGGAGAGGGATAGGGAGAGGGAGAAAGAGGATAGAGGATAGAGGGTTAGGGACCTGTTTCGACCTAGAAAGCCATCTCTCCATTTCTTTGTTATTGTTCTGAGAGATGGGTGTGTGCCAGCGCACATCTGTACACACCCCTGGCTGTGACTTCGTAGCCTCAAATGTGTGTTGGAATGACTCATCACTGCAGCAGACTGCATTATCTGGGTCATCCCTCCCTCCCCACTCCCCCGCCTCCCTCCAAGCGTCTCTTCCATTCACAACATCTACATCCTTGAAATCCTATTGATTTCAAGTTTTCTTTTTTATCTGAGAACATTAATATCCAAGCAACTTGGCCCTCGTCGTTTAATGTGTTGTTGTTTTTCTCAAGGTCGAATGCAATTCCAAACTTGACCCAACCAACACCACCTTCTTAAAGGTATGAGTGCAAAGTAATGTTGAAGATTATTCATCTTTATTGGACTGTCTTCATTGATTCAAATAATTCATTAATTAGTTAATTCATTATATTTTACATGCTGTAGTTTGTTAAACCATTTGAAATAAAGATTTATTATGTGACTAACTCTGGTTCTGTTCCTGTTCTCACCTTCAGATGGCTGACTCTGGTGGACTCCCTCAGCTCACACAGGTCAGAACACTGCCTTCAGATGGCTCTTCGCATCTTCTCATTTAACATTCAAATACTCCTTCCTCTCTGCCCCACCTCCATTTCCCCTTCACTTCCTCTAGTTTCTCTTCTGACACAACTCTCAGATGACCCCTAACTTCCTCTTTAAAACGCCCCTCAACCTCTACATGGTGCCTCCCTATAACCCTCTACAGACCCTCAAGTTCCTTTTTTCTAAAACGTTCTGCCACCATGAGAGGGTTGTCTCTATAGGACTCACCACAGCACTCTTCAGAGGTCATTGACCTCATCTGGGGTCAGGGTTTCACAGAGTCTAAGGAGGTCAAGTTTCTTACAGTATTCTCCTTGTTGTTTTATAGCCTGGAAAACTGTCCGAAGCATTCAAGTACTTCCTCCAGGGGATGGGCTACAGTAAGTATCTAGAACCAGATTCAAATCATTTGTCACATATGAGTGAGTGTATGAGACTGTGTGTATGTGGGTTTGTGGTCTCTCAGAAACTAGGCATCACTACCTTGATTGAGTTTATCTCTCCATACTGTACCTTAGAAATACATTGTTCTTCCCCCTTGTGTGTTTTAATCCTCTGTTTAGACACTGTCTGTATGTTGCGTTGTTCTGAATGTGAGATCGTGTTCTGACTTTGTTGTGAATATGTTGTGAATACAGTATGTTGTTTGGTTTGGTGTGATGTCTATTGCAGGGACCTGTTGTGTTAATCTTGCCCTCTGTTTTCCTGACTTCTCTCAGTTGCGTATGTGAAGGATCGGAGGTTGAGTGGTGGGCCAGGTACTTCCTGTTTGCTGTTCACCTCTGACCTCTGACCTCCTCTCTTTTTCCCCTACATGTGCAGTGATGATGCTCTGATCACATATCTGCCTTTTGACTTATTATAAAATGTTCTTTGTTTTAGCGCTTGATTTCTGGTCTTTGGCAATCTTAAAGATTTTATTACATTTTGTATTTATTTTCTAAATGCGTTTTTCCTCAGCCTAAGGAAAAATATGCTATTGCTACTTTTTTTCCCATCCCTGCCATTGCATTCCCTATCTTGCTCTTTGCATGGCATACAGCTATTTATGATCCAGTGTTGAACACTCATTGGCACATTGTAGTGTCCAAGTGAAGCAACTTTTTTAGAAATATTAGCATGGAAACGACTAGGATAGAACTTGTCATATTTTAAATGGAGAATTATAGCCAATAGGCATGTTTTGAAGTACCTGCCTTTACTGCAGCTAAATGCTATGAGCATGTGCACTGGGATTATGTGCCTCAATGGAAAACATACCTTCAGACAGAGCTCCCAACGTGTTAGAACTGCTACTTCCCAAGTTGAAGATTTTTGGTAATTGTTACGCAAGGTTCATGTTTTCCATGCTCTACTCTAAGACAATTGCAAAATCTTGACAGATAAGTTCAGGAGCAGGATAACGCTTGCAGGAGGGGGAGCTGACGGAGATCAACTCCTCTGCAGCGTTCAGACTTTCCTCACAGTCCCATTGCATGGTCCTGCTGTACTGTAGCAGGGGGAATGTGTCGCATGCAGAGTTGCAGGCACATGTTGATGGCTTTACAGAAACTCTCAAGCATCCATAGCTAGCAGGAATGTTTGTTACAGCTAGCAGGAATGTTTGTTACAGCTAGCAGGAATGTTTGTTACAGCTAGCAGGAATGTTTGTTACAGCTAGCTGCCTTGCCGCACTAGCGGCTTGGGTGTTACTTTTCAGTTTACACATTGGCATGTTGTCCCATTTCTCCCAGTGGTTAGCTCATATTGACTTAGCTTTGCCATTGTTTAAATGCAAATATTGTCTTCCCCACTTTTCTTTCTTTCTCTCTCTCCCTCCATCCATCCACCCCCCTCTCTCTCTTTCTCTCTCTCCCTCCATCCATCCACCCCTATCTCTCTCTTTCTCTCATTCTCTCCCATTCTCTCTCCTTCTCCCTCTCTCTCTCTCTCCCTCTCTCTCTCTCCCCCCCCCCCCCCCTCTCTCTCTCTCTCTCCCTCCCCCCCCCCCTCTCTCTCTCTCTCTCTCTCTCTCCCCCCCCCCCCCCCCCCCTCTCTCTCTCAGTGCCCTCTGCCAGTATGACCCGTCTGGCCCGCTCCCGGACAGCCTCCCTCACCAGTGGCAGCTCCATTGAGAGTTCTCGTATCCGGGGTTTTTACACACTCTGACAGCAATGAGGGCCAGGTCCAGCCACACCATGGAAGTGTCTTGCTGAACCCCCACACACACACAGACAGACGTGGGTTGTGGATAGGGAGAGAGAGAGAGAGAGAGAGAGCAGAGAGAGAGAGAGAGAGAGAGAGCAAGAGAGAGAGAGAGAGAGAGAGAGAGAGAGAGAGAGAGAGAGAGAGAGAGAGAGAGAGAGAGAGAGAGAGAGAGAGAGAGAGAGAGAGAGAGAGAGAGAGAGAGAGAGAGAGAGAGAGAGAGAGAGAGAGAGAGAGAGAGAGAGAGAGAGAGAGAGAGAGTTTCTACTTTTAAATGGTAGGTGGAGGATGTCTTCTCTATCTATCTCTCTATGTCTTTGTTGTAGTAGTACCCCAAATCCCTCAGTATTTGACCACTTCTGTCACCTCCTCCCCTCATTGTAAAAACTGACACCAACTCTTTCCCTTAAACTTTGGAAGCAGTTTTACTTTTGTGTGTCATTTGTGTTTTACTCAGTGTCTTTTCCCCCCTTTGCCTTTTCCCTGCTCCCCTTGCCCTAAAACCTGCCCCAACCTCCTTCCACTCAGACCATGAGCCCCATCTGCCCCCTGGCACCCCTCCACTCAGACCATGAGCCCCATCTGCCCCCTGGCACCCCTCCACTCAGGTCCCTCCCACACTCATCCGCTTGTCTGATGACAATCTCTGTGAGGTGATCAATGATGGTAGTTAAGTGGGTTGTACGTAGTCAGTGAAGGTAGTTTGTCATTGGAGAGAAGACATGCTTGCAAGAGGACATTTTGTTGTAGTTGGTACTATTCATCCTATTTGTCTTGAACGATAGGACAGCAGAGATTATGGGCCTTTGTCTGGGAGGTCCCAGATTTGACAGAAAGCAGCACACAACCTATTATATTTTAGAGAGTTTTACATCACACAGTGGATATGCCTCTCTACCTGAAGGATGCATCTGTGTCACAGGCACTAGTATTCCCACTCCACATCCCCTGCCATGTGGTTTTCCCAGGGATTGTCATACAGAAGCATAAATGAACGTAGTGTGATTCTATATACCCTATAGCCACTAGTAGGAGCATCCATTCCTATATAGTTAGTGTGGCCACGGTCATCTCCACCTCCCCAACATGGAAGTGGTTCTGCTGGGGATCGGTTCTTAGTGGTCTCCCAAATGACAATCACATTTTGACCCAAACCAAACCAGACCTAGGAGCCAAGGCAGAACCCGTTACATCTGAGATGTTCTTCTCTCATGTCAGCACCACAAGACAGGACTACAGCTGGCCTCTCCTTCTACAGCACTCAGCCCCACACAAAGAATATACCAAAGCTACACACACACACTTACCTATGAGGGCTGGGCTCTGTAAGGGAACCGAGCCAAAGTATATTGGCACTTATTGACACACAGTAGCACAAAACACACGCGTGCCCACACAAACGCATGCATACACGCAAACACACTGTCAATGTGTCATCACAAAACAAATGTTATTGTATTTACATCCATACCCATGCATAACTTACACAGAGAATCAATATCCTAACATCCCACAGACCTCTTTTTTCACAATGCTATTAAGCTGGAATACTGGTCGTTGTGACTGGAGAGACTAGGTGTGTGCTGCTAGCTGCTGAGATGGACTACCCATTGAGTCAGGCTAGTCCTTTGAGGAACTGGGGTCCTTGACAATTTGCACTGTAATAATTTTCTACATTTGATTTGCATTCCTTATTTTCAGTAACAACTGCTCCCTGTCATCTATTTGAATGTCAATCTCTCTGTTTCCCCCAACAGGGGTGAAGTGGGATAACTACTACCGCAGGGGTGCTTCCTGGGACTGTCTGTAAGGGGCAGGGCTTTTTTGGAGCCCATTGCTCCAAGCTCGGAATGTAGGGTAACACCCACCCCCAACCACCTCCAACCACCCCCAACCACCCCCAACCACCCCCAACCACCTCCAACCACCCCCAACCACCCCCAACCACCTCCAACCACCCCCAACCACCCCAACCACCTCCAACCACCCCCAACAACCCCCAACCACCCCCAACCACCTCCAACCACCCCCAACCACCCCCAACCACCTCCAACCACCCCCAACCACCCCCAACCACCTCCAACCACCCCCAACAACCCCCAACCACCCCCAACCACCCCCAACCACCTCCAACCACCCCCAACCACCCCCAACCACCTCCAACCACCCCCAACCACCCCCAACCACCTCCAACCAAAACCACAAGCTTGCCCGCCCCTCACAGACACATCCAGTCGCCCCAAAAGGGCTATCAGCTGAGGTCACTTTTCTGTTCATAGTGCTGCCTAGCAACAGTGTACCAATGTGCAAGGGACCCCAGGGGGGCTGCAGCGAAGATTGTAGGAAAGAGCAGAGATTCTATCTGGATGAATGAGGCATTTTCATTTGTGAAGATGCAGAGTGTGAGAGCGAAGGGTCTACAAAATGTTCTGAAAAGGGGATAATAGAGGGGTGATTAAACGTGTAAATTGGGCTTTGGTGAGAGGATATTAGGACTAGTCAGAACAACAAACACTCCTTTCTACTCCTCCAATCTGTTTTCATGCACCGGAGTGTGATATTCAACGTTGTTGCCATGCATTTTCTCTCTGTAAGACTACTGTTGCTGTCAGCTCTGTGCCGACCTGATTCTGCCCCCTTCCTCAGTCTCAAACATACTGCCTAGGGGGCCCTGAATGTAATTTGTCCCTTTGAAATGCTGTACAGTATAGTCAAAGTGCCCCCTTCCACCCACCCACCGCCATTACCCCCTAGGGCTTGTACCTGCTAACCTGACCACCCTACACCCCAACTCCTTCCACGTCTTCCCTGCGCTGTAGATACTCACTGTTTTTAGAGCAGGTTAACTGAAAGAGGACTCCAACGCTATTGTATTGTGACACATTCCGCATTTTGGTTTCCTCTTTCCTTGAGTTCCTCTTTTTATAGAACAATAGAATGGAGTTATCTGTGTTATTACTGGTCCTCGTGTATTATCATTACTATAGTATTATTGATTGATTTATATTGAGGAAAAAGTTGTTTTCTGACTGTTTCGTTTCGCAGGAGTCTCCCAGCATTGTTTCTGCTCACAGAGATAGTAGGGTTGAATCTTACCTGCTTCGTCATAAAATGTGAAATGTAAAGTTGAAATATATGTACTGTAAGTGGTCTCTGTCCATGTATTGAACATGTAATGAAAACAAATAAAAAACTGTCAGTATAGTCACATGTTTAATCAATGCATTTCTTTGCAACACTGGTTTTATAAAAGAAATGATTGACAATGTGTTTTACTCTTGCTTCCACTGATGCTGGAGGTGGTAAAGATCTGCACACAACAAAATACACACTGTCAAGTTGTATAAAGTTTACCCAAAATGAACCTTGTAGGAAACAACCATCGAATCACTGTAGGCATACAGCATGTGGTCAACGGGGCTGTAGTTGAGGGACTGGATGTTGGTGGACATCTTCTTGATCTCCATACCGATGTCATAACGCTCCCGGCCGCTCACAGTATCAAAGGAGTAGAATATCTCCTCTGCTTCCTTACTCAGGTACCGCGTGGCGTAGAGCACACCGCACGCCATAAAGGTGTTGGTCACAGCACGCTTATGAGCTGAAGTGGTCCAGGTCCGGCCCAGGGTGGGAGGACTGTCAGGGATCACCTCAGCGAGGACCAGGTTACCAAAGTTATCAGGGGTGCTGTAGATCACCCAGACACCAGACTCATCAGTAGCCAGGTCCATGTCAGTGTAACCATAACAAGCATCCAGATGGCAGAAGTTGAACTTGCTGTTGAACCCAGTACCTTTGGGCAGGCCCACGGTGGTGACTGTTTTTGCTGTGATGTTGAAGCGGCAGACAGCGTCCTTGTTGTAGCAGTTGTAGTAGAGGGCGTCCCCATACATTACAACGTTAGGCCCCTGGATGGTGTTGGTGGTGGGGTTGGAGGAGTGAATCGCCACAGTGCCTGGAACACTGACCCCCACAACCAGAGAGCTCAGGCTGCTATAAAGTCTCACAAAGTTAGAGAAGACATTGCTTGAAGTCAAAGGCACTATCCAAAACCAGCTCTCCTTCCCTGCAGCAGGTTTGGGGTCACGACCCCAGGAGCCATAAGCATATGAGGCACCATATTCAGTGACTGAATATGTGTTGGGACCAGTCACGCTCCGGAGGTGTCCCAGGGGACAGTTTCCTACATGAGACACAGAATGAACATGATGACAGTGACACCAGAGTATCAAAAAACTCTTCAAATGCAGAAGGTTTTAGATTTCAATACAGGCGTTGCTGTGGGAGAAGGCATGAGAAGACGAACCAGGTGCAGGTTCAGGGGGTGGGGCAGTAGGATGGTGGCCGTTCTGGCACTGGTCCAAGTCCCTCCTCAGACGTTTGTTAACCTCCTTTCCCCTGACCACCTGCATGTTGTCAAATTTCTCCAGCTTCCCCATCTCTTCTTTGAGCTCCTGCAGCTGGGAAGAAGAGCACCTGATCATTCCTCAACACATATAATCAAACTGAGCATTGACACTTCTCTACAACACCTCTAAACTCATACTGTATGTGGTAGTCATACATGTTCATACAGTATATTATCTAACTATAATGCATTTTTAATCCGATGTGGCATGACCATTGCTAAGGTAAAGTATTTCAGGCAACTTCTTGAGTAAAATAGAGTTTGATCTCCAGTAAGGCTCCTTACCTGTTCAGCAGTGTCTGTGTTGAGGCGTTGGTGGCTGTGAGTGGTACTGTTGAGTTTGGCGATGAGGTTCTGGATCTCCGACAGTTCATTCTCTATGACCTGAAGAGACACCGTCCCATACAGATCCCCATCGTCCTCCTGCTCCAGCACTGACACATCAGCCTCCAGCTGGGGTAGACGCCTCTTCAGACCCAGCAACAGACCCTCCACCTCTATAGTCTACAGGTGAACAGGAGATACACTCTTTGGAAAAAAAGGTACTGTGTAGAATCTAAAAGGGTTCTTTGGCTGTCCCCACAGGAGAACCCTTTGAAGAACCCTTGTTAGTTCCAGATAGAACCCTTTTGGTTCAAAGTAGAACTGTTTGGGGTTCCATGTAGAACCCTTTCCACAGCATGGAACCAAACATGGTTTTACCTGGAACCAAAAAGGCTTCTCATTCAGAATTACCCTTTTATAGGGAACATCCAATATTACTTGATTTACTTTTATACACAATGAAATGTGAAATATCTGCTTATTCTTATTTGATTCACAATGAAATTATGTGAAATATCAGAGATCTGTTTCTCACTATTTGTAGTAATTGTTTTAGAGAAAGTGGGAATTTAGAAATGGGATTTTCGAAGCATGTCTCTTACCTGCTGTGGAGTGATGTTTTTAGTGCACTTTGAGGCACTGTTCTCTACAGTCTGCAGCTTGTCATGAGGGAAGGGGCGCTCAGAGTTCTTCAGGTCACACACACAGTCACTGGGCGAAGACTGGGAGAAATGAGAGAGCAAACAATATTATAGTACACATCTGCAGAACAATATTGACATTTATTTTTGTAAAGATTTTGCTGTTGCTTATTGTTCCTACATGTCATATAGAAAACATGTATTCTGGGCTGAGCAGGACAGTGTCCTTACCTGAGGGAAGATGGAGACAAGACCAGTGAACATCAATGTGAACACCAGAGAGGACTTCATGTTTGGCCAGAGGACAGTGTGGATGTGAGACCAGTTGCTCTAAGAACCATGTAAATATGCAAGGGGATCTGTGACTCTCTCTTGTGCAATACGCCACAAGGCATGTGGTGGGTGGTGCTGAGGAGAATAACGGTAAGAGAAGAAAAATAGGGAAGAAAAAATGATGAGAATTTCATTTTTGGAGTATGTCTTGTGTGTGGTAAGGAAGAAATCAGGAACGGAAACTAAACATGTTTGTGTGACATGACAGCTACTTCTGTTCAAGAAGACAACAGGAGAGATGATAACCTAAACCTGATTATTCAAGAGCTTAACATAACTTACTCTCAGTTCCACTGTTTGCCACACTTGGTTTGTGCAATTAAATGATGGGCTCTTCAGTGCGGGCCGTTCTACTGCCAGTGTTCGTCTGTGGAGATTGGATGGCTGTGTGCTCGATTGTATGCACCTGTCAGCAACGGGGTGTCCACATACTTTGCCTTCCATAAAATGAAGAATGCCTGTCCCATCAATCCCATCTGATCTTTGGAGATGACAGATTCTAGCTATACACTTTAGTGATTAGCTTTATGTCTAGGTTCAGTAGAGATGTGAGGCCATAAGAGCCATTTTAGTGTTAAAGGAGTATCACTTTTAGAATATGAGGTAGTAATGGGGTTAGCTTATCTGGAAACCATCTGGGGCTAAGGCCTTTCCCACTACACAAGACACATAATGCTTGGGTGATTGCATTACTTGAGAATGTTTCCTCAAACTCTGCATCCAGCTCAGAATCACTGTAGATATGCTGGTGTTTAAATGTATCCACAATGCACAGCGTGTTTCATACCATAATTTTGGTGAAATGTGGATCTCAGCAAAGCTGGTTGTGCAGTAAGGGAAATGTGAATTGCACAGAGGTAAAAATATGGAACATTGTTCCCGTCACTGATTCCACCACAAACCCAGCACATGTCCATATTTTGGTTTGATGGTTTCATAACCTCTGAATTTACATAGACGGAACTGCCTTCTACAGCAAAAATATTAACATCTGTGAATGTGGGTGTGCTTACAATGTTGTTCCTTTTCATTTCAGTGTGCCATGGGAACTATAATGCTGCAGTTCTACTCATTGTCCACACTGCCTGTCTACTGTTTTATGTGTCCTATCTCATCTAATACATTTTTTAAACTTCCACAGGTTTATGTTCATTGTTACTAAAGAACCTCAAATGTTCTTATTCTTACGTGCCATGTATTACTTATTTCTAAAGGATTGATAGTGTTTTTTGTTGATGTAGATGTTTTTATTTGGGTGTATGCAAATAGAATAGCATGCTTTTCTCTGCATACTGTGCATGTGTACACAAAGGGTAATGGTGATGACCAGCACATCCCTGGCCTCCAACAGGATGACTTGTATTCATGCCAGGTGAACAGTGTCTAGGCCCAGGTTCTCCAACAGGACCCAAGCAATTCTGAAAGTACATGCAATCTTTGCATGTGTTCCATTGCAAACTGTCATAAACATAAAGCTCTCGGCTACTAGTGCAAGCCTCTCTACACTGGCTTCCTGTTAAGGCTAGGGCTGATTTCAAGGTTTTACTGCTAAGCTACAAAGCATTACATGGGCGTGCTCCTACCTATCTTTACGATTTGGTCCTGCCGTACATGCGTACACGTACGCTATGGTCACAAGACACAGGAATCCTTACTGTTCCTAGAATTTCTAAGCAAACAGCTGGAGGCAGGGCTTTCTCCTATAGAGCCCCATTTTTATGGAATGGTCTGCCAATCCATGTGAGAGACGCAGACTCGGTCTCAACCTTTAAGTCTTTATTGAAAACTCATCTCTTCAGTAGGTCCTGTGATTGAGTGTAGTCTGGCCCAGGAGTGTGAAGGTGAACGAAAAGGCACTGGAGCAACGAACCGCCCTTGCTGTCTCTGCCTGGCCGGTTCCCCTCTCTCCACTGGGATTCTCTGCCTCTAACCTTATTACAGGGGCTGAGTCACTGGCTTACTGGTGCTCTTCCATGCCATCCCTAGGAGGGGTGTGTCACTTGAGTGGGTTGAGTCAACCCCCCTTGGGTTATGCTGTGGGGGAGATCTTCATGGGCTATACTCGGCCTTGTCTCAGGATGGTAAGTTGGTGGTTGAAGATATCCCTCTAGTGGTGTGGGGGCTGTGCTTTGGTAAAGTGGGTGGGATTATAACCTGCCTGTTTGGCCCTGTCCGGGGGTATCGTTTGACGGGGCCACAGTATCTCCCGACCCTTCCTGTCTCAGCCTCCAGTATTTATGCTGCAATAGTTTATGTGTCGGGGGGGTTAGGGTCAGTCTGTTATATCTGGAGTATTTCTCCTGTCTTATCCGGTGTCCTGTGTGAATTTAAGTATGCTCTCTCTAACTCTCGCTCTCTTTTTTCTCTTTCTCTTTTTCTCTATTTCTTTCTTTCTCTCTCTCTCGGAGGACCTGAGCCCTAGGACCATGCCTCAGGACTACCTGGCCTGATGACTCCTTGCTGCCCCCAGTCCACCTGGCCGTGCTGCTGCTCCAGTTGAACTGTTCTGCCTGCGTCTATGGAACCCTGACCTGTTCACCGGATGTGCTACCTTGTCCCAGACCTGCTGTTTTCAACTCTCTAGAGACAGCATGAGCTGTAGAGATACTCTGAATGTTCGGCTATGAAAAGCCAACTGACATTTACTCCTGAGGTGCTGACCTGTTACACCCTCGACAACCACTGTGATTATCATTATTTGACCCTGCTGGTCATCTATGAACATCTGAACATCTTGGCCATGTTCTGTTATAATCTCCACCCGGCACAGCCAGAAGAGGACTGGCCACCCCTCATAGCCTGGTTCCTCTCTAGGTTTCTTCCTAGGTTCTGGCCTTTCTAGGGAGTTTTTCCTAGCCACCGTGCTTCTACACCTGCATTGCTTGCTGTTTGTGGTTTTAGGCTGTCACGTTGTGACATCAGCTGATGTAAGAAGGGCTTTATAAATACATTTGATTGATTGTTACTATCCAATCAAAGCCACTTTGACATGATCCCACTCTGCAGCAGTAGGCCTAACAGGAACATTGCTAGACCGATTCCTCTCTTTCTAAATGTTCAACTAAAGGGGAAATACACAAAAAAAATCTAAAACATTATTATTTCTTACCTCAAAATTGGTATTCTGATGTGATTTAAGCATTGGCATGGACTCAGAACACCCATTTACATCGTTTATCTATTAATAACCATAATATTGAGAGTAAAAAAACTGAATTAAAAAAAATTTAATAGGACAGCAAAATTGACACAGAAAACAGAATTCCAGAAAATACAAATGATAATTTTATGGGGCGCCTTATAGTTGTTTATTAACCATTGTTTTGATATGCATGTTAACAGAAAACACATATCTTGTACACCAAGGACCCGGGGAAGAGTTGCTGGGTCGAAGAATGTGCATATTTGAAAGACATTTTAAAAATAGTAGCTTGCGATGTGTATTTCTTTAAAAAAAAACAAGTATCTCTCATGCTAGAAAAGGTTGGAGACCCCAGGTCTAGGCGTTCCCTGGCCTGGAGTTCGACGGGGTTATGCATCTGGTGCAGGACTGCGGAGACTTCCTGCAAAAACATCAGGCACTGGTAAGGCGTGTAATGGTGGGTTAGGTGTGTCACAGTGGGCTAGGTGTTTTACAGTGGGCTATGATTATGTTCTGACATGGTTTCCTGTTCCATAAACAACATAACCATGGACATATGATCAAAATCAAAACAATGTTTTGCGGTAATCAGTGTGCATTTTAAGTTGATTTTTCAACTTTTTTATTTCTCAACTGATTGTTAGGTGATGCTTTCCAACGAGAGGCTTCCTCAGATCCAGGCCACTATTGAGAACATGACTGCTAGCCAGGAGCAGTAACAGTACCTGAACGACCAGGGTCTGTACACCTCCCTGCACCTGCGTCAGCTAGCCAAGGAACTGAGGGAGCTGGAGGCTTCATACACCAAGACAAGCCAAGTGATCAGACTCAAAAATGGACCAAAGAGGTACATACAGTATAGTTCATTTTATTACATGTCATCTTTGGACAATCTTTTTTTGTACGATTTTATTTGACCTTTTATAAACAATACAAAACATTCACATCATACAAACATCAACTACATCACACCTGCCCAGACCCACTAGACCACACCCGTCTCCAGCTCCCGCATCACTTTCCGCCACAAAGCCTCAAACTGCACCATTTTGTTTTTCTCTCCGTCACCCACACAGTTTACATTTTTACATAAAGCATTTGACCTTTCCATTGCATTAACAACGGAGGATTGGTTGATTTCCAGTTTTTTCAGTATGCTTTTTTTTAAGATCTTGGACCAATCTAACACATTATATCAACACCAACCCTGCCTCTCAACCTAAAATGATATAGATTTATTACAACATGTAATACAATCTAGCCGAAGCAGTTATCAATGCATCTGAGATGGGTAAGAAATGAGAACTTGCAAAGGCCTTTCTCTGGGTACTCTAATGTGTCATGTGCTAATAATGTCTCTTCACTGTGTGTCTCCCAGATCGATACGGTGTGTAAGGAGATAGATACTGTAGGATACATTTGTCAAACACCTTTAACATGAAGATGGTGAAAGAAAAGTGCAGCTTTCTGAAGAATGGCATGGAGTCCTGTAGGACAATCTCAGATCAGTTCATAAATGAGTGTAAATGTGTGTTTTTGAGAGACAGCTCAGATACCTTAGGCCAGCATTTCCCAAACTCGGTCCACACCCCAAAGACCAGGAGGTTAGTGAGGACTTCTACTATATTCAGCCCCTTGTGAACGGCCACAGACTGGGGAACATCGTTCGCCGTTACAGCCCCTATGACAACTTCATGACCTCTAAGAACCACGAGGATGTGTCCGTGGCACCGTCCCTCAGCCTTGCTAATTCCATCCAGGGCTTCGGCACCGTGGTATGGTGAGGCAGTGTTCTATAACTGCTGCGACTCCGCTGAGCTGGCCCACTATGACCTACAGGCCAAGGTCACAAGTCGTCTGAAGATACCTGACGTCGGCTACAACAACCAGTTCCCCTACTGCTACTACAACTGTAAAGACTGGACCGACATCGACTTTGCTGCTGATGAGACTGGGTTATCTACAGCACTACTGTGGCCTTGGTGCTGAGCCAGTTCCTAATATTCTGTACACTCAATGTAGAAACAGTGTGTGTGCTGTTTTCTGCTTATCTTATATAATGTTGACTTCTTCCTAAATAAATTAAATCACAACAATGTTAAATAAGGGTTGGCTAGAATTAGATTTGAAATGTCTTGAAGTGCTATAAACATGATAAACACACTGAATTGGGATCTAAATGATTTAATTCAGTCAGGCATTCATTTTTATTTCCTCAAAGCTACTGAGGTAGACATACAGTGCAGCACAATAGTCTGAATTAAATATGGTTAAATTACACACAGGCACACACACACACACACATACGTACACACACACACACATACGTACACACAAACGGCCTGTGTAGCCTTGAAGTATCCATAATAGTGCTCTTGTTTCCTGCAAAAAAAAATAACATTTTAAAACTAGTTATGAGCCCTTTGTCCAAAATAGAAAGTAATATTTCAATAACTTTGTTCTGTAAATATTGTACCAGAATCTTCTTCCATTTACAGCTTCAATCTCCTAAATCTCTGCATCCAATGACAGACCTAAAGGACTGGGAGCTGAGCTGATAAGTTCACAGAGAGATTCTGGGTCATTCTGGTCAGAATCATCTAAAAACAGAACACCCTTATAGCAAAGTAATACTGTTTAATGTCACATTCAAACATTGGTAACATACAGTAATGTATAAAAACTGCTTCTCAGTAACCAATATCAGTAACCTAGTTTGGTCAGCAGAGGGTGCTGGAGGAACTAATAACAGGGAACAAAAGAACACACATTAGAACATGTATTCAAAGCTATAAACACTGTCCTGAGTCGCAAATCACCTGCCTCTCTAGGAGCTGTCGTGTCTTCCTTAGTTTATACTCCAACAACTGCTGTTCTATACATAAACAGAACACATGAATGAATACCTTATAATTCTATACAGAATTGTGGATAAGTCTGATCACAACTACCGTAAGTAGGGCCTGACATGACAGACACACACTACTGTGGCCAAGAAACCAATGTGAAACAGACCTACTCTGTGCCGTCGCTCTCTCTCCTTGTCCAACTCATTGTTTAGTGTGTCCACTTCCCTCCTCTGTAGCTCCAACTGAATGTGTTAACACAGATGTATTGAATGTACAGTTGTCTAGCAGGGCTTTATATTCCATAAAATATCATCTTATGGCTGGTTACTCTCACCTGTTCTCTAAGGGTCTTGACCTCTCTGACCAGCCTTGTCACACACACCGCCTGCTGCTGGTAGGCTGCCAGGGACTTGGTTCTCCTGACAGAGATAAAGACACAACAATTAGCATCTGACAGGGAACAACCCTGACAAGCATGGCACATCGTAATGTGTGGTCTTATGTTATGATGACACTCTCTCAGTGTACGATGACACTCTCTCAGAGAAACATTTTAATTTTTTATTTTACGAGGCAGGACAATTAAGCTCAAAGTACGGCCTGGCACAAGGCAAAAAAAAGCCAGTAATAATACTGAGACATTTCTGTGTAACCTATGTGTTACTTTATATACTCTCTGCTCTAATAAACAATGTTAACCAGGGGTGGTCTGTATGAGCACAGCGGGAGAGCACCATGCTGTGTGCTCAACTCACGCCATCTCCACCTCCAGCTCGAGATCCAGCAGCATCAAGGAAAACCCTGGGTTACGGCTCTCTGACTCTGAAGAACGAGAGGAGAGAGGACATGTTACGGCTTCATTGATATGGCCTGTACTGAGCTCCCTGTGTGGCTCACCGGTGGTGTAGGGAGGTAGGTAACTCACCGGTGGTGGTGGAGGGAGGTAGGTAACTCACCGGTGGTGGTGGAGGGAGGTAGGTAACTCACCGGTGGTGGAGGGAGGTAGGTAACTCACCGGTGGTGGAGGGAGGTAACTCACCGGTGGTGGAGGGAGGTAGGTAACTCACCGGTGGTGGAGGGAGGTAACTCACCAGTGGTGGAGGGAGGTAGGTAACTCACCGGTGGTGGTGGAGGGAGGTAGGTAACTTACCGGTGGTGGTGGAGGGAGGTAACTCACCGGTGGTGGAGGGAGGTAGGTAACTCACCGGTGGTGGTGGAGGGAGGTAGGTAACTCACAGGTGGTGGTGGCGGGAGGTAGGTAACTCACCGGTGGTGGAGGAGGGAGGTAACTCACCGGTGGTGGAGGGAGGTAACTCACCGGTGGTGGAGGGAGGTAGGTAACTCACCGGTGGTGGTGGAGGGAGGTAGGTAACTCACCAGTGGTGGTGGAGGGAGGTAGGTAACTCACCGGTGGTGGTGGAGGGAGGTAGGTAACTCACCAGTGGTGGAGGAGGGAGGTAAGTAACTCACCGGTGGTGGTGGAGGGAGGTAGGTAACTCACCAGTGGTGGTGGCGGGAGGTAGGTAACTCACCGGTGGTGGTGGAGGGAGGTAGGTAACTCACCGGTGGTGGTGGAGGGAGGTAGGTAACTCACCGGTGGTGGTGGAGGGAGGTAGGTAACTCACCGGTGGTGGAGGGAGGTAGGTAACTCACCGGTGGTGGTGGCGGGAGGTAGGTAACTCACCGGTGGTGGAGGAGGGAGGTAAGTAACTCACCGGTGGTGGTGGAGGGAGGTAGGTAACTCACCAGTGGTGGAGGTAAGTAGGTAACTCACCGGTGGTGGTGGAGGGAGGTAGGTAACTCACCAGTGGTGGAGGGAAGTAGGTAACTCACCGGTGGTGGTGGAGGGAGGTAGGTAACTCACCAGTGGTGGAGGGAAGTAGGTAACTCACCAGTGGTGGAGGGAAGTAGGTAACTCACCGGTGGTGGAGGAGGGAGGTAAGTAACTCACCGGTGGTGGTGGAGGGAGGTAGGTAACTCACCAGTGGTGGAGGTAAGTAGGTAACTCACCGGTGGTGGTGGAGGGAGGTAGGTAACTCACCGGTGGTGGAGGGAGGGAGGTAGATAACTCACCGGTGGTGGTGGAGGGAGGTAGGTAACTCACCGGTGGTGGTGGAGGGAGGTAGGTAACTCACCGGTGGTGGAGGGAGGTAGGTAACTCACCGGTGGTGGAGGGAGGTAGGTAACTCACCGGTGGTGGAGGAGGGAGGTAAGTAACTCAGCAGTGGTGGTGGAGGGAGGTAGGTAGGTAACTCACCGGTGGTGGTGGAGGGAGGTAGGTAACTCACCGGTGGTGGTGGAGGGAGGTAGGTAACTCACCGGTGGTGGTGGAGGGAGGTAGGTAACTCACCGGTGGTGGTGGAGGGAGGTAGGTAACTCACCGATGATGGTGGAGAGAGGTAGGTAACTCACCGGTGGTGGTGGAGGGAGGTAACTCACCAGTGGTGGAGGGAGGTAGGTAACTCACCGGTGGTGGAGGAGGGAGGTAAGTAACTCACCAGTGGTGGTGGAGGGAGGTAGGTAACTCACCGGTGGTGGAGGGAGGTAGGTAACTCACCTGTGGTGGTGGAGGGAGGTAGGTAACTCACCGGTGGTGGTGGAGGGAGGTAGGTAACTCACCGGTGGTGGAGGGAGGTAGGTAACTCACCGGTGGTGGTGGAGGGAGGTAGGTAACTCATCTGTGGTGGTGGAGGGAGGTAGGTGACTCACCGGTGGTGGTGGAGGGAAGTAGGTAACTCACCGGTGGTGGTGGAGGGAGGTAGGTAACTCACCGGGGGTGAAGGGAGGTAGGTAACTCTCCGGGGGTGGAGGGAGGTAGGTAACTCACCGATGGTGGTGGAGGGAGGTAGGTAACTAACCGGTGGTGGTGGAGGGAGGTAGGTAACTCACCGGTGGTGGTGGGAGGGAGGTAGGTAACTCACCGGTGGTGGTGGAGGGAGGTAGGTAACTCACCGGTGGTGGTGGAGGGAGGTAGGTAACTCACCGGTGGTGGAGGGAGGGAGGTAGGTAACTCACCGGTGGTGGTGGAGGGAGGTAGGTAACTCACCGGTGGTGGTGGAGGAAGGTAGGTAACTCACCGGTGGTGGTGGAGGGAGGTAGTTAACTCACCGGTGGTGGTGGAGGGAGGTAGGTAACTCACCGGTGGTGGAGGAGGGAGGTAGGTAACTCAACGGTGGTGGTGGAGGGAGGTAGGTAACTCACCGGTGGTGGTGGGAGGGAGGTAGGTAACTCACCGGTGGTGGAGGGAAGGAGGTAGGTAACTCACCGGCGGTGGAGGGAGGGAGGTAGGTAACTCACCGGTGGTGGAGGAGGGAGGTAGGTAACTCACCGGTGGTGGTGGAGGGAGGTAGGTAACTCACCGGTGGTGGAGGGAGGTAGGTAACTCACCGGTGGTGGTGGAGGGAGGTAGGTAACTCATCTGTGGTGGTGGAGGGAGGTAGGTGACTCACCGGTGGTGGTGGAGGGAAGTAGGTAACTCACCGGTGGTGGTGGAGGGAGGTAGGTAACTCACCGGGGGTGAAGGGAGGTAGGTAACTCTCCGGGGGTGGAGGGAGGTAGGTAACTCACCGATGGTGGTGGAGGGAGGTAGGTAACTAACCGGTGGTGGTGGAGGGAGGTAGGTAACTCACCGGTGGTGGTGGGAGGGAGGTAGGTAACTCACCGGTGGTGGTGGAGGGAGGTAGGTAACTCACCGGTGGTGGTGGAGGGAGGTAGGTAACTCACCGGTGGTGGAGGGAGGGAGGTAGGTAACTCACCGGTGGTGGTGGAGGGAGGTAGGTAACTCACCGGTGGTGGTGGAGGGAGGTAGGTAACTCACCGGTGGTGGTGGAGGGAGGTAGGTAACTCACCGGTGGTGGTGGAGGGAGGTAGGTAACTCACCGGTGGTGGTGGGAGGGAGGTAGGTAACTCAACGGTGGTGGTGGAGGGAGGTAGGTAACTCACCGGTGGTGGTGGGAGGGAGGTAGGTAACTCACCGGTGGTGGAGGGAAGGAGGTAGGTAACTCACCGGCGGTGGAGGGAGGGAGGTAGGTAACTCACCGGTGGTGGAGCAGGGAGGTAGGTAACTCACCGGTGGTGGTGGAGGGAGGTAGGTAACTCACCGGTGGTGGTGGGAGGTAGGTAATTCACCAGTGGTGTGGGAGGTAGGTAACTCAGCAATGGTGGTGGGAGGTAGGTAACTCACCAGTGGTGGAGGGAGGTAGGTAACTCACCGGGGGTGGAGGGAGGTAGGTAACTCTCCGGGGGTGGATGGAGGTAGGTAACTCACCGGTGGTGGAGGGAGGTAGGTAACTCACCGGTGGTGGTGGGAGGTAGGTAAGTCATCGGTGGTGGAGGGAGGTAGGTAGGTAACTCACCGTTGGTGGTGGAGGGAGGTAGGTAACTCACCGGTGGTGGTGGCGGGAGGTAGGTAACTCACCGGTGGTGGAGGAGGGAGGTAAGTAACTCACCGGTGGTGGTGGAGGGAGGTAGGTAACTCACCAGTGGTGGAGGGAAGTAGGTAACTCACCGGTGGTGGTGGAGGGAGGGAGGTAACTCACCAGTGGTGGAGGGAAGTAGGTAACTCACCAGTGGTGGAGGGAGGTAGGTAACTCACCGGTGGTGGAGGAGGGAGGTAAGTAACTCACCGGTGGTGGTGGAGGGAGGTAGGTAACTCACCAGTGGTGGAGGTAAGTAGGTAACTCACCGGTGGTGGTGGAGGGAGGTAGGTAACTCACCGGTGGTGGAGGGAGGGAGGTAGGTAACTCACCGGTGGTGGTGGAGGGAGGTAACTCACCAGTGGTGGAGGGAGGTAGGTAACTCACCGGTGTTGGAGGAGGGAGGTAAGTAACTCAGCAGTGGTGGTGGAGGGAGGTAGGTAGGTAACTCACCGGTGGTGGTGGAGGGAGGTAGGTAACTCACCGGTGGTGGTGGAGGGAGGTAGGTAACTCACCGGTGGTGGAGGAGGGAGGTAAGTAACTCACCGGTGGTTGTGGAGGGAGGTAGGTAACTCACCGGTGGTGGTGGAGGGAGGTAGGTAACTCACCGGTGGTGGTGGAGGGAGGTAGGTGACTCACCGATGATGGTGGAGAGAGGTAGGTAACTCACCGTTGGTGGTGGAGGGAGGTAACTCACCAGTGGTGGAGGGAGGTAGGTAACTCACCGGTGGTGGAGGAGGGAGGTAAGTAACTCACCAGTGGTGGTGGAGGGAGGTAGGTAACTCACCGGTGGTGGAGGGAGGTAGGTAACTCACCTGTGGTGGTGGAGGGAGGTAGGTAACTCACCGGTGGTGGTGGAGGGAGGTAGGTAACTCACCGGTGGTGGAGGGAGGTAGGTAACTCACCGGTGGTGGTGGAGGGAGGTAGGTAACTCATCTGTGGTGGTGGAGGGAGGTAGGTGACTCACCGGTGGTGGTGGAGGGAAGTTGGTAACTCACCGGTGGTGGTGGAGGGAGGTAGGTAACTCACCGGGGGTGAAGGGAGGTAGGTAACTCTCCGGGGGTGGAGGGAGGTAGGTAACTCACCGGTGGTGGTGGAGGGAGGTAGGTAACGCACCGGTGGTGGTGGGAGGGAGGTAGGTAACTCACCGGTGGTGGTGGAGGGAGGTAGGTAACTCACCGGTGGTGGAGGAGGGAGGTAGGTAACTCACCGGTGGTGGTGGGAGGGAGGTAGGTAACTCACCAGTGGTGGTGGAGGGAAGTAGGTAACTCACCGGTGGTGGTGGAGGGAGGTAGGTAACTCACCGGGGGTGAAGGGAGGTAGGTAACTCTCCGGGGGTGGAGGGAGGTAGGTAACTCACCGGTGGTGGTGGAGGGAGGTAGGTAACGCACCGGTGGTGGTGGGAGGGAGGTAGGTAACTCACCGGTGGTGGTGGAGGGAGGTAGGTAACTCACCGGTGGTGGAGGAGGGAGGTAGGTAACTCACCGGTGGTGGTGGGAGGGAGGTAGGTAACTCACCAGTGGTGGTGGAGGGAGGTAGGTAACTCACCGGTGGTGGTGGGAGGGAGGTAGGTAACTCACCGGTGGTGGAGGGAGGGAGGTAGGTAACTCACCGGTGGTGGAGGGAGGGTGGTAGGTAACTCACCGGTGGTGGAGGAGGGAGGTAGGTAACTCACCGGTGGTGGTGGAGGGAGGTAGGTAACTCACCGGTGGTGGTGGAGGGAGGTAGGTAACTCACCAGTGGTGGTGGAGGGAGGTAGGTAACTCACCAGTGGTGGTGGGAGGTAGGTAACTCACCAGTGGTGTGGGATGTAGGTAACTCACCAATGGTGGTGGGAGGTAGGTAACTGGTGGAGGGAGGTAGGTAACTCAACAGTGGTGGAAAAGGTAGGTAACTCACCGGTGGTGGAGGGAGGTAGGTAACTCACCAGTGGTGGAGGGAGGTAAGTAACTCACCGGTGGTGGTGGAGGGAGGTAGGTAACTCACCAGTGGTGGTGGAGGGAGGTAGGTAACGCACCGGTGGTGGTGGGAGGGAGGTAGGTAACTCACCGGTGGTGGTGGAGGGAGGTAGGTAACTCACCGGTGGTGGAGGAGGGAGGTAGGTAACTCACCGGTGGTGGTGGGAGGGAGGTAGGTAACTCACCAGTGGTGGTGGAGGGAGGTAGGTAACTCACCGGTGGTGGTGGAGGGAGGTAGGTAACTCACCGGTGGTGGAGGGAGGTAGGTAAATCACCGGTGGTGGTGGAGGGAGGTAGGCAACTCACCCGGTTGTGGAGGGAGGTAGGTAACTCAACAGTGGTGGAAAAGGTAGGTAACTCACCGGTGGTGGAGGGAGGTAGGTAACTCACCAGTGGTGGAGGGAGGTAGGTAACTCACCGGTGGTGGTGGAGGGAGGTAGGTAACCCACCAGTGGTGGAGGGAGGTAGGTAACTCACCGGTGGTGGAGGGAGGTAGGTAACTCACCGGTGGTGGTGGAGGGAGGTAGGTAACTCACCGGTGGTGGTGGAGGGAGGTAGGTAACTCACCGGTGGTGGAGGGAGGTAGGTACCTCACCAGTGGTGGTGGAGGGAGGTAGGTAACTCACCAGTGGTGGTGGAGGGAGGTAGGTAACTCACCAGTGGTGGTGGAGGGAGGTAGGTAACTCACCGGTGGTGGTGGAGGGAGGTAGGTAACTCACCAGTGGTGGTGGAGGGAGGTAGGTAACTCACCAGTGGTGGAGGGAGGTAGGTAACTCACCAGTGGTGGTGGAGGGAGGTAGGTAACTCACCAGTGGTGGAGGGAGGTAGGTAACTCACCAGTGGTGGAGGGAGGTAGGTAACTCACCGGTGGTGGTGGAGGGAGGTAGGTAACTTACCAGTGGTGGTGGAGGGAGGTAGGTAACTCACCAGTGGTGGTGGAGGGAGGTAGGTAACTCACCGGTGGTGGTGGAGGGAGGTAGGTAACTCACCGGTGGTGGAGGGAGGTAGGTAAATCACCGGTGGTGGTGGAGGGAGGTAGGCAACTCACCCGGTTGTGGAGGGAGGTAGGTAACTCACCGGTGGTGGTGGAGGGAGGTAGGTAACTCACCGGTGGTGGAGGGAGGTAGGTAGGTAACTCACCGGTGGTGGTGGAGGGAGGTAGGTAACTCACCGGTGGTGGTGGAGGGAGGTAGGTAACTCACCGGTGGTGGAGGAGGGAGGTAGGTAACTCACCGGTGGTGGTGGGAGGGAGGTAGGTAACTCACCGGTGGTGGTGGAGGGAGGTAGGTAACTCACCGGTGGTGGAGGAGGGAGGTAGGTAACTCACCGGTGGTGGTGGGAGGGAGGTAGGTAACTCACCAGTGGTGGTGGGAGGGAGGTAGGTAACTCACCAGTGGTGGTGGAGGGAGGTAGGTAACTCACCGGTGGTGGTGGAGGGAGGTAGGTAACTCACCGGTGGTGGAGGGAGGTAGGTAAATCACCGGTGGTGGTGGAGGGAGGTAGGCAACTCACCCGGTTGTGGAGGGAGGTAGGTAACTCACCGGTGGTGGTGGAGGGAGGTAGGTAACTCACCGGTGGTGGATGGAGGTAGGTAGGTAACTCACCGGTGGTGGTGGGAGGGAGGTAGGTAACTCACCGGTGGTGGAGGGAGGGAGGTAGGTAACTCACCGGTGGTGGAGGGAGGTTGGTAGGTAACTCACCGGTGGTGGAGGAGGGAGGTAGGTAACTCACCGGTGGTGGTGGAGGGAGGTAGGTAACTCACCGGTGGTGGTGGAGGGAGGTAGGTAACTCACCAGTGGTGGTGGAGGGAGGTAGGTAACTCACCAGTGGTGGTGGGAGGTAGGTAACTCACCAGTGGTGTGGGAGGTAGGTAACTCACCAATGGTGGTGGGAGGTAGGTAACTGGTGGAGGGAGGTAGGTAACTCAACAGTGGTGGAAAAGGTAGGTAACTCACCGGTGGTGGAGGGAGGTAGGTAACTCACCAGTGGTGGAGGGAGGTAGGTAACTCACCGGTGGTGGTGGAGGGAGGTAGGTAACTCACCAGTGGTGGAGGGAGGTAGGTAACTCACCGGTGGTGGAGGGAGGTAGGTAACTCACCGGTGGTGGTGGAGGGAGGTAGGTAACTCACCGGTGGTGGTGGAGGGAGGTAGGTAACTCACCGGTGGTGGTGGAGGGAGGTAGGTAACTCACCGGTGGTGGAGGGAGGTAGGTACCTCACCAGTGGTGGTGGAGGGAGGTAGGTAACTCACCAGTGGTGGTGGAGGGAGGTAGGTAACTCACCAGTGGTGGTGGAGGGAGGTAGGTAACTCACCGGTGGTGGTGGAGGGAGGTAGGTAACTCACCAGTGGTGGTGGAGGGAGGTAGGTAACTCACCAGTGGTGGAGGGAGGTAGGTAACTCACCAGTGGTGGAGGGAGGTAGGTAACTCACCGGTGGTGGTGGAGGGAGGTAGGTAACTCACCAGTGGTGGAGGGAGGTAGGTAACTCACCGGTGGTGGAGGGAGGTAGGTAACTCACCGGTGGTGGTGGAGGGAGGTAGGTAACTCACCGGTGGTGGTGGAGGGAGGTAGGTAACTCACCGGTGGTGGTGGAGGGAGGTAGGTAACTCACCGGTGGTGGAGGGAGGTAGGTACCTCACCAGTGGTGGTGGAGGGAGGTAGGTAACTCACCAGTGGTGGTGGAGGGAGGTAGGTAACTCACCAGTGGTGGTGGAGGGAGGTAGGTAACTCACCGGTGGTGGTGGAGGGAGGTAGGTAACTCACCGGTGGTGGAGGGAGGGAGGTAGGTAACTCACCGGTGGTGGTGGGAGGTAGGTAACTCACCGGTGGTGTTGGAGGGAGGTAGGTAACTCACCGGTGGTGGTGGAGGGAGGTAGGTAACTCACCGGTGGTGGTGGAGGGAGGTAGGTAACTCACCGGTGGTGTTGGAGGGAGGTAGGTAACTCACCGGTGGTGGTGGAGGGAGGTAGGTAACTCACCGGTGGTGGTGGAGGGAGGTAGGTAACTCACCGGTGGTGGTGGAGGGAGGTAGGTAACTCACCGGTGGGGGTGGAGGGAGGTAGGTAACTCACCAGTGGTGGAGGGAGGTAGGTAACTCACCGTTGGTGGAGGGAAGTAGGTAACTCACCGGTGGTGGTGGAGGGAGGTAGGTAACTCACTGGTGGTGGTGGAGGGAGGTAGGTAACTCACCGATGGTGGAGGGAGGTAGGTAACTCACCGGTGGTGTGGGAGGTAGGTAACTCACCAATGGTGGTGGGAGGTAGGTAACTGGTGGAGGGAGGTAGGTAACTCAACGGTGGTGGAGGGAGGTAGGTAACTCACCAGTGGTGGAGGGAGGTAGGTAACTAACCGGTGGTGGTGGGAGGTAGGTAACTCACCGGTGGTGGTGGGAGGTAGGTAACTCACCGGTGGTGGTGGAGGGAGGTAGGTAACTCACCGGTGGTGGTGGAGGGAGGTAGGTAACTCACCAGTGGTGGAGGGAGGTAGGTAACTCACCGGTGGTGGTGGGAGGTAGGTAACTCACCGGTGGTGGTGGAGGGAGGTAGGTAACTCACCGGTGGTGGTGGAGGGAGGTAGGTAACTCACCAGTGGTGGTGGAGGGAGGTAGGTAACTCACCAGTGGTGGAGGGAGGTAGGTAACTCACCAGTGGTGGTGGAGGGAGGTAGGTAACTCACCAGTGGTGGAGGGAGGTAGGTAACTCACCAGTGGTGGAGGGAGGTAGGTAACTCACCGGTGGTGGTGGAGGGAAGTAGGTAACTCACCAGTGGTGGTGGAGGGAGGTAGGTAACTCACCAGTGGTGGTGGAGGGAGGTAGGTAACTCACCGGTGGTGGTGGAGGGAGGTAGGTAACTCACCGGTGGTGGAGGGAGGTAGGTAAATCACCGGTGGTGGTGGAGGGAGGTAGGTAACTCACCGGGTTGTGGAGGGAGGTAGGTAACTCACCGGTGGTGGTGGAGGGAGGTAGGTAACTCACTGGTGGTGGAGGGAGGTAGGTAACTCACCGGTGGTGTTGGATTGAGGTAGGTAACTCACCAGTGGTGGTGGAGGGAGGTAGGTAAGCCACCGGTGGTGGAGGGAGGTAGGTAACTCACCGGTGGTGGTGGAGGGAGGTAGGTAACTCACCGGTGGTGGAGGGAGGTAGGTAACTCACCGGTGGTGGTGGAGGGAGGTAGGTAACTCACCGATGGTGGAGGGAGGTAGGTAACTCACCGGTGGTGTGGGAGGTAGGTAACTCACCAATGATGGTGGGAGGTAGGTAACTCACCGGTGGTGGTGGAGGGAGGTAGGTAACTTACCAGTGGTGGTGGAGGGAGGTAGGTAACTCACCAGTGGTGGTGGAGGGAGGTAGGTAACTCACCGGTGGTGGTGGAGGGAGGTAGGTAACTCACCGGTGGTGGAGGGAGGTAGGTAAATCACCGGTGGTGGTGGAGGGAGGTAGGTAACTCACCGGGTTGTGGAGGGAGGTAGGTAACTCACCGGTGGTGGTGGAGGGAGGTAGGTAACTCACTGGTGGTGGAGGGAGGTAGGTAACTCACCGGTGGTGGTGGATTGAGGTAGGTAACTCACCAGTGGTGGTGGAGGGAGGTAGGTAACTCACCGGTGGTGGAGGGAGGTAGGTAACTCACCGGTGGTGGTGGAGGGAGGTAGGTAACTCACCGGTGGTGGTGGAGGGAGGTAGGTAACTCACCGGTGGTGGAGGGAGGGAGGTAGGTAACTCACCGGTGGTGGTGGAGGGAGGTAGGTAACTCACCGGTGGTGGAGGGAGGTAGGTAACTCACCGGTGGTGGAGGGAGGGAAGTAGGTAACTCACCGGTGGTGGTGGAGGGAGGTAGGTAACTCACGGTGGTGGAGGGAGGTAGGTAACTCACCGGTGGTGGTGGAGGGAGGTAGGTAACTCACCGGTGGTGGAGGGAGGGAGGTAGGTAACTCACCGGTGGTGGTGGGAGGTAGGTAACTCACCGGTGGTGGTGGGGGAGGTAGGTAACTCACCGGTGGTGGTGGAGGGAGGTAGGTAACTCACCGGTGGTGGTGGAGGGAGGTAGGTAACTCACCGGTGGGGGTGGAGGGAGGTAGGTAACTCACCAGTGGTGGAGGGAGGTAGGTAACTCACCGTTGGTGGAGGGAGGTAGGTAACTCACCGGTGGTGGTGGAGGGAGGTAGGTAACTCACCGGTGGTGGAGGGAGGTAGGTAACTCACCGGCTGTGGTGGAGGGAGGTAGGTAACTCACCGATGGTGGAGGGAGGTAGGTAACTCACCGGTGGTGGTGGAGGGAGGTAGGTAACTCACTGGTGGTGGAGGGAGGTAGGTAACTCACCGGTGGTGGTGGAGGGAGGTAGGTAACTCACCGGTGGTGGAGGGAGGTAGGTAACTCACCGGTGGTGGTGGGAGGGAGGTAGGTTCTCAGCAGTGGTGGTGGAGGGAGGTAGGTAACTCACCGGTGGTGGTGGAGGGAGGTAGGTAACTCACCGGTGGTGGTGGATTGAGGTAGGTAACTCACCAGTGGTGGTGGAGGGAGGTAGGTAACTCACCGGTGGTGGAGGGAGGTAGGTAACTCACCGGTGGTGGAGGGAGGTAGGTAAATCACCGGTGGTGGTGGAGGGAGGTAGGTAACTCACCGGGTTGTGGAGGGAGGTAGGTAACTCACCGGTGGTGGTGGAGGGAGGTAGGTAACTCACCGGTGGTGGTGGATTGAGGTAGGTAACTCACCAGTGGTGGTGGAGGGAGGTAGGTAACTCACCGGTGGTGGAGGGAGGTAGGTAACTCACCGGTGGTGGAGGGAGGTAGGTAACTCACCGGTGGTGGTGGAGGGAGGTAGGTAACTCACCGGTGGTGGTGGAGGGAGGTAGGTAACTCACCGGTGGTGGAGGGAGGGAGGTAGGTAACTCACCAGTGGTGGTGGAGGGAGGTAGGTAACTCACCGGTGGTGGAGGGAGGTAGGTAACTCACCGGTGGTGGAGGGAGGGAAGTAGGTAACTCACCGGTGGTGGTGGAGGGAGGTAGGTAACTCACGGTGGTGGAGGGAGGTAGGTAACTCACCGATGGTGGTGGAGGGAGGTAGGTAACTCACCGGTGGTGGAGGGAGGGAGGTAGGTAACTCACCGGTGGTGGAGGGAGGGAGGTAGGTAACTCACCGGTGGTGGTGGGAGGTAGGTAACTCACCGGTGGTGGTGGAGGGAGGTAGGTAACTCACCGGTGGTGGTGGGGGGAGGTAGGTAACTCACCGGTGGTGGTGGAGGGAGGTAGGTAACTCACCGGTGGTGGTGGAGGGAGGTAGGTAACTCACCGGTGGGGGTGGAGGGAGGTAGGTAACTCACCAGTGGTGGAGGGAGGTAGGTAACTCACCGTTGGTGGAGGGAGGTAGGTAACTCACCGGTGGTGGTGGAGGGAGGTAGGTAACTCACCGGTGGTGGAGGGAGGTAGGTAACTCACCGATGGTGGAGGGAGGTAGGTAACTCACCGGTGGTGGTGGAGGGAGGTAGGTAACTCACCGGTGGTGGAGGGAGGTAGGTAACTCACCGGTGGTGGAGGGAGGTAGGTAACTCACCGGTGGTGGTGGAGGGAGGTAGGTAACTCACCGGTGGTGGAGGGAGGTAGGTAACTCACCGGTGGTGGTGGGAGGGAGGTAGGTTCTCACCAGTGGTGGTGGAGGGAGGTAGGTAACTCACCGGTGGTGGTGGAGGGAGGTAGGTAACTCACCGGTGGTGGTGGATTGAGGTAGGTAACTCACCAGTGGTGGTGGAGGGAGGTAGGTAACTCACCGGTGGTGGAGGGAGGTAGGTAAATCACCGGTGGTGGTGGAGGGAGGTAGGTAACTCACCGGGTTGTGGAGGGAGGTAGGTAACTCACCGGTGGTGGTGGAGGGAGGTAGGTAACTCACCGGTGGTGGTGGATTGAGGTAGGTAACTCACCAGTGGTGGTGGAGGAAGGTAGGTAACTCACCGGTGGTGGAGGGAGGTAGGTAACTCACCGGTGGTGGTGGAGGGAGGTAGGTAACTCACCGGTGGTGGTGGAGGGAGGTAGGTAACTCACCGGTGGTGGTGGAGGGAGGTAGGTAACTCACCAGTGGTGGTGGAGGGAGGTAGGTAACTCACCGGTGGTGGAGGGAGGTAGGTAACTCACCGGTGGTGGAGGGAGGGAGGTAGGTAACTCACCGGTGGTGGTGGAGGGAGGTAGGTAACTCACCGGTGGTGGAGGGAGGTAGGTAACTCACCGATGGTGGTGGAGGGAGGTAGGTAACTCACCGGTGGTGGAGGGAGGGAGGTAGGTAACTCACCGGTGGTGGAGGGAGGGAGGTAGGTAACTCACCGGTGGTGGTGGGAGGTAGGTAACTCACCGGTGGTGGTGGAGGGAGGTAGGTAACTCACCGGTGGTGGTGGAGGGAGGTAGGTAACTCACCGGTGGTGGTGGAGGGAGGTAGGTAACTCACCGGTGGGGGTGGAGGGAGGTAGGTAACTCACCGGTGGTGGAGGGAGGTAGGTAACTCACCGGCTGTGGTGGAGGGAGGTAGGTAACTCACCGATAGTGGAGGGAGGTAGGTAACTCACCGGTGGTGGTGGAGGGAGGTAGGTAACTCACCGGTGGTGGAGGGAGGTAGGTAACTCACCGGTGGTGGTGGGAGGGAGGTAGGTTCTCACCAGTGGTGGTGGAGGGAGGTAGGTAACTCACCGGTGGTGTTGGAGGGAGGTAACTCACCGGTGGTGGTGGAGGGAGGTAGGTAACTCACCGGTGGTGGTGGAGGGAGGTAGGTAACTCACCGGTGGTGGTGGAGGGAGGTAGGTAACTCACCGGTGGTGGTGGAGGGAGGTAGGTAACTCACCGGTGGTGGTGGAGGGAGGTAACTCACCGGTGGTGGTGGAGGGAGGTAGGTAACTCACCGGTGGTGGTGGAGGGAGGTAGGTAACTCACCGGTGGTGGTGGAGGGAGGTAGGTAACTCACCGGTGGTGGTGGAGGGAGGTAGGTAACTCACCGGTGGTGGTGGAGGGAGGTAGGTAACTCACCGGTGGTGGTGGAGGGAGGTAACTCACCGGTGGTGGTGGAGGGAGGTAGGTAACTCACCGGTGGTGGTGGAGGGAGGTAGGTAACTCACCGGTGGTGGTGGAGGGAGGTAGGTAACTCACCGGTGGTGGTGGAGGGAGGTAGGTAGGTAACTCACCGGTGGTGGTGGAGGGAGGTAGGTAACTCACCGGTGGGGGTGGAGGGAGGTAGGTAACTCACCGGTGGTGGTGGAGGGAGGTAGGTCACTCACCAGTGGTGGAGGGAGGTAGGTAACTCACCGGTGGTGGTGGAGGGAGGTAGGTAACTCACCGGTGGTGGTGGAGGGAGGTAGGTAACTCACCGGTGGGGGTGGAGGCAGGTAGGTAACTCACCGGTGGTGGTGGAGGGAGGTAGGTCACTCACCAGTGGTGGAGGGAGGTAGGTAACTCACCGGTGGTGGTGGAGGGAGGTAGGTAACTCACCGGTGGTGGAGGGAGGTAGGTAACTCACCAGTGGTGGAGGGAGGTAGGTAACTCACCGGTGGTGGTGGAGGGAGGTAGGTAACTTACCAGTGGTGGTGGAGGGAGGTAGGTAACTCACCGGTGGTGGTGGAGGGAGGTAGGTAACTCACCAGTGGTGGTGGAGGGAGGTAGGTAACTCACCGGTGGTGGAGGGAGGGAGGTAGCTAACTCACCGGTGGTGGAGGGAGGGAGGTAGGTAACTCACCGGTGGTGGTGGAGGGAGGTAGGTAACTCACCGGTGGTGGTGGAGGGAGGTAGGTAACTCATTAGTGTGGTGTTGGTCCATTCATCCCTCACTTCTCTGATGAAAGACAGAAAGAGGTGGATGTAAAAAACACCTGCAACACCATGGACTGGTGGTGGTGATGTGTTTCAGTACCGGAACTTGTCATTGAGCAGGGCATCGTCAGTGAGTCCACCGCGTCTGTGTCAGCGTGAGCGAGGAACGCATCGTAGGCCCCACACACAGACTGGGTCTTTAGTAGCTGACCACCACAGAGTGACACAGAGAACAAAAGTAAGCTTTTGAAATACTGCACCATCATCACAAACAGATGTTGATGGTAGAACTGGGATTGACATTTACAACCATGTGAAATATTGCAGTGTGAAAAGCTGTAAGCCCTCTCATGGCCAGCAGGGGAGCTCTAACCACACACAGAGACAGAGCAGATCAGAGATGCTGAGGGACTGTGGCGGCAGCCAGTGCGCTGCCCTGATTTGGCTGACACACCCTAGCTCCTGACATAATAACAGACTGCTGGTACATAGTTCAAGAAAATGTACATTATGTATAGTTCACTCTCTATGGTTACAGTAAACTGACCTTTCATTATGTATCACTTTTAGTTAGTAATATTATTTTTAACTGGATTTGCCTACTATTCTTTCATCTTGCTCCTTCCTATTTTTCAAACCATAGCCCAACATTACAGAGATAATATATTCTAATTTCAGGTTCTCACTAAAGCAGGGTTTTACATAGCTACTGGGAAATGATATATCCCACTGGGTTGAGAAACACATGCCCCAGCCCCACCCTACCTCTATGATGTGGCGACCCACTCCACAGTTCCGATAGCGCTTCCTGGTAGCCATTAGAGATAACTGTAGCACCTTCTCTCCTGTTAACCTGAAAGGTAAAGGAGGTCAGTCGTTTTTTGTTTTTCAGTTAGTGTTATTTGTTGATTTCACTCAATGTTGTCTTCCTGACTCATGTCCCTATTTCTGCCAGTAGCCATTACTATAGCGGTAATGCATATGATGACCACTACTATCATCCCCATTACCAGTAATGCTCTTATTCTCTGTATCGTGTGCATTAGTGATGACCCCAACCAGTAATGGTCATTAGCTAGCTAGCATCTATGCCTGAGTTGATCACTCTCTTTATGGCCATTAATGTCTCGGTTAATACTGATTGTTATGTCCATAAGTAACCGCTGGGGTAATACCAGGTTAAAAGCTTAATACTTCCACATTGGATTAATATTCCTGTTTCTATTTTAGGAGCACACGCAATGGACTGGTGAGGAGCTAAAGCAGCAGAGCTGAACCACTCCTAAGCTGCAAACTCTCTTTTTCTCTCTGTCCTCAGCATTCACTTTACTGGACAAACTGTGAACGTGTGGAGGCTGGGATCAGAATGTCAGCGGGGGGAGGTGGGGTGAGCCTGGCTGCCATGTTGAAGCCATTGGCACGGAGATAAGATGGGAGGGTGGGGGCAGCAGTGGAAAGGGAAGCAGTATGCCACTGCTGCTGATGCTCTCTCATTGGGAGGTAATTACACACTACCTCCCTCACAGCACAGCATTCAGTTCAGACATCCTCTGGAAATAGACACAGGCGAGCTGAGAGAGGGTGTGGGAGGGATGCAGGCCACAAAGGGTGGGACCCAGACCTGATTTACAGAAGGGGACTTATAATAACAAGGCCTCTTTCATTTTGAAGATATAAATAAAAAAAACTATTTAAAAAACCTGGAGGGAATCCACTCAGTCCAAGAGTAGAGGATGGATAGAAATGTGAATGCCTGCTAGCTAGACACTGTACCCAGTCTGTTCCCTATCCTAACTGGGCAATTATGTTTAAGGGCATTTCC
This sequence comes from Oncorhynchus mykiss, assembly GCF_057628025.1. Taxonomy (NCBI): domain Eukaryota; kingdom Metazoa; phylum Chordata; class Actinopteri; order Salmoniformes; family Salmonidae; genus Oncorhynchus; species Oncorhynchus mykiss. The sequence continues at coordinate 25,758,876 of NC_143022.1, forward strand.
CGTATGGCCTTGAGGCTAAAACATTCAGTTTATTATGTCCTGCCTGAGTCATAAAAATGTGGGTTCAAGTAGAATGTTTAAAAAATTGTTTATATAGTAAGTACCCTGACGTAAATGCATTTTTGTACATGTAAAAACAGAGACAGATTCACTAGAATTGCTATGATGTTGACATAATACTGAAAAAGGAGAAATAACAGAAAACACATTTGGGGGGAGAAATGTAGATGAAGACACACAAGGAAATCATGTTTCTTTGACAAAACCTCAGCAAAAAGTGTAGTATCTCTGAGTTTGAGGTGTAACCTGTCCAAAAACCTTCATACTTGATAATTTTCCTCCATTACATTTTGACTGTAATCATTTTCATTTTAGCACAATACTGTATGTCCCTTTGTATCTGATATATTGCAGCTGCCTTCATTTCATACTGCTACTCACAATGTCTTTAATTTGTACGCTGCAGCCCCTACGATGAGTGACTCAGCTCCCACGGCTGTGGGCAAGATCTGCTGGTCGTCTCCTGGAGCCTCTCTCTGTGCCCTCCTCTCCCGTGCCCTGGCCAGGAACTCCTCCAGCCCGGTACAGAAGGTCTCCCACGCAGACGCAGACCTGCAGGGATGGAACACTGAACAGTTTAGACTCACAGAGATGGACTGACTCTGCCAAATAATCCTTCTACCATAAGAGGAATAAAGGTATAGCTAGGTAATAAGATGCTTATAAGACACTCTTAGAAGCTAGGCCTAAGAGAACTGACACAATGAAGACAACGGACACTATGAAATACAGACTATTATACACGCTAATGAGACACACAAGATAGTAAACAAAAATATAAGGTTTTTCACTACAAAACACAACCCGATGTGAAGCCATGTCTCTGACATGTCTGCGGACTGATAATTAATCAGCAAAATAGTGTCTACACACACTGCATTGAATGTCAAGGTTCTATACTATAATGCTTTCATGCTCTGAGAGCTCTGAGCAGTAGTACTTCAGCTCTCTGGGACATCACCTTAAACTCAATGGTTTTTCAGTGCTCAGAAATTGAGTAACTTCATAATGATCGGTTTGGGTTTGTTTCTGCCTATGATAATGCCATACTGCAGGCAAGAACTGGGAAGTGGGTGTTTTTATATGGGCTCTCCCTTCCAGGAAATGTCATCTCCAAATCATCAGTGCTGATGGTAGTGGCACAGAGTTTCTAAACCCAGAGGCGCAACATCGCAAGACTTCCGGGAAAGCTTCCAAAACAGACCAAGCCGGGGTTTGGAGTTTGAGCAGTCAATGAGAGAATTCATTAGTTGTTAATTTTCTTGAAATCTAAAGGCACAACCTAGATCTGAGCCAATGTCTTAAGTAGTTGAACATGTTATTACTCCAACCTCGTGAAAGTGACAAACTGACACATTTTAATTTGTCAAAAACAACTTTACATTGAAGGAATTCCTTTGATTTGACAGCCTGCAAATGCTCAGTTTGGTGCGAGATGACCATTAGACCCGATGACGTGTTTCTATGCATGAGCTTAGCTAGCCAACGTCGCCATGACATCGCCTACAAGTGTGATCGGGGATTTCTATTGGAGAAGCAGTTTTAGCCTATCTTCATACTGTACTGTCTTTGGTAGTAGGGTCTGGTCTGCTCTACTGCAGGGGTGGACTAAATTCTAGGCAGACAAGTGACAGCACTTGGCTGACAGCAGTGTCCTCACAGCCCCGTAATCTCATTATCGTTAATAGAGTAGCTCTTGTTAGCCAGGTCTAGCCTTGGGTTTACTTTGCCCTAATTTGTCATTCATGTCAATTAGAATCACATCAAAAGGCAGTGACACAACCTTACAGATACCAACACACTCACACATGCACTCTCACACACACACACACACATACACTACCGTTCAAAGGTTTGGAGTCACTTAGAAATGTCCTTGTTTTTTAAAGAAAAGCTATTTTTTTGTCCATTAAAATAATATAAAATTGATCCGAAATACAATGTAGACAATGTTAATGTTGTAAATGACTATTGTAGCTGGAAACGGCAGATTTTTTATGGAATATCTACATAGGCGTACAGAGGCCCATTATCAGCAACCATCACTCCTGTGTTCCAATGGCACGTTGTGTTGAGTATCTGGAGCATCAGCATTTGTGGGTTCGATTACAGGCTCAAAATGGCCAGAAACAAAACACTTTCTTTCTTAGGCAGAGTTGCAAAGAAAAAGCCATATCTCAGACTGGCCAATAAAAAGAAAAGATTAAGATGGGCAAAAGAACACAGACACTGGACAGAGGAACTCTGCCTAGAAGGCCAGCATCCCGGAGTCTCCTCGTCACTGTTGACGTTGAGACTGGTGTTTTGCGGGTACTATTTAATGAAGCTGCCGGTTGAGGACTTGTGAGGCGTCTGTTTCTCAAACCAGACACTAATGTACTTGTCCTCTTCTTCAGTTGTGCACCGGGGCCTCCAACTCCTCTTTCTATTCTCGTAGAGACAGTTTGCGCTGTTCTGGGAAGTACACAGCGTTGTATGAGATATTCAGTTTCTTGGCAATTTCTTGCATGGAATAGCCTTCATTTCCCAGAACAAGAATAGACTGACGAGTTTCAGAAGAGTTCTTTGTTCCTGCTATTTTGAGGCTGTAATCGAACCCACAAATGCTGATGCTCCAGATACTCAACTAGTCTAAAGAAGGTCGGTTTTATTGCTTCTTTAATCAGGACACAGTTTTCAGCTATAAGGGGTTTTCTAATGATCAATTAGCCTTTTAAAATGATAAACTTGTATTAGCTAACACAACGTGCCATTGGAACACAGGAGCGATGTTTGCTGATAATGGGCCTCTGTACGCCTATTAAGATATTCCATTAAAACATGTTTTTTTTATCAGCCGTTTCCAGCTACGTACAATAGTAATTTACATCATTAACAATGTCTACACTGTATTTCGGATCAATTTTATGTTATTTTATTGGACAAAAAAAAAAGCTTTTCTTTCAAAAACAAGGCCATTTCTAAGTGATCCCAAACTTTTGAATGGTAGTGTATATGCACACAGGGACACACACACGCACAGCATATTGACACAGCAAGCTGACAACTCACAGTCCTAAGAACACACTGAGACCATTCTACAATTTACGTAATATACTCTAACAGTACGATGCTACCCACCGGGCACAGACATCAGTTCAATGTCTAACTTTGATTTACATTTGATTGAGTTGTCAAATAATGTGAATTCATAGTGAAATCAACCCAAAAAGTTATACAAATTCCAGAAATTCCTTTAGGTTGATGACTTTTTCCAAATCCAACCAGTTTTCCACGTTGATTCAGCCATATAATGTAGATTTTTTGTTTCATTGACATGGAAACAATGTAAATTCAACCAGTTTGTTCTCAGTGGGTAACATCTAAACACATTTAAATGACTATCTTTAAACAAAAAGGGTATGTCTGCCATGCCCTGCTATTCCAGAGCAGGGCCCCCTTCTCTTTGTAAGTGTCTTTCAGCCCATCCCATCTAAGGCATCATCCCATCTATGCACCATCCCATTCTCTTAGCTTTATGGTTCCCCTGAGGATCCACCTTTATACAGTATTCATCTATCTGTGAGACTGGTGAACTAATTGAGTTGTTTGGAAATGGATGCCACAGAGCATTACTTATTAATAGACTTTGTGGTCACTTCAACCCTGTATTGAGACCAATAAATATAATTGTCATGGTACTCACGGCAGAAATGCATTTGTAAATGACTGCATTTTGAGTAAATCCTTTACTTCATTAATTTGTTTATTTACGCTTTTGTTAATTCATTCATTTGTTTGTTTTAAATGCTTGAAATGTTAATGGCTTAGTGCAGCGTTTCCCAAACTCGGTCCTTGTGACTCCAAGTGGGGCACGTTTTGGTTTTTGCCCTAGCATTACACAGCTGATTCAAATAATCAACTCATCATCAAGCTTTGATAATTTGAATCAGCTGTGTGGTTTGGGAAATGCTGGATTAGTGAGACTGACTTTGGCATTCTAAGTCAGTGCTATATGGATCCATTGTGTATTAGTGTGAACTAATGGATCAGCATCCTTGAAAGAGCAGTACATCTGCCAATACCATGAAGAGCTTTGAGAATTCAGCAGTACTATGGTAATATAAGCCAATGTAACAGTGGGTCAGCAGCAGTGCAATGTGATGCAAGAGCTACTGCAGGTTCCCCTCGAAAACTGGGCGGTGTTCTGCTTCTGTACTCTCCTAAAACATCTGGAGAGAGACGAGCAGGGGGAGAGAGAGAGGAACAGGGAGAGAGAGAGGGGAACAGGGAGAGAGAGAGAGAGAGAGAGAGAGAGAGAGAGAGAGAGAGAGAGAGAGAGCAGGAGGAAAGAGAGAGAGGAGCAGTGGAAAGAGTGTACGAGCAGTGTCAAGAGAGACAGGAGCAGGAGGAGCGAGAGACACACAGATTATACTCCTTATTGACCCAAATGGGAAATATATACAAGAAAACCACTTTTTCCCAAACACAGTTTCTAAACTCTGGTGTCCAAACACCCAGTGCACCCTAGACCTTCTGTCTGAGGACCAACTAGGGTCACCCAGCCACATAATAATACACACAGGCACAAATGACCTGAGAGCACAGTGATAGAAAAAAGTGATAGAAAAAACATTCTACTTCCTCCAACACACAAGGTTATCTCCACCCTGGTACCACAAAAAGACGTCCACCCTGCTACCATACAGCAGGTAAACGCAACTATTTCCCGTGACTATGCCTCAAAACCAAATGTTTACCTGACCCACCACTCCACCCTGGCCTTGAATAGCCTGTATGACCAGGACCACCTATACAAGGCAGCAGTGCCCACTTTCGCCCAGACCCTAAAGGACATCGCTCTCAAACGCAGCCCCAACACTTCACACAGCAGCAACAGCTCAATAGACACCCCACCCAGACCGGCAAGAGAGTTTCTCTCCCAGACCTGAAATTTCATGTACCAGATGCTCACCAGGCTCTGTTCACACTTACTGGCCTGAGGTCAAACCACACGACCAACAACATTGGACACTTTATAGAACACAAAGCTATCATTATCTCATCCTGGAATATCCAAGGCCTGAGGTCATCTGCCTTTGGCCTAAAGAGCAGGAACCTGGACGTCACCAAAGAAATCGGAAATACAGACATTGTCATCCTACAAGAAACATGGTATAGAGGAGACGGACCCACTGGTTGCCCTCTAGGTTACAGAGAGCTGGTAGTCCCATCCACCAAACTACCAGGTGTGAAACAGGGAAGGGACTCAGGGGGTATGCTAATTTGGTATAAAGCAGACCTAACTCTCTCTATTAAATTAATCAAAACAAGAACATTTTACATCTGGCTAGAAATTAATAAACAAATGATCTCAACAAAAAAAATGTCCTCCTGTGTGCTACCTATATCCCCCAACTAGAATCCCCATATTTTAATGAAGACAGCTTCTCCATCCTGGAGGGGGAAATCAATCATTTCCAGGCCTAGGGACATGTACAGTACTAGTCTGTGGTGACATAAATGCCAGAATCAGACAAGAACCTGACACCCTCAGCACACAGGGGGACAAACACCTGCCTGGAGGTGACAGCATTCCCTCCCCCATATGCCCCCCTAGGCACAACTATGACTATGCAACTGTCGCACGCTGGGTATGTACATAGTCAATGGTAGGCTTCGAGGGGACTCCTATGGTAGGTACACCTATAACTCATCTCTTGGCAGTAGTACTGTTGACTACTTTATCACTGACCTCAACCCAGAGACTCCCAGAGCATTCACAGTCAGCCCACTGACACCCCTATCAGATCACAGCAAAATCACAGCCTACTTGAACAGAGCAATATTCAACCATGAGGCATCAAAGCCAAAGAAACTGAGTAATATTAAGAAACGCTATAGATGGAAGGATGGTACCAAAAAACAATTAGGCAACAACAAATTCAATCCCTTTTAGACAACGTCCTAGACAGAATGTTCCACTGTAATAGTGAAGGTGTAAACTTGGCAGTAGAAAATCTCAGCAGTATATTTGACCTCTCAGCTTCCCTATCAAATCAAATAAAAAAAACAGAAAACCGAAGAAAATGAACAATGACAAATGGTTTGATGAAGAATGCAAAAACCTAAGAAAGAAATTGAGAAACCTGTCCAACCAAAAACATAGAGACCCAGAAAACCGGAGTCTACGCCTTCACTATGGTGAATCACAAAAACAATACAGAAATACACTACGGAAAAAGTAGAACAGCATGTAAGAAATCAGCTTAATGTAATTGACGAATCGATAGACTCACCACTTTGGGGAAAATTGGAAAACACTAAACAAACCACACAGTTATCTATCCAAAATGGAGATCTGTGTGTAAACCACTTCTCCAATCTTTTTGGCTCTATAACAAAGAACAGCAAAACATATATGATCAAATGCAAATCTTAGAATCACCTATTAAAGATTACCAGAACGCACTGGATTCTCCAATTACCTTGAATGAACTACAGGACAAAATAAAATCCCACCAACCCAAAAAGGCCTGTGGTGATGGTATCCTCAATGAAATGATAAAACATACAAACAACAAATTTCAATTGGCTATACTTAAACTCTTTAACAGCATCCTTAGCTCTGGCATCTTCCCCAATATTTGGAACCAAGGACTGATCACCCCAATCCACAAAAGTGGTAAATTTGACCCAAATAACTAACGCATATGCGTCAACAGCAACCTTGTGAAAATCCTCTGTATTATTATTAACAGCAGACTTGTATATTTCCTCAGTGAAAACAATGTACTGAGCAAATGTCAAATTGGCTTTTTACCAAATTATCATATCACAGATGTAACGGTTTTCTTCCGTTGAAGGAGAGGAGGACCAAAATGCAGCGTGGTTAGTGTTCAACATCTTTAATAAAGACAATAAACGTGAATACTACAAAATACCAAAACAACAAATGTGAAAAACCGAAAGAGTCCTATCTGGTGCATAGACACAAAGACAGAAGACAACCACCCACAAAATACCCAAAGAACATGGCTGCCTAAATATGGTTCCCAATCAGAGACAACGATAAACCCCTGCCTCTAATTGAGAACCAATCTAGGCAACCATAGACTTACATAAACACCTAGACTAGAAAACACCCCATAACCCCTAGACCAGACAAACACATAAATCCCCCATGTCACACCCTGACCTAACCAAAATAATAAAGGAAAGAAAGATAACTAAGGCCCGGGCGTGACAACAGACCACATATTCACCCTATACACCCTAATTGACAAACAAACTAACCAAAACAAATTCAAAGTCTTCTTAAGCTTTGTTGATTTCAAAAAAGCCTTCGACTCAATTTGGCATGAGGTTCTGCTATACAAATTGATGGAAAGTGGTGTTGGGGGAAAAACATACGACAATATAAAATACATGTACACAAACAACAAGTCTGCGGTTAAAAATGGCAAAAAACACACATTTCTTTCCACATGGCCGTGGGGTGAGACAGGGATGCAGATTAAGCCCCATCCTCTTCAACATATACAGCTCTGGAAAAAATTGCAAATTTCTCTGGTTTTACTATTTATAGTATGTGTTTGGGTAAAATTAACATTTTCGTTTTATTCTATAAACTACTCACAACATTTCTCCAAAATTTCAAATAAAGAAATTGTCATTTAGAGCATTTATTTGCAGAAAATGATAACTGGTCAAAATAACAAAAAATTGCAGTGTTGTCAGACCTCGAATAATGCAAAGAAAATAAGTTCATATTCATTTTTAAACAACACAATACTAATGTTTTAACTTAGGAAGAGTTCAGAAATCAATATTTGGTGGAATAACCCTGATTTTCAATCACAGCTTTCATGCGTCTTTGTATCCTATCCACCAGTCTTTCACATTGATGTTGGGTGACTTTATGCCCTGGCGCAAAAATTCAAGCAGCTCAGCTATGTTTGATGGCGTGTGACCATTCATCTTCCTCTTGATCACATTCCAGAGGTTTTCAATGGGTTTCAGATCTGAAGATTGGGCTGGCCATGACAGGGTCTTGATCTGGTGGTCCTCCATCCACACCTTGATTGACCTGGCTGTGTGGCATGGAGCATTGTCCTGCTGGAAAAACCAATCCTCAGAGTTGGGGAACATTGTCAGAGCAGAAGGAAACAAGTTTTCTTCCAGGACAACCTTGTACGTGGCTTGATTCATGCATCCTTCACAAAGACAAATCTGCCCGATTCCAGCCTTGCTGAAGCACCCCCAGATCATCACAGATCCTCCAACAAATTTCACAATGGGTGCGAGACACTCTCGCACCCTTGCTTCAGCAAGGCTGGAATCGGGCAGATTTGTCTAAACATCAGCGCCACAGGTAACTTCCACAAAGCTGTGAACGATCTGAGAGACAAGGCATGAAGGGAATTCTATGCCATCAAAAGCAACATAAAATTCAACATACCAATTAGGATAAATTGGCTAAAAATACTTGAATTAGTTATAGAACCCATTGCCATTTATGGTTGGTTTATGGTTGCTCACCAACCAAGAATTCACAAAATGGGACAAACACCAAATTGAGACTCTGCATGCAGAATTCTGCAAAAATATCCTCCGTGTACAACGTAAAACACCAAATAATGCATGCAGAGCAGAATTAGGCCGATTCCCACTAATTATCAAAATCCAGAAAATAGCCATTAAATTCTACAACCGAAGCGATTCCCAAACCTTCCATAACAAAGCTACAGAGATTTGAACCTGAAGAAGAGTCCCCTAATCAAGCTGGTCCTGGGGATCTGTTCACAAACACAAACATACCCCACAGAGCCCCAGGACAGCAACACAATTAGACCCAACCAAATCATGAGAAAACAAGAGACAATTGCTTGACACATTGGAAAGAATTCCCCAAAAACAGAGCAAAATAGAATGCTATTTGGCCTAAACAGAGAGTACACTGCTGTCATGACGTTGCCCTCTTTGGGTACAGCAAGCCCCATCCCCCTCTCTCTGTCTCCTACACCCAGGCTGATGTGGTCAGAGAGAGGTCGTAAATTCCTGGAGGAGATTATCTCCTCATGGCCACAGTATAGAGAGAGAGTAAAGTTTTCATAGAAGAGAACAAAGGAATTTCTTCCACCTCACAGAACTTAAGGTCCGAACAACATTTATGTTCTGGAGAAGGTATAAAAGATCGGTGAAGAATCCAGCTACGAACTGGTCCATTTGGTACAATTTTGTGAAACTCATGGGAGACAATACGGCTACATTACCATAACGCTGTTTATATAATAGCCTCAGATATGAGGTTTACATCTAATTGTTCTAAAAGATGAATGGGTGAAGATGATACTGTTTGTAAAATTGTGTAATGTGATTTTGGACTGTTTAATGAAGGAAACTCCAATTCCCTTTTGAGTTTAACTAAATCAGAGGACCGCCCATGAGCATAGTTAAGACCTGGCGTCATGAGACAGCTTTTTTCTGCTCTCCCGAATAAAACCCCCACTTTGAGAATTTCTTAACAGACCATGTTGCTCTCAATTACGAGAGGACAAAGGTTGCAGACCAGCTTACCTCGATAACGAGGGGGCCAAGGTTTGAGACCAGACTGCTGAATCCTTTAACCATCCCACGTGGTTAAACTCTTAGACTATCGATACCGACAGAATAAGAACAAGTCTTTGATATTAATTACTAGTCTACAGCTAGGAATTCGGTATCATTGAACACGAAAACCGACAACCGCCGAAACATCTATTCTATAACGACATGAATAAATGTGACTCTGAACTATCCATTCTAACCATGACAGAGAGAGAGGACGGACACTCTCCAACAGAAACAAACTTTTCAACAGAGACCCCTAGACGACACACTGAGCATAAATATATATATTGATTGCAATTCTTCCCGAATGAGTGAGTGTTCATGTGCAAAGGATTAGCATTTCAATTGTTATAATTATCAACTCTGTAGTGACTTCTCAGCTGACCCCCACTCCCCTTTTGTCTAACAAGCCGCCATGCCGGTTTAGCCCACTAGGGCACATTCCCCCATCATTTCTTGTAACCATATTTACATTGTTTGTTTGTGTGTGCACTTCTGTGATTGTTTAGTTAGTTAATAAATAAATGATTTAAGACAATTGATGTATGGATGACTCATAGTGAAAACGGGGTTCGTGCAGATAACCAACCATTTACGATGTTTGGAATGAGACTAACGTGAGGTAAAGAAGAATTCATTAATCAGAAGACTATTGATCAGATATGAAAATATCTGAAAGTTATATTGGGAAAATTATAACTTTATAATCTGAATATTTTCCTTGGTGCCTCAAACTTCCTAGTTAATTACAGTTACATGATTAATCAGTATAATCGCGTAATAATAATTACAGAGAGTTATTTGATAAAGATAAATCTTCAGTTTAATGATGCCAAAGACACGACAGCGTGTTAGAATACCTGACCACTGTGACGGACCAAAACTTAAGGAAAGCTTTGACTATTTACAGACTCAGTGAGCATAGCCTTGCTATTGAGAAAGGCTGCCGTAGGCAGACCTGGATCTCAAGAGAAGAGAGGCTATGTGCACACAGCCCAGAAAATGAGGTGGAAACTGAACTGCACTTCCTAACCTCCTGCCAAATGTATGGCCCTATTAGAGATACATATTTCCCTCAGATTACACAGCTCCACAAAGAATTAGAAAACAAACCCAATTTTGATAACTCCCTTATCTACTGGGTGAAATACCACAGTGTGCCATCACAGCAGCAAGATGACATTTAATCCTTTTAAAAATTCCCTCTCTTAGGTCAGTTAGGATGACCACTTTATTTTAAGAATGTGAAATGTCAGAATAATAGTAGATATAATTATTTATTTCAGCTTTTATTTCTTTCATCACATTCCCAGTGGGTCAGAAGTTGACATACACTCAATTAGTATTTGGTAGCATTGCCTTTAAATTGCTTAACTTGGGTCAAATGTTTTGGGTAGCCTTCCACAAGCTTCCCACAATAAGTTGGGTGAATGTTGGCCCATTCCTCCTGACAGAGCTGGTGTAACTGAGTCAGGATTATAGGCCTCCTTGCTCGCACACGCTTTTTCAGTTCTGCCCACAAATTTTCTATGGGATTGAGGTCAGGGCTTTGTGATGGCCACTCTAATACCTTGACTTTGTTGTCCTTAAGCCATTTTGCCACAACTTTGGAAGTATGCTTGGGGTCATTGTCCATTTGGAAGAACCATTTGCGACTAAGCTTTAACTTCCTGACTGGTGTTTTGAGATGTTGCTTCAATATATCCACATAATTTTCCTCCCTCATGATGCAATCTATTTTGTGAAGTGCACCAGTCCCTCCTGCAGCAAGGCACCCCCACAACATGATGATGCCACCCCCGTGCTTCACGGTTGGGAAGGTGCTCTTCGGCTTGCAAGCCTCCCCCTTTTCCCTCCAAACATAACAATGGTCATTATGGCCAAACAGTTCTACTTTTGTTTCATCAGACCAGTGGACATTTCTCCAAAAAGTATGATCTTTGTCCCCATGTGCAGTTGCAAACCATAGGCTGGCTTTTTTATCGCGGTTTTGGAGTTGCGGCTTCTTCCTTGCTGAGCGGCCTTTCAGGTTATGTCAATATAGGACTCGTTTTACTGTGGATATAGATATTTTTGTACCTGTTTCCTCCAGCATCTTCACACATCTGTTGATCTGGGATTGATTTGCACTTCTCGCACCAAAGTACGTTCATCTCTAGGAGACAGAACGCGTCTCCTTCCTGAGCAGTATGATGGCTGCGTGGTCCAATGATGTTTATACTTGCGTACTATTGTTTGTACAGATGAATGTGGTATCTTCAGGCGTTTTACAATTGCTCCCAAGGATGAACCAGACTTGTGGAGGTCTACAATTTTTTTCCGATGTCTTTTGATTTTCCCATGATGTCAAGCAAAGAGGCACTGAGTTTGAAGGTAGGCCTTGAAATACATCCACGTGTACACCTCCAATTGACTCAAATTATGTCAATAAGCCTGTCAGAAGCTTCTAAAGACATGACATAATTGTTGGGAATTTTCCAAGCTGTTAAAAGGCACAGTTAACTTACTGTATGTAAACTTCTGTCCCACTGAAATTGTGATACAGTGAATTATAAGTGAAATAATCTGTCTGTAAACAATTGTTGGAAAAATTACTTGTGTCATGCACAAAGTAGATGTCCTAACCGACTTGACAAAACTATAGTTTGTTAACAAGAAAATTGTGGAGTGGTTGAAAAAACTAGTTTTAATGACTCCAACCTAAGTGTATGTAAACTTCCGACTTCGACTGTAATATGACATTTGAAATGTCTTTATCTTTTGGAACTTCTGTGAGTGTAATGTTTACTGTTAATTTTTATTGTTATTTCACTTTGGTTTACTATCTTCTTCACTTGCTTTGACAATGTTAACATATGTTTCCCACGCCAATAAAGTCCCTTGAATTAAATTTAATTGAAATTGAGAGAGGAGCAGGGGGAGAGAGAGAAAGGGGAGTAGGGGTAGAGAGAGGGAAGCAGGGAGAGAGAGAGAGGAGCAGGGGGAGAGAGAGAAAGGGGAGTAGGGGTAGAGAGAGAGGGAAGCAGGGGGAGAGAGAGAAAGGGGAGTAGGGGTAGAGAGAGAGAGAGAGAGAGAGAGAGAGAGGGAAGCAGGGGGGGAGAGAGAGGAGCAGGGGGAGAGAGAGTTGGTGAGACAGAGAAATGGAGCAGGACATTAATAGAACAGAGAATTCTGATGTCTATTTCCAAAGAAGGCCACTTTAACCGTGTGAATAATAACCATACTGTAGAAAGTCAAGTATACCTGACTGTTGCCTGAGCAGGGTAATAGTGTGCGTTCCATGGCTGTGTACCGTGTCATGGACGTCTTGAGGGCCAACATCAGGGAGAGACACATCAAACAGAGCAACCACTGAACACAGGATATCCGCATTATCTACCTATAGAAAAAAAACACACACATATACACACACATAGAGTACTGTTTCAAAACATATTATTGTCATATTCAGAAACAGGAATGAAGAAATAGCCATTGTCATATCCTCCACTCCCCTCCCAACTGATATTTTGCAGGATTTGAAAGCATGATCAATTAAGAATGAGAGTTCTGAGCCAAGTAAAGGCCAGAGGCAGGAGGAATATGACTGACGATGATATGACAAATATGCAACATTTGCGGAAAAGACAAAGGGGAGAAAATATGGAATGTCATAATGAAAATCGGAAAGTATTCAGGCTCATTTTGTTACGTTACAGCCTTATTCTAAAATTGATGAAATAATTTTTTCCCTCGTGAATCTACACACAATACCCCAAAATGACAAAGCAAAAACAGGTTTTTAGAAATGTTTGCAAATTAATTAAAAAATATAAACTGAAATATCTTAATTTCATAAATATTCAGACCCTTTGCTATGAGACTTAAAATTGAGCTCAGGTGCATCCTGTTTCCATTGATCATCCTTGGGATATTTCTACAACTTGATTGGTCCACCTGTGGTAAATTCAATTGATTGAACATGATTTGGAAAGGCACCAGTCTATATATGGTTCATGTCAGCGCAAAAAACAATCAATGAGGTTGAAGGAATAGTCCGTAGAGCTCCGAGACAGGATTGTGTTGCTGCACAGATCTAGGGAAGGGTACCAACAAATATTCTGCAGCATTGAAGGTCCCAAAGAACACAGTGGCCTCCATCATTCTTAAATGGAAGTAGATTGGAACCACCAAGACTCTTCCTAGAGCTGGCTGCCCGGTCAAACTGAGCAATCGGAGAAGAAGGGCCTTGGTCAGGGAGGTGACCAAGAACCCGATGGTTACGTTACAGAGCTCCAGAGTTCCTCTGTGGAGATGGGAGAATCTTCCAGAAGGACAACCATCTCTAAAGCACTCCACCAATCAGGACTTTATGGTAGAGTGGCCAGACGGAAGCCGCTCCTCAGTAAAAAGCACATGACAGCCCGCTTGGAGTTTGCCAAAAGGTGCCGAAAGACTCTCAGACCATGAGAAACAAGATTCTCTGGTCTAATAAAACCCAAATGTACCTATTTGGCCTTTATGCCAAGCGTCACGTCTGGAGGTAACCTGGCACTGGCACCATCCCTACGGTGAAGCATGGGGATGGCGGCATCTTGCTGTGTGGATGTTTTTCAACGGCTAGGACAGGAAGTCTAGTCAGGATCGAGGGAAAGATGAACTGGAGCAAAAGTACAGAGAGATCCTTGATGAAAACCTGCTCCAGAGCACTCAGGACCTTAGACTGTGTGCCAAGCTTGTAGCGTCATATCCAAGAAGACTCGAGGCTGTAAGCGCTGCCAAAGGTGCTTCACCAAAGTACTGAGTAAAGGGCCTGAATACTTATTTAAATTCTCCCTCTTAAATTGTTTTGTTTAATACTTTTCGGGTCCAGAAGATGCACGTTCATTCTCCAATTTCTGTCCCTATGTCACACCCTGACCATAGTTTACTTTGTATGTTTCTATGTTTTGGTTGGTCAGGGTGTGATCTGAGTGGGCATTCTATGTTACATGTCTAGTTTGTCCAGTTCTATGTTCGGCCTGATATGGTTCTCAATCAGAGGCAGGTGTTCGTCATTGTCTCTGATTGGGAACCATATTTAGGTAGCCTGGGTTTCACTGTGTGTTTGTGGGTGATTGTTCCTGTCTATGTGTTTTCACCAGATAGGGCTGTTTAGGTTTTCGTTACGTTCATCACGTTCTTTATTTTGTAGTGTTTGTATTGATTCGTGTTTTACGTTTGTTCATTAAAACATGGATCGCAATCTACACGCTGCATTTTGGTCCGACTCTCCTTCACATACAGAAAACCGTTACAGAATCACCCACCACCAACGGACCAAGCAGCATGTCAACAGGCAGCAACAGCAGCGAAAAGAGGAGATACATAGTAAGGATTTCTGGACATGGGAGGAAATCCTCGACGGGAGAGGACCCTGGGCTAAACCAGGGGAGTGTAGCCGCACCAAGGAGCAGCAGGAGCAGCTGCAGTGGGAGAGGCTGCACCACCTGGAGAAATGGACATGGGAGGAAGAACTGGACGGTAAAGGACCCTGGGCTCAGCCTGGAGAATATCGCCGCCCCAAGGAAGAACTGGAGGCGGCGAAAGCTGAGAGGCGCAGATATGAGGAGGCAGCACGACGAGGCGGATGGAAGCCTGAGAGGCAGCCCCAAAAATGTATTGGGGGGGGGATAACAGGGAGTATGGCTACGCCAGGTAGGAGACCTGGGCAGACTCCCTGTGCTTACCGGGGGGCTAGAGAGACCGGACAGGCACCGTGTTATGCAGTGGTGCGCACGGTGTCTCCAGTGCGGGTGCATAGCCCGGTGCGGTATATTCCAGCTCCGCGTGTCGGCCGGGCTAGATTGAGCGTCGAGCCTAATGCCATGAAGCCGGCTCTACGCAGCTGGTCCCCAGTGCGTCTCCTTGGGCCGGCTTACATGGCACCATCCTTGCGCTCGGTGTCTCCGGTTCGCCTGCATGGCCCAGTGCGGGCTATTCCACCTCGCCGCACTGGCAGGGCGACCGTGAGCATTCAACCAGGTAAGGTTGGGCAGGCTCGGTGCTCAAGAGCTCCAGTGCGCCTGCACGGTCCGGTTTTTCCAGTACCACCTCCACACCCCAGCCCTCCGGTAGCAGCTCCCCGCACCAGGCTTCCTGTGCGTGTCCTCGGCAAAGTACCACCAGTGCCAGCACCACGCATCAGGCCTACAGTGCGCCTCGCCTGTCCAGCGCTGCCGGAGCCTTCCTCCTCTCCAGCGCTGTCGGAGTCTCCCGCCTGTTCGGAGCTGCCAGTCTGCAAGGAGCTGCCAGTCTGCAAGGAGCTGCCAGTCTGCAAGGAGCTGCCAGTCTGCAAGGAGCTGCCAGTCTGCAAGGAGCCGCCAGAGCTGCCAGTCTGCAAGGAGCCGCCAGAGCTGCCAGTCTGCAAGGAGCCGCCAGAGCTGCCAGTTAGCATGGAGCAGCCAGAGCTGCCAGTTAGCATGGAGCAGCCAGAGCCGCCAATCAGCATGGAGCAGTCAGGGCCGCCAGTCAGCATGGAGCAGCCAGAGCAGCCAGTCAGCATGGAGCAGCCAGTCAGCATGGAGCAGCCAGTCAGCATGGAGCAGCCAGAGCAGCCAGTCAGCATGGAGCAGCCAGAGCTGCCAGTCAGCATGGAGCAGCCAGAGCTGTCAGTCAGCATGGAGCAGCCAGTCAGCATGGAGCAGCCAGAGCTGCCAGTCAGCATGGGGCAGCCAGTCAGCATGGAGCAGCCAGAGCTGCCAGTCGACCAGACTCTCCCAGATCTGCCAGTCGACCAGACTCTCCCAGATCTGCCAGTCGACCAGACTCTTCCAGATCTGCCAGTCGACCAGACTCTTCCAGATCTGCCAGTCGACCAGACTCTTCCAGATCTGCCAGTCGACCAGACTCTTCCAGATCTGCCAGTCGACCAGACTCTTCCAGATCTGCCAGTCGACCAGACTCTTCCAGATTCTCCAGTCGACCAGACTCTTCCAGATCTGCCAGTCGACCAGACTCTTCCAGATCTGCCAGTCGACCAGACTCTTCCAGATTCTCCAGTCAGCCAGGATCTGCTAGAGCCAACTACCTGCCTGGGCTTCCTCTCAGTGCTGGGCTTCCTCTCAGTGCTGAGCTTCCTCTCAGTGCTGAGCTACCCATCAGTCCCTAGCTACCTCTGTCCCGAGCTGCACCTCTGTCCCAAGCGGTCATTATGGAGGGTAACCTATCTAGGGACGCTAAGGAGGTGGACTAAAACTATTATGGAGTGGGGTCTACGTCCAGCGCCAGAGCCGCCACCGCGGACAGATGCCCACCCAGACCCTCCCCTATAGGTTCAGGTTTTGCGGCCGGAGTCCGCACCTTGGGGGGGTGGTACTGTCACACCCTGACCATAGTTTACTTTGTATGTTTCTATGTTTTGGTTGGTCAGGGTGTGATCTGAGTGGGCATTCTATGTTACATGTCTAGTTTGTCCAGTTCTATGTTCGGCCTGATATGGTTCTCAATCAGAGGCAGGTGTTCGTCATTGTCTCTGATTGGGAACCATATTTAGGTAGCCTGGGTTTCACTGTGTGTTTGTGGGTGATTGTTCCTGTCTATGTGTTTTCACCAGATAGGGCTGTTTAGGTTTTCGTTACGTTCATCACGTTCTTTATTTTGTAGTGTTTGTATTGATTTGTGTTTTACGTTTGTTCATTAAAACATGGATCGCAATCTACACGCTGCATTTTGGTCCGACTCTCCTTCACATACAGAAAACCGTTACACCCTAATGGTATTTTAAACTGGCGTAATTAAACATGATACCCGGAGAATGATCCGATATCACTATTTCATGAATTCTTGAATCCAGTAAATTGAGTGCATTTTTGGAAGTAATTGTGCCTTTTTTATTACTGCATCCTACAATCTTATTGAATGTATAATTTAGATCACCTGCTAAAATCATAGTCCCTGTCTGGATTTGCTCTAAAATAATTATATCTGAAAACATCAGAGTTGCCCCTGGTGTGATATACTAGGAAATTCATGTGTATTTTTCACCGTGTAAGGTACAATTCAACATTAGAAAATTGATTTGTTGGTCCGTGTGCTGGGATGTAAGAGAAAATGGGGTTTTGTTATTTATCAGGATGCCTACACCTCTGCTGCTTCTACATTAGGTGGCAGCAAAAGCCTCTTCAACCCAGCTCCTCTTTAAATGTTTAATTTCTCTTTTTTTATATAAATGTAACTCGTGCAAGAAAACCACATCTGCTGACAATATCTTTAAGTGTTCGAGAACCATATACTTTTTCTCCCATCGTGGAGCCAGTGCACATTCCATGTGATAAGTTGGATTTCTGTCTATCATTGAAGAACCAAGTAAAACATTTTAGCAGACATTACATGTTTGGGCAGTGGGCATTCCATAAAATGGGAGGATCATAGTATTATTACATAGTTATTGCATACATTACATATATAGAGTGTGTGGACATTTGAGCAGACATTTAACAAAAAACACAACAAGAAAAAACTAAGAAAAGTAAATCTTTGTACTTGAGGAGCTACGTCTTTTTAGGGCTAACTCCTCTCCTAATGTACCAAAACTGTGGATACATTTTGTACAATTGTACATACATTTGAAAAGAAAACTTCCACTTAAGTACTGTGGTTTGTTTGTTTTACATTATAAATTAAAGTATAGTGGCTGGTGGGGGTCTACTTGGGTTTAGTGGGCCCTCCGATAGGCTGAAATGGAATGAGTGGAGGCCCCACGCACACCTCAGAGAAGTGTCTGCTCTCCCAGTCACCCCATCCCAATCCCCCGGACATAGACCCTCTCCATTCTCACCTATAACCACCATTAAAATACACATTTTTCCAGATGTTGAAATCAGGTTCATTTCCGGTTCTGACTGGAAATTGAAAATACCTATTTTCTGGACTTTGAAAATAAATATTTTTTCCAGACGTTGAAAATACGTAATTTCTGGATGTTTAAGTCAGGTTCATTTTCAGTTCTGAATGAAAGTTGAAAATATGTCATTTATGGACGTCTATGTTTGGACCAAATCAAGGCCGGTCCGGACCGCAACAAATCTGAACCAAACACAGACGTCTAATGTTTGGGCCAAATCAAAACTGGTCCAGACCGGACCAAATCTGAAGTAAACATAGACATCTATGATTGGTTCAGATTTGATCCGGAAGGGTCCAGAGAGGACCAAAAAGACTGGGGTTTAGCCTTACAGTGTCGGCCAGAATGTAATTTTCTGAATGTCCTTGTATGTGGTAGGCCTAACATTTGTAAAAGACCAACAAAAAAAAGACAGCCGAAAAGACATTGGCGTCGGTCCATGCTCACAGTGTCAGCCGCAATGGAATCGTATGAATGCTTTGTAAAACAGGCACTTACATTGTCTTTTTTAGTCCTGATTCCTGTGATCAATTACTTGGGCTATTTAATCTCTGAATATCAGCTACCCAACTTTACAGGAGTTATCCCGAGCCTATTTGCAAGGAGAATCGATGTGTTAACACAGTGGGAAATGTATAAGTATTTTATTTTTGGCTATGATCAGCTCGTTAAAAATGGATGGTTACAAACTTCATACCACTGATCATTACATTTTAGCCCATGGGGTGAAACTCCAGGACAGCAGTAGTTGAGTAGCCTGATACTCCATTCCATATTGTCCAATTTACTTTGACCTGTCCTGTTTTTAGGATGTGTTAGTTAACATGTCAACGCATTTTTTATTTGATTGGGCCCCAGGTTAGGTTATTTGGTTGGAGAAATGTGCCGGATGTAAAAAGTGTCTGTCTCATTACGTTGTCATACATTTAGGCCACAGAAAAGTCCACATACTCTTTTTACCATAGACATGTTTCATGTTAGATTATTTTTTTACGGGACGTTGGTGGATCGCCGCACCAAGGACAGGGGCACTGGGAATGGAAAAGCGAAATATTTTGTGCCCCTGTCTTTACAGCGGAAGATAGATTAAGTATGTCTATGAATAGGATGAAAGCAAACCAAAAACAGTAACACATGTACTCGACCAACACACATATGCATTAGAATGCAGACTTGGTGTCACGCCCTGACTTTAGAGAGCCTTTTTTATGTCTCTTTTTGGTTTGTCAGGGTGTGATTTGTGTGGGCATTCTATGTCCTTTAGTTCTATGATTTGTGTTTCTATGTGTTGGTCGGGTATGGTTCTCAATCAGGGACAGCTGTCTATCGTTGTCTCTGATTGGGAATCATACTTAGGTAGCCCTTTTTCCCTGCTTTCAGTATGGGTAGTTAACTTTGTTTGTGGCACTTAGCCCTGTAAGTGTCACGGTCGTTATTGTTTTGTTGGCGACATTCAAATAAAAACGAATATGTACGCTCACCACGCTGCAATTTGGTCTCCTTACAGTATCTTCTGATGTGAGAAGGGCAGGTTTTCTATATGTTGCATCTTGGTTGCTCAGCAACACTCCCTTTCACAGAGCCAGGCATTACTGTCCTGTTTAGTTGTCCCAGAAGAGTAGATGCATTTGGACTATCAATCTATAATGCATCTGATTGCTTGTGACAGGAATTAATCATAGAGTCTGTGGGTATGATGAGACTTCTGTTTCCAGCAGAAGAGGAGTGCTATGGCGGGGAGGGGATGGGTAGAGATACACACAATATCTTCAATGTGATTGAGGTATTGTCTAGAAGGGCGCAGGGAGTGGATGGGGTTGCTAGTACCTGTGGAACAAGCTCAGGGGCATCACTGGTTCTCAGCAGCTCGTGGAAGTCAACTTTGATGAGTTGGGCAGTGAAGTCACCCCTGCTGCCGTCTATTTTGGGCTTGAATTTCACTGTGTGGAGACGGACCACACAACCATCCATATTCACAGGCTCTTCATTTACCCTGCAGGAATACCTGCCATGTTACCATTCAAGTAGAAGCTTAGCTAACAGCTTACCTGGTCTCCCAGATCTGTTTGTGCTACCTTGCCACTTCTGCCAATGACCATGTGAATTAGCAACGCATCACAACACAGATCTGTGACCACTGGCTATCATTGTTTCCTACACTGTGTGCTACGAGCTATGTCACTTACCTGCCTGTTGCTGGTAGCCTACAAAAACGTATCTGTTATGTTATGATAACCATGGAAACACTGTATTAACCTGTGCTTTCTGGGAATTGAAGTCTTAAATATTTTAACAGGAAATCATATGGTAAAAAATCGAACTAGAATCCCACTGAGAAGTGTCATGCTAGATTGAAGATGCGGTTTTTGAACCGTACATGTTTTACTGGGTTGTCATGGGATCAGATAGCAATAATAATGTAGTCATGCAACCTCACGTTTGCATTTTTTCTTAATTAAAATAGCAAATGTATAAATGCAATATATATTGCCTCATTCAAAACAACTGGGAACGGGGAGCTCGGAAATCTCCGACTACCGACATCAGAGCGTTCAAGTCAACTGGGAGAAAATGTTTTGGACGGTCATCCAACTCGGGAATTCTGTGTCGGAAACTCGGGCATCTTTCTAGAGCGCCGACTTTCCAACCAGAAGATCATTGACCTATTTTTTTGGAGTTCCTAGTTTTCTTGAAAGCACCATATCACAAAACCAAATTTCCCCAACAAGCACCAAAGTGATCGTCATGAGAAGTAACAAGGTTTGTCTCTTTGCCTTGCGATTGGCTGTGGTCGTTTTGAAAAGGGTGTGGCATCGAGCCTATGAGCGATGACGTCAATGGAGCTGTTCATGGAGTGGTGGTGCTGGAAGGAACCTCACGTAGTCCAACAGCTTCTGCGGGCAAGAAGTGGACTGTACCGTGGATTTCAGAGCATCGGAGGTTATTACCACGGTTCATATGGGAAGAATACCGAAGCGAAATAGGGTTCCACCTGTTTGAATAAATCTGCGGGATCTGAAAGAAGTGAGTAGCTATGCTAGATCGCATGGTTTGCAAGGGAGCATTAAAGGGTTGGGTTTAATGAGGATGTTGCGTTTTTTTAACATCTTGAGAATGTTGCTCATATGAATTATCAACCGTTCACAAACGGTCCTGATTGGTTAGGTTACCTCCAGACTGTAATAGCTTTATGAGTGCTTTTTGTAGCATATTTATTATGCCGCGTCTTTCACCTCAATGCCTACAACATGGGAGGATTTGACTGTATTTGCATGAAACCCAAAGATCGAATGTTCAAGGCAGATTTTGTGTGTGTGTGTGTGTGTGTGTGTGTGTGTGTGGGGGGGGGTTAGTGAGTAAGTGAGAGAGAGAGAGAGAGAGAGAGAGAGAGAGAGGTTGTTCTTTTACACAGGCCAGTCTAGTAAATCAAACCCATGGAAACAAATATTTTATATGCGCGCACCGTTTCCTATAGCCTAGCTTACATCTATCTCTCTCTTCTACATAGTTGAGGGGAGGGCTGCCTCAACATTGCAAAATACGCTATCAGACACGTTTTGTTTCAGGCGGCTAGGAAAAGTCACTTGGACCGAGTTTGAAAAATGTACCCTTTAATAATACGTCATAATAACAGCTTGCAAGGAATTATTAGGCATAGATATCACCACTGTTCGCACAGAATTGCAGCCTATTGAAATAGGCTAGTTTTGTTGACTGGACATGACTACTGATTTAGCCCCTATGTTGCAGATGTGGAAACACGATCTTTGATTTCGGGATGGTGATCTTATTCCAATGATAGGCGTGGCACAGCTGCGGCTGACCTGGTGAAAAAGCAACGTGGTCTCAGGGCAATTCGTATTATTCTGTCAATGTTTTTACATCTACAATTTTGGTCATTTAGCAGAGGTTATTTTCCAGAGTGACTTACATTTTCATACTTTCTTTGTCATACATAAAGCTGTGACAGGCCATTTAGTGTGATATATTACGTTAGGTTTCATTATGAATGAACAAGCAGTTAATCAATATCATACGAATTCTAGCATGTCTAGTATCATAGTATCAGCATGGTCGTACAATAGCGTACAAACTGGAGGAATTTATGTTGGCGGTTAGAAGAACTAATGACAAAGGTTAGGATAATTTATGTAAAAGGTTAGGGGAACTAAAATGACAAAGGTTACGATAATGTATGTAGTTAGGTGACATGGGTTAATTTTAGAATAAATAGGGGAAGGGTTAGATAAAATGCAACAGTTGTCCCCGACACACCATGAACACGCAACCTTTGGATTCCTACGGAAAGTAACTAGACCATTAATAGGTATCATACGTCTTGAAGGTGTTCAGAAATACGTAAAGTATGTTTTGTATGGCTCTCTTCTTGAGGATAGACGCTCAAAGCTGAGTTAAAGCTGACAGGACTAGGGAGGGAGCATGATGATGCTGGTAGCTGACACGTGTGTCCTGTAATTAAAAGACAACCTGCAACTCCTAAATGCTTGGCTACAATAGGAAGGGGTTGTGTGCTGACTGTCATAAGTGTGTGTTTAGCGTAGCCTATTCTCCTTGTGCAAGGTGAAAGTGCCTCAGAAATAGGCTTACACAAGCACCTAACCCCAAAAAGGTAGTCAGACTGTACCCAGCCAACATGTGTTCTTAGCCACAAGGGCCCCAAGTTTAAAGCCAACATGGGTTAAAGATGGGTTAAAGAATGGTTTTAAGATGTGGGCCCCAAATAGGATAACCACTTAGGACCCACAACGTTTTGTCCATGTTGGCCCCACATGTGGTTGCTATGTTGAGCTTTATGTGGGCTTTATGTTGGGATTATTAAGGGACCTCAGTGGGCAAATGTCTAATAACTAGGGTTGCAAAGGTTCAGAAACTTTCCGGTACATTTTCAGAATTTTCCCAGGAATTTTCCATGGGAAGTTAAGCTCTGGAATTTGGGGAATTTAACTTAAATTCATCAAAAATGTTAGCTTATAACAGTGAACCTTTTTTTTGTGGGATACACATAAGACAATTCTAGGTCTTGTGGGATATCTTGGTTAAACTATCCCCAGTTCAATGGAATTGCAACCCTCTGCATGCACAGTGTATTCTTCCATCACATGTACAGCTGATTCTCAAGATCCCACACACTAATGAGATGCTTTTGAGCCCACATTACTACACTGTCTGAGCCAAGGATTACATGCTTTCTGGTAAGTTTTGATTACAATACCTGGTGTAGTGAAAATATTTTATATGACATACATGATTTTTTGTTAACTAGTAAATAGTAGCCTACAGCAAAGTGTATTTTAATCCTTTCTAACTTGTTAACAATTTCTGCTTGTTAGTTTTTGCTACCATGTGGGTTAGAGCTTGATTGCGCCTGCTAACTGAGGAGTGTTAATTCACCTGTTTCCATACATGTTTCATTTTAAATCATTTATCTTACAAAGGAGTTGTTTAATCCAACTTATTAACTATTTATCTATACATGGTATTATTGTCTTTGCATTTTCTTTGACAATTTTTTTTCTAATCTTTAAAAGGAAAATGCCACGGGCACTATCTGATGTGTGGAGACATTTCACTGCAGCTAATGTAGAAGAAAACACTGTGCTCATTTGAAAATACTGTGCCAAATCATATGTGAAGAATGCAACAAAGAAGCAGAATCATCTGGCCAAGTGCATAACGTTCCGTCAGCACTCACAACAAGTAACCTCTGACAAAAGTCCCTCTACTTCTATTCGAGGTGACAATGATGAATCAGACAGCTTATCAATAGCAACAGCTCATCGTCCTCCTGGAATCAGAAGTTTTTTTGACTCAATGGAGGAACGTAGTCAGAGAAATACTGCTGAATGTCTTGCCCGAGCTGTGTATGCAACTGGTTCACCTCTGATGCTCACAGACAATGTGTATTGGAAGAGATTTCTGAATGTTCTTTGCCCAGCATACACCCCTCCAACCATACATGCTTTATCTACTAATTTGCTGGTTGCAGAGTTCAACAGAGTTCAAGTGAAGGTCAAGCAAATCATAGAGAAAGCAGACTGTATTGCAATCATCTCTGATGGGTGATCAAATGTTTGTGGGCAAGGAATAATTAACTACATTATCTCCACCCCTCAACCAGTATTCTACAAGAGCACAGACACAAGGGAAAACAGACACACCGGTCTCTACATTGCAGATGAGCTGAAGGCAGTCATCAATGACGTTGGACCACAGAAAGTATTTGCACTGGTGTCAGACAATGCTGCGAACATGAAGGTTGCTTGGTCTAAAGTGGAGGAGTCCTACCCTCACATCACACCCATTGGCTGTGCTGCTCATGCATTGAATCTGCTCCTCAAGGACATCATGGAACTGAAAACAATGGATACACTCTACAAGAGAGCCAATGAAATGGTTATGTATGTGAAGGGTCATCAAGTTATAGCAGCAATCTACCTCACCAAGCGAAGTGAGAAAATAAGAGCACCACATTGAAGCTGCCCAGCAACACCCATTAGGATGGTGTCGTCATCATATTTGACAGTCTCCTGGAGGAGAAGGAGTCTCTCCAAGAAATGGCCATATCACAGTCTGCTGATATGGACAGCCCCATCAAGAGGATCCTCCTGGATTATGTATTTTGGGAGAGAGTGGTAAGCAGCCTGAAACTCCTGAAACATATAGCAGTAGCCATTTCACAGATTGAGGGAGACAATGCCATCCTGTCTGATGTTCAGACTCTGATTGCAGATGTAAGAGAAGAAATCCATACTGCCCTGCCCACTTCACTGTTGCTCCAAACTGCAGTTCTGAAATACATTAAAAAACGTGAAGACTTCTGCCTGAAGCCCATACACGCCACAGCGTACATTTTGGACCCCAAGTATGCTGGCAAGAGCATCCTGTCTGGTGCAGAGATCAACAAGGCCTATGGTGTCATCACTGCCGTGTCTCGCCACCTTGGCCTGGATGACGGCAAGGTTCTTGGCAGTCTGGCGAAGTACACTTCCAAGCGCTTTGGGATGGAGATGCAATATGACAGTCGTGCCAACATATCTCATCAGCCACCTGGTGGAAGGGACTTTGTGGATCTGAGGCTCTTTCCCCTGTTGCCTCCATCATCCTCCAAATCCCTTCAACATTAGCCGCCTCAGAGTGCAACTGGTCCTTATTTGGGAACACACACAAAGCACGCAACAGGCTGACCAATACAAGGGTTGGAAAATTGGTGGCCATCCGGGCAAATTTGAGGATTTTTGAGCCTAGCAACGAGCCATCCTCAACAAGGTTGGAACGTGACAGGGAAATTGAGGCCTCAGAGTCAATGGGGATCATTCAATATTCTCTTTCTTTTGTTGTTCAGTGAAATCATCCCATGTGAAGAGTCAACTCATTTAATTAAAGTTCAATTCGTAACTAAATTGTTTTTTATTTAAAAATGTGCAATTCTGTCTATGATAAGGTAAAAGGTTTATGTTTCTGTCTCCATATGATATGGTAAATATATCCAATGCAAAAAACATCCACATTTAAATGGTGTTAATATTAATTTACTTATATTTATGTTAGTTCCCATATATTCCCGTTAATTCCCATATATTCCTGTTAATTCCTACAGAAAGATTCCACCTCTGATTATTCCCCAAAATGTGCAACCCTAGTTATAACCCATATGGGTGTCACATTCTGACCTTTATTTCCTTTGTTTTGTTTTTATTTAGTATGGTCAGGGCGTGAGTTGGGGTGGGCAGTCTTTTCTATGTTGGGGTTTTGAGTTCAGCCTAGTATGGTTCTCAATCAGAGGCAGGTGTCGTTAGTTGTCTCTGATTGAGAATCATACTTAGGTAGTCTGGGTTTCACTTTTGAGTGGTGGGTGTTTGTTTCCGTGTGAGTGTTTGTTGCCACACGGTACTGTTTCGGTTTCTTTCATTTTACGTTTATTGTTTTGTAGTGTTCAGTTTATGTCTTTAAATAAACGTTATGGATACTTACCAAGCTGCGCATTGGTCCTCCGATCCTTCTCGCTACTCCTCCTCAGAAGAGGACGAGGAATGCCGTTACAATGGGCCCTAGGTTTTAGCCCATGTGTGTTAAAGAATGATTAACACTTGGCCCCACATGTAGGATAACCACAAGGTGCACACAAGGTTTGGCCCTCAGCATCCACATTTGCCCCACATGTTGTTTTCATGTTGGGCTTGATGTGGTTTAAGGTTGGGCTTCATATGTTGCCCTAATGGTTTACCTAAATGGGTTACATCTGGGTAAAGGATGGGTGTGTAGTGAGATCTATAAGGACAATAGGTGATTTCAGTTGGGCTGACCACCTGAAACAAACCTGAGTTTGTTCTCAGTCTCCATGCAGGCCCTAGATGCTGCTGCCAAAGCAAGCTTTCTTAAGAGATTTAAGAGATGACAAAACCGGTGTTCTTTATAAAATGAATAAATGTTTATTTATAGCACATGGTCAGATCAAATGCAATGCAGGAACTCTGATTAAAATGATAGTTCACTCAAATTACAAATGTAGACATGGTTTCCACACACTGTAAACAATTTTAAAAATATGCATGCCAGCAGTGAAGTTCTCAAGATAGAGGACTTTCAGTACAGAAGTGTTCTCCAATCCTGGTCCCAAAGGGGTGCATATTTTTGTTTTTGCCCTAGCACTCACATACCTTATTCAATTCAAAGGCTTGATGATGAGTTGCTTAGCAGAATCAAGTGTGTGAGCATTAGGAAAAAACTAAACAAGTGGACCACTTTGAGTCCCCAGGACCATAAGTGGGAAACACTGCAGTGCAGAGAGAAAATAGTGAGGCTGATGCAAATTATATGCAATTATCATTTTGCTAATTTGCATATAATTTGCATCACCAACATCATCATCACACTTTTTGCTCTGTACTGAAAGTGCTCTATCTTGAAAACTTGATTGCTAAAAAGCACAATTTTGGGGATTGCATTAACAGTGGACTAATGAAGAACATACTACAATACTTTGTTTTTGTAAAACATCCCTTTCAGGGTACCTACCACTCCATTCAGGAAAGCTGTGGGTTACTTTTACTCCATCGCCTCCACATCCTGGACAGTATTCATAGTGTAATCAGACCCCTTGTGTAGTGCTGCTGTTGCCATGTTACCATTGTCAGGTCCTGACTCTTCTTCATCCATTTCTGAGTCCATCTGCACATCAGAAATCTTCTCTGCCCTTTTAAGTTTGATTCGGGCCTGTTCATAGATAGCTGTGAAAATAAAACATCATTAAGCATTTAGGCTACTGATCTACCCCAGCATCCCGGGGTCGATTCTTCACTGTAGACGTTGAGACTGTAGACGTTGATACCTGTCCCTCTATAATATATATTTTTTTAATAAAAAAAAATAAAAAAAAATAGCTTCACAGATCTTAATTGTAAAGGGTTTTAACACTCTTTCCCATGCTTGTTCAATGAACCATAAACAATTAATGAACATGCACGTGGAACGGTCGTTAAGACACTAACAGCTTACAGACGGTAGGCAATTCTCGTCACAGTTATGAAAACTTAGGACACTAAAGAGGCCTTTCTACTGACTCTGAAAAACACCAAAAGAAAGATGCCTAGAGTCCCTGCTCATCTGCGTGAACGTGCCTTGGGCATGCTGCAAGTAGGCATGAGGACTGCAGATGTGGCAAGGGCAATAAATTGCAATGTCCGTACTGTGAGACGCCTAAGACAGCGCTACAGGGAGACAGGACGGACAGCTGATCGTCCTCGCAGTGGCAGACCACATGTAACAACACCTGCACAAGATTGGTACATCCGAACCTCACACCTGCGGGACAGGTACAGGATGGAAACAACAGCTGCCCGAGTTACACCAGGAATGTACAATTCCTCCATCCGTGCTCATACTGTCCGCAATAGGCTGAGAGAGGCTGGACTGAGAGCTTGTAGGCCTGTTGTAAGGCAGGTCCTCACCAGGCATCACCGGCAACAACGTTGCCTATGGGCACAAACCCACCGTCGCTGGACCAGACAGGACTGGCAAAAAGTGCTCTTCACTGACGAGTCGCGGTTTTGTCTCACCAAGGGTGATAGTCGGATTCGCGTTTATCGTCAAAGGAATGAACCTGTACTCTGGAGCGGGATCGATTTGGAGGTGGAGGGTCCGTCATGGTCTGGGGCGGTGTGTCACAGCATCATCGGACTGAGCTTGTTGTCATTGCAGACAATCTCAACGCTGACATGACCCTCCAGCATGACAATGCCACTAGCCATACTGCTCGTTCTGTGCGTGAGTTCCTGCAAGAGAGGAATGTCAGTGTTCTGCCATGGCCAGCGAAGAGCCCGGATCTCAATCGCATTGAGCATGTCTGGTACCTGTTGGATTGGAGGGAACTTGCAGGTGCCTTGGTGGAAGAGTGGGGTAACATCTCACAGCAAGAACTGGCAAATCTGGTGCAGACCATGAGGAGGAGATGCACTGCAGTACTTAATGCAGCTGGTGGCCACACCAGGTACTGACTGTTACTTTACATTTTGACCCCCCCCCCCCCCCTTTTCTCAGGGACACATTATTCTATTTCTGTTAGTCACATGTCTGTGGAACATGTTCAGTTTATGTCTCAGTTGTTGAATCTTGTTATGTTCATACAAATATTTACACATGTTAAGCTGAAAATAAACGCAGTTGACAGTTGAGAAGACGTTTTTTTTTTTTTGCTGAGTTTATATGACACCCACATAACCACACAACACAACTATGTAGAGTTTTCTTATTGCAGGACTTTGTCAGTCTAGCTATGTCACGACTTCTGCCGAAGGTAGCTCCTCTCCCTGTTCGGGCTTTTTCCTTTTCTGTTTGTTTTGTCTTTGTTTCTTTTTCACACCTGGTTTAATTTGCGTTAATTTCTGTGTGTATAATTGTCACCTGTTGCCTGCCTAAGTTTGTGCGGGATTAGTCTTTTATGGTGATGTGCTCGGTTAGATTATACCGTTATTTGTTTTCACGGATTCTTAAGTGTATGAGTGTCGGAACTTTGTGTTAGTCAGTGTTAGTCAGTTAGTTGTGTTAGTCAGTACCGCTTACTGGTCGAATCACTCTGTAGATTTCCAGCTCGATTTCCAGCTCCTGTTGTCTTGCCTGGACATACAGTTCCTTCAGAAAGTATTCATACCCCTTGACTTATTCAATATTTTGTTGTGTTACAGCCTGAAATAAAATGGACTAAATAGATGTTTTTCTCATTCATCTACCCCATAATGACAAAGTGAAAACATGTTTTTAGAAATATTTGCACGCTTATTGAAAATGAAATACAGAAATATCTCATTTACTTAAGAATTCACACCCCAGATTCAATACTTTGTAGAAGCACCTTTAGCGTCGATTACAACTGTGAGTCTTTCTGGGTAAGTCTCTAACAGCTTTCCACACCTGGATTGTGCAACATTTGCACATTATTCTTTTCAAAATTCTTTAAGCTCTGTCAAATTGGTTGTTGATCATTACTTGACAACTATTTCAGGTGTTGCTATAGATTTTCAAGTAGATTTAAGTCAAAACTGTAACTCAGCCACTCAGGAACAGTCACGGTCTTCTTGTTAAGCAGCAGAGTAGATTTGTCCTTGTGTTTTAGGTTATTGTCCTGCTGAAAGGTGAATTAATCTCCCAGTGTCTGGTGGCAAGCACACTGAACCTGGTTTTCCTCTAGGATTTTGCTTGTGCTTAGCTCCGTTTCTTTTTATCCTGAAAAACTCCCTAGTCTTTAATAATTACAAGCATACCCATAGCTTGATGCAGCCACCACTATGCTTGACAATATGGAGAATGATATTCAGTAATGTGTTGTATTGGATTTGCCCTAAACGTAACACTTTGTATTCAGGACAAAAAGTGAACTGCTTTTCCACATTGTTAGCAATATTACTTTAGTGCCTTGTTGCAAACAGGGTGCATGTTTTTGAAGATTTGTATTCTGTACAGGCTTCCTTCTTTTCACTCTTTCAATTAGGTTAATATTGTGGAGTAACTACAATGTTGTTGATCCTGAGCGGTGTCCTTCCTCTCCGGTAACTGAGTTAGGAAGGACGCCTGTATCTTTGAATTTACTGGCTGTATTGATGCACCATCCAAAGTGTAATTAAACACTTCACCATGCTCAAAGGGATATTCAATGTCTGTTTTTTTATTTTACCTGTCTACCAATAGGTGCCCTTCTTTGCAAGGCATTGGAAAACCTCCCTGGTTTTTGTGGTTGAATCTGTGTTTGAAATTCACTACTTGACTGAGGGACCTTAAAAATAATTGTATGTGTGGGGTATAAAGATGAGGTAGTCATATACAATTCATGTTAAACACTATTATTGCACACAGAGTCCATGCAACTTATTATGTGAGTTGTTAAGCACATTTTTACTCCTGAATTGATTTAGGCTTGCCATAACAGAGGTTGACTAATTATTGACTGAAGACATTTCAGCTTTTCATTTTTTATTAATTTGTAGAAATTTCAAAAAACATAATTCCACTTCCACAAAAATCTCAATTGAATCCATTATAAATTCAGGCTGTAACACAACAGAATGGGGGGAAGTCAAGGGGTGTGAATACTTTCTGTAGGCACTGTATACAATTCCAACGTTTAGTGCCTGAATTTGAAATTCAGTCATGTGCCCCTCCCTCCTCAAAATATTGAATACACATGCGCCCTTCAAAAGATGCGTGACAGCACCCACTAGCTAGTCTGAGTACCAGTCTCTTTAGATAACATTCCACTCCTTGCCACTCCTTGTAAAGGCTACATTTCTTTGTCACATGACATGGAGAACAGGGAGTGGATTAACTAAAAGACTAGTACCCAGGCTACCCACTGGTGTCTGTTTAGGCAAAAACGATGTTGAATGGATTTAAATCTGCTAGTTCACTTAGCATATTGGCTGTTTAGGTTAAAAAAATTGGTTCTTGAATGGATTTGAATATTCCAGGTCATTCAGCATATTTGCTGAGGAATTTCACAAGCATAATATAATATGGTTTTCTCATGCCTGCCCCAGATGGTATGCCCAACTGTGTCCCATAGACAATCCCTGACAATATTTACATCAGAAAGCCCACTTACAACCCATTTCAAATAGATTCAGTGCCTATTTTGTACCTACGGGTTTGCCTGTTTGTGACCCAAATGGTTTACCCGATTGGGTCCCAGTCATTATTCCTGAACAAATAACACCACATTTCTCACTTTCAACCCGTAAAAAATGATTCAGGGCCTATTTAGGACCCACACTATAACCCCATATGGGTACCAGCTAAGATAACCATTTTGCCCTTGCCCAGTTGAAACCCATGAAGTCCATATAAAACCCAGGTGTGGCCCACCTGGATATGTTGGCTGGGTATAGGACAGGATTTGTCTATGATGTGCTTATGTATTAGTCCTACAGAGGCATTATTACAGCACAGATGGCCAAATGTGATATATGTGTAAAAGAAAATACAGGCCCATATCTATTCAATATTAAAAGTATAAATAGGTCAAGCTGAGTGGGTCCGGTGATGACAGAAAAACATGAATGTTCAATGTCACTGTCATATTTCTATACAATAGTCTTCATTACATAGGTCTTTTGCCTGGTTTTTGTCTGTGCTGCTCGGGATGGAGCCCTTAAGTGCCATCAAGTGTGAGGCTGAATACATTGTCACAATCCGGTACAACTAAATGCTCTATCGTTGGGAGTGAGAAATAAGGTTCGTAGAGAATTGTGTATGCTGCCAAGCAGTCGATTTTCTCAGCAAGAGGCTGCACTCAGTAATCAAAGGCATTGTCTAACGAATGCTTTTAGTAAAAGAGCAGCGATACGACATTGGCCCAAGTATGAACCTCTACAGTCGTGGCACCAAAGGTTGTGACTGAACACAATGAGAGGGTGGGGCTCTCTGCCATACTAGACCTACATAGCTTTAACTTTTTATGACACTGAGCAAGTTGACAAGATTCTCTCTCCCTTTTTCTATCTTTCTATCTGTAGGCCTACTTCCTACTTCCTACCTTCTCCCTTTCATCTAGTACATTCTGAAAATCTGTCTATTTTTTAACATCATCTCTCCATCACTTTCTCAATTCTTCTCTTTCATACAACCCTGTCCCTCTCTGTCTGTCTATACCATCTCCCTTTCCTTGCCATCTGTCTGTTTCCATTCATAGTGCCTGGGTTAGGTTGTCTGCCAGCATGGCCAGTGGTGCGTAGCCTGGTGGTCCTTTGGGTGTGTTATTATACAAAGTGTGGTGGTCCAAAATACAGCAAAGCTGGCTCAATTTAATCTAACCCATGTCACAGTATTGCCATAGCAAACTAAATCACATAAATAGATCATGTAAAAATGCCTGGAAGAAACACTCCTCTCATTGCCTCCACTTTTCAGCGTAAGACATGTTAGCTCGGACAAGCAAATGCAAAAAATATTTTTCAGTTAGATTTGATTGAATACTGAGGTAGAATTCTTTATTGATCCAAGTAGTTACACAATTTCCAAACCTCACTTGAAACACTTACACGGAACCCAAACCGGCTGCACGCGTGCGCCTTCGTGCGCCTTCGTGCGCCTTCGTGCGCCTTCGTGCGCCTTCGTGCGCCTTCGTGCGCCTTCGTGCGCCTTCGTGCGCCTTCGTGCGCCTTCGTGCGCCTTCGTGCGCCTTCGTGCATACATTTATTTTGTCCCCCTACACCAAACGCGATCATGACAAGTAGCTTAAAATATCCAAATAAACTCTGAATCAATTACATTAATTTGGGAACAGGTCGAAAAGCATTAAACATTTATGGAAATGTAGCTAGTTAGCTTTCACTTGCTAGCTAATTTGTCCTATTTATTTAGCTAGCTTGCTGTTACTAGCTAATTTCTCCTGGGATATAAACATTGAGTTATTATTTTACCGGAAATGCACAAGGTCCTCTACTCCGACAATTAATCCACACACTAAACGGTCAACCGAATCGTTTATAGTCATCTCCCCCTTCTAGGCTTTTTCATCTTTGAACTTATATGGTGATTGGCATCTTAACTTTCATAGTATTACTACACCGACCGGCAACACAGTTTGTCTTTCAATCACCCACGTGGGTATAACCAATGAAGAGATGGCACATGGATACCTGCTTCTATAAACCAATGAGGAGATGGGAGAGGCAGGACTTGCAGCGCGGGCTGCATCAGAAATAGAAAGGAGTTCTATTTTAGCCCTTGGCAACGCAGACACTCGTTGGCGCGCAGTGTGGGTGCAATAATTTAATAACATAGATTTCTAAATTTATTTTGCAACGCACGCGACGCAAGTGGTGTGGTCAGCATATTAGGCCTAACAAAAGACATAGGATTTACTGAAGTTCTTCTATTAGCTGCACATGACCCCTCTGATTCTATGGCATTTAGAAAAGACTGCAGACATCTCAGACGTCATTCAGAGTGAGCGCTCAAAGCACACACAGGGAAGGAACAACAGCTTACACATTGGAGTTCAATTGATGATCACAGACAGTATATAAGATGTGTGCTCTAAAATTGTATTTCTTCAGATTAAGTCAAAAACAATTGTTCATAGCTAAAAGCTTATAGGGATTTGAAATGTAAGGCCTGAGCTCAGAGAGTTGGAACATCGGGCAGAAGTGTAGTGTATGTGTGGAAAATGTCCTGTCATGTCAGTAAGGAAGAAGCCATCCATTCAGAAACATTTAGGGGTTATGGACTTTGGGATGTTAGAGGTCAGTTTCTGTGTAACTTGGTTTTTACTGTATTCAGAAGGATTTTTAAAAAATGGTTTAGCTGGAAGATTTTCATTTGCTAAAAATATTTGTGTTTTAGCTATGTGCACATGTGCATGTTTGTGTGACCACCAGCCCTCAACTAGTCCTGTCTGACTTTGCCGTCCACTCGTCCATGCCCTCAGCCACCCACACTGCCAGGCTTGACCCATGCCATCCTCGTGCCATCCTCATACCATCCTCTCTTCTACAAAGCCAGAGCAGAGCTGTGTAATTTGGTGCAGTATGCTGCCAGCTGCTGGTCTGTGTGAGTGTGTAATTATGTTGCTGTATGGTTGCTCTGGGTGGTGCTGTGGGCTTGGGAGGCACCCAGATGGTCTGGTGGGCCAGCTCTGGTGGAGAGAAGTTTCCTCCTCAAGGTCCTGGCTACAGCCTGATCACAGGGGGAGAAGTCAGTGTGGGACCTGGGTCTGGGTGGGGCTCCATCCATACCAACACACCTCCACCCTGCCTAACCTATCAGATTGTCTTTCCTTACATAGAGATCACGCTCTGACCTCAAAAAGCAGGGTGGGCATGTCATCTGTGTTCTGTACATGCGTTTGTGTGGAGCGGTGGGGTGTCGTGTTAATTAGCCTACTGTTGGCATGTACAGTGATTAGAGATGGGGTTTGCTGGGGCGGTGGGACACGTAGCAGACTGCCTGCGGTCTCAGATACACGCAGGCCTAGAGAGCGGCTGTACGAGGGCTGCTGTATTGCATGTAGGACATAGTAGTGCTCTCTGTGGAGTGTGTTTACACGGTCCTTGAATGTTTATACGTTCTGATTGATGTACCATAGTGGAAAAGGTACAGACACTAAATGTCTCTCTCTCCATCTATCTCCTCTCTTCTATCCTGTCTCTCTCTCCTCTCCTAGGGGGTCTACTCACCTTTGTTTGCTGTTGCTTGAACTTTGGGCAGTTTACGTGGCAACCTTCACTTCACACTTCAGTGATTAATTGAACCTGTGACCTATCTCTGCCTGTTCTTTCTCTTTCTTTGTTTTTCACCTTTTGTCACTCCTCTCTATATCACTGTAACTGAGTAACTTGTTACCATTTCATCATTTGATGTGCTGATATGGCTATATCTCATTGCTAATGGGATCTTTCAAAAATGGTAGTTCCTTCAAGTGGCAGTTGGTTTAGTTTGGAAAGACCATAGAAATGGAAAGACTGTGTCTGTGTGCAGCTTTTTTGTGAAAGTCCTTTACAATGACTTACAGTGCATCTACAATGCACTGGTTGAACAACCCCAGAAAATATCACACTCTCTCTCAAGTTCCACACCTACTGTATATGACATGGGGCATTTTAACTGTATTGCCTTCAAACCTGCAGGAATGGTGCAAACGCCACAACATTTCTATTCCGAGGCAGGCTTTCTTTTCGAGGCGTGGCTGGCTTTTAGTCCAACACTGGCTTGCTTTCCACACAAATGCATATTTGCCCTATCGGTATTATGAATAGAAATGTATTTGTTTTCCCTGTACGCAAGTTCTCAGACAGAAACAAACAGTTTTGACATTTCAGATCAGCTGTTTCTTTGTACATGACAAATATGGAACAAATCAATGCGACAACCAATCGATATATGTCTGTAGAAAACCAGGGCAGGGTTTGTACTAGGGACCACTCTCTATGTGTTTGTGTCTTTGTGTTGTGTGCGGATTTGCTATGTTACTTTAAAGAATGTGAGAATGCATGATGTCTGCCCATATGTCTGCCTGTGAAAGTATTTCAAGGGCAGGGGAGTAGGCTGCATGTTTACAGAAAGAGGAAGCTGGAGTATTTTTTTGTGGTACAGTTTGGGCGTGGGGGTTAAAGAATGAGAATGATCAAATCAAATGTTAATTGTCGCATGCTTCGTAAACAACAGGTGTAGACAAACAATGAAATGCTTACTTACAGGCCCTTCACAACAATGCAGAATACAATACAAAATGTAATAATAATATTATACAAAAATATGGTAACACAAGGAATCAATACACATTGAGGAATGATAACTTGGCTATATACATGGGGTAGCATTACCAAGTCAATGTGCAGGTGTGTGACGAAATTGAGGTAGATTTAAGCAATAAGGCCCAAAGGGTGTGGTAAATGGCCAATATACCACGGGCTGTTCTTATGCACAACGCAACACAGAGTGTTTGGATACAGCCCGTAGCCGTGGTATATTGGCCATATACCACAACCCCCGAGGTGCCTTATTGCTATTATAGGCTGGTTACCAACATAAGCAGTAAAAATACATGTTTTGTCATTCCCGTGGTATACGGTCTGATGTACCATAGTGTCAGCCAATCAGCATTTATGGCTCGAACCACCTCGTTTGTACATATACGTAGGGGTAAGGTGACTAGGCAACAGGATAGATAATAGACAGTAGCAGCAGTGTGTGTGTGGTGACAGTGTGCCTGTGTCTACATGTTATGTGTGAGTGAGTGTGTGTGTGGGCTCTGGGGTGGGTCCAGCTGTGTGGCTGGGGGACGGGTCAAAGGTCATGAGTCGGGACAGGGAGAGAGGGGAGGTCAGTGTGCAGTAGAGGCACAGCAGAAGGGCTACGTAGCATGTAGTGTATGATGGCACATCAGCTCCTTCTTATTGATCCAGCATGATCTAGATTTGAAAGGATATTTAGGGCAGCTGCCCTGTGGCAGTATGAGCCCATATGGGCCACAGCCCAGAGGCATGCTGGGTAATTCTGAATCATCATTGTAATCCCCCATGTGAGTACATGCCAAGCAAAATAGGCCTCTTTATACATTGGCCAGCTGTAATACTCCACAGCCCTACTGTATGATATTCCAGGATTCACTCTCTCTTTTCCTCGCTTTCTCTCACGCATCCCTTTTTCTTCTTGGTAACCCTTTGTATGGTACATTTCTACTGTATACCTACTCAGTAACACTAACATTAGTTAACCAATTGTTGCATACAAATTGAGTCATTCTGGATTATTTTGGATTGTTTGTCTTTCTCACTTGCTAACACAAACATACACAAACATAGACCAAGGAAAACATGAGGAATGATTGTTCCTTACTAAGAAGCAGGTGGCAGGACGGGCTGATTGAGTTATAGTGATGATTTCATTGTGGTAATAGTGATGGCATTATCCATTTCCTCTAACAATATTAAATCCCAAATTACAGAGCACACAGTCCTGTCTGTAATAGAAAGGGTGATGAATGAAAGAGGGGGAGAGCATACAGAGCACACAGTCCTGTCTGTAATAGAAAGGGTGATGAATGAAAGAGGGGGAGAGCATACAGAGCACACAGTCCTGTCTGTAATAGAAAGGGTGATGAATGAAAGAGGGGGAGAGCATACAGAGCACACAGTCCTGTCTGTAATAGAAAGGGTGATGAATGAAAGAGGGGGAGAGCATACAGAGCACACAGTCCTGTCTGTAATAGAAAGGGTGATTAATGAAAGAGGGGGATAGAGGGTGGAGAAACTGAAAAAATTGAACAAATGACCCATTCTGACCCAGTCTTCTACCAGCATAAAGCAACAACTAGTGCTGCTGGGTAAAACCCTTGAGACTGTTTGTCCAGACACAACTTAATCTGCCAATGGAAATCCAGCAGTAACAAAACACTAATAGACTGACCCTCATATAATACAATATTCAGAGCATTTGGCAAAATATTCTTATCTGGCCAATATGCTTTCTGGCTTTGGAAAGGCATAATGATGGATTGTCTAATGAGGCTTTCATATAACTGGGAGTGATTGTTTTCAGTCCGCTTTTCACTTAGGGACTTAGTCAAATAGTAGTA
This sequence comes from Oncorhynchus mykiss, assembly GCF_057628025.1. Taxonomy (NCBI): domain Eukaryota; kingdom Metazoa; phylum Chordata; class Actinopteri; order Salmoniformes; family Salmonidae; genus Oncorhynchus; species Oncorhynchus mykiss. The sequence goes on from NC_143022.1 coordinate 25,796,975, forward strand.
GCCAATCTTATGACATTTAAGAATAAGAAATGCTTATTTATACCACATATGAGGACAGACTAGTAACTGCATCAGAGTGTACAGTATGTCTGTCTGTTGGGGTGTAGATTTGAATTACACTTGCATGCTCTACAACTGTGCCTCAGGCTCAGGCTTATGTGACCAGGTGTGTGTGTTTGCCAGTGTGTGTACAATATTTATTGAGCTTTATGTATATTTACAGCAGTGTGTGTGTGTGTGTGTGTGTGTGTGTGTGTGTGTGTGTGTGTGTGTGTGTGTGTGTGTGTGTGTGTGTGTGATCCACAGTGCAGTTGTGTTGTGTAAAGCTTTAACACAAACGTGTGTGGTAGGAGAATTGGAGGTGGTCAACATTCACCACCAGACGCCGACAGGCAACGCTAGTGCAGTTCCTAGGTGCATGTGACTAGGTCACCATGACAACCGAAATCCCTTGAACATGCTCGGAGTGGCATCGCTGGCTGGCTCTGGCAGACACTCCTGGTTTGGCTCAGCAGTGGAGGAAGAACGGGAGGCAACTTTCAAAGCTTACAGGAAAGAGAAAGAGATCCAGAGAAGTTCCTTCGCTCTGAGAAGAGGGAAACAGCAACTCTCTCAGATCCTACTGGTCTATTTTAGTTCTATGCCCTGAACACAGACATTTGTTCAGCATATACAGTGCTGCCAGTGTCTCTGGTCATTACTCACAATGTAGCAGCAGCATACACTCATACACTTTCCACTATTCGGCACCATTAATAATGAAACAGAAGGAATCCACCACAGCCAGCTGGATGGGCTACATCGGTCTCTGTGGTCACTGGATACTTAGCAGTATATCACTCATTAGTCCACTCTATCACGTTTGGACACGAACAGCCACGCACACACACATGCACGCACACACAGACACACACACAGACACACACACACAGGCGCACACAAACAAACACATTCACCCACTCATGGTAGCAGGTGCTTTTGATGTTATCAGTATTGATCCAATGGAGAGGGACATTTGGTAAACAGATCCATGGGGAGTGGTTGAGGCAGGCACCCCAGTTGTTTGTCATATTCATCCCCATTGTCTGGGAAGCAAACTGGTGAATCTCACTGAGATTGGTTTTGCTTCAGTTGAGTGTGTATTTTTTCAGGCAGGAAGGCCCCTTGGGTCCTTTATGAAATATGGAAAAGATGATTATCAGAGTCATGTTTAACTCCAAAACAAACACATGGTTGGCTAGCTAGATGAAACAGATACCACCCTGCTCAGCGGGGGATACATCTTACACAACATTGGCCGGAGCCTCCTGTAAAATGGAAAGATACAGTATATTCCTAGATTCCCTCCAGTAAACAACAGATAAGAGTTGTTAGTCATGTAAAGACAGTGAAGAGCAGAGCTGACTGCTGAGCTGGCTACTCTGGCAATCAGACAGGAGGGCTCTCTCAGTGGCACAGGGCACTGCTGTGTGTGTGTGTGTGTGTGTGTGTGTGTGTGTGTTTGTACGTGTGCGCATGTGCATGTGCATGCATGTGCGTTTGCCCACATGACAAAATACTACAGTTTACTATATAATACTAGAGTACTTACTATAGAATTCTATTCGGGGCAGAACGACATATTTGTACCTTGTCAGCTCGGGGATTCGAACTCGCAACCTTTCGGTTACACTCTAACCACTCGGCTACCCTGCCGGCCCAGCAAAACCACTACAGCTTTATAACTAAAATAATACTACAGTGTTTAATTTGCATAGACCGTGCCTATTCCCCTCCTCCTTATCCCAACTTGTGCTACCCATAAGGACAAACCTACATGCCAAGTATAGATCATTTGTTATGTTCCCTATGGGTTATAGAAAAGAGCAGAAGCGCTGAACGATTCATCCAGACTCCAGTCCGATCTACCTACAGGTTATGGATCATTTGCTCTTTTAGTATTTGTTCAATAGGTTTCCTCAAGGAAAAATACCCTACTTTTATGTCAAAGATAATAAAACAAAAACACTATAGTGAAATACTACAGTATACTACATTCATGTCCGCAAAAACACTACAGTGAATCCTATACTATATAAATATCGTAATACTACAGTATTTTTTCATGTGGGTGTGTCTTGGTGTGTGGTCTTAGTGGCTACAGAAGCCTTACTGGCTTGAGAAGTATTACTGTAAGCATTACTATAAACTGCAGGGTCAGGTAAAGTTTTCCATCTCATACTGTGCTCAATCTCTCTGACTATAGCATACTTCACATTGTGTTCTGCCAAGCACAAGTAGTGTGTTCAGGCAGAGGTCATCACATTCAGTCCTGGTCTGGTCATACTGTAGGTACTGTAGGTGCAGCATCCTGCCATGTAGCACCAGGGATGGGCACAGCGGGCTACAGTGGTGCCCTGTCTTCCCTGTCATCAGCAGCAGTAGACCCAGCAGAGCAAACACATCAATAAAAGACAAGATTGTTTCTGACTGCAAAACTCCTCTCTGTGAGTGTTCTTCTGTGTTTGGGTGTGTCACTGTGTATTTATATCTCTGAGAAAACTACAGATGTAGGATCTTAATTTGAGCCAGTTTGCTACAGCAGGAAAATAATCCAGCAGCAACAGGAAATGTGAATTGTTTATGCGGATTATAATAAATTGACGTTTTTCATTGAGGCAAATCAAGTCTCAAATTTCAACGTGGAAATTACAAACTTCAGAAGCCTTTTTAAAACTCAAACACACATTTCCTACATCGGTAGTGTTTGTGTATGCATGCTTTATGTTTGTGTATGTGCAAATATGTCTATGAAACTAAAAGTATGCATAGGATAGGATATTATACCGTTCATACCAGTGGCGGTTGGTGCTGTTTAAGATTAGGGAGGGAAAATTTGTTATGAGCATGGCCTTTTTTCTATTACAGCAAATTGGATGACTGTCATTCATATTCCATTCACCCAGCTCAACATCGATAGGTTTAGGCTACTACATGATACAAAAAATTTGCCCTATACCCATCATGAGGTTTCTACAACCTAGCCTACAAATTCAACTTTGTAACTTAGGTGCACAGGTCGAGAGACAAATTGGAGTAATCAAGGTGACAGTGACACATTCAGTACCGACTTGCACACTCTTGCCTGCATCTAGCTGATCTGGATGTAATCATTAGTCCAAACAGTTGCAAAACGTTCTGTTCTAAAACAAAGGTTCCTATTGGACAAACTCAGGTAGGTCCATCCCCGTTTCATTCCGTTTGCTTCCATTTAAAGAAAACAGAATCAGCGGAATGAATACACCCATGATCACCCGCACACACAGTTAACTTTCATAGCAGCCACATACAGCATCGTCACTATGCTCGTTGTATAATTTATTCTTGTATCAACTTTTGTAATGTTTCACTATTTGAATTGTTATGAAATTCACTGAGTAGGATGGTCCTCCCCTTCCTCCTCTGGTTCCTATAGTTTATGCGATGTGGCACTGTGGTTTGCATGTCTGTGTATTTGTGGGTTAGATACAGAGATAGAGAGGATGATGGTATGTGTCAGCTCTTGCACAATGCAGTGATATTTTTTCTATCATCCACACTGTTGAGGATTATGATTAGTTGAGTCTGGATAAGACACAGGGTTACTATTTGATAAAACAACTGGTGTTTTACTCTCCACTTGATCCTGCCATCTGTCACCCACCCCTCCGATGCAGAGGTCAGGAGTCAATCTGCTGCTGTGGGGAATGGGCTCTAGGTTGAAGATGACAAGGTTAAGACAACATAATACTGTAATTCTATGTGGCAGCATTTGAAAGTAAACAAATTCATTGGACCAGTGCTGTTGATAACTACTAGCGCCGTTGCTAACTTGCAACGCTGGTCCCATTTTCGCAAAACGTTATGGGATATTAGAATCCCGTTGTCTTAATCTTTGTCATCATCAACCTAGAATGGGCTGGGGAGATGGATGATGATGAGGATGGGAACCGGTTCTGCACTTTCTCTTCCTCTCCATCTTCCTCTGCTCTTCTTTTCACGATATCTCTCCTTTGCTTTCTCTCCATCTCTATCTCTCCTCTCCATCTCTCCTCCGCTCTTCTCTCAGCTGTCCCTGATTGAGAACCATACGCACCAGGGATACGCACCAGAATAAAAAGATCTCTACGGTCAGTGCGTGACAGCTATCTGATTTAAAGCTGGTAGCCAAAGCACAATCAAAATTATCATTGCTAAAACAGTGCCTATAGAAGGTATTCATGCTTATTCCAAATGTTGTCATGTTACAGACTGATTTCAAAATGGATTAAATATATTTTTCTCACCCATCTACACATAATACCCCATAATGACAAACTGAAATCATGTTCTTAGACATTTTTGCAAAATGATTGAAAATTAAATATAGAAATATCTAATTTACCGAAGGATTCCCACCCCTGAGTCAATACTTTGTAGAAACACCTTAGGCAGCGATTACAGATGTGAGTCTTTACAGGGTAAGTCTCTAAGAGCTTTCCACACCTGGATTGTGCAACATCTGTCCACTATTCTTTTCAGAATTCTTCAAGTTCTGTCAAATTGGTTATTGATCATTGCTAGACAACCATTTTCAGGTCTTGTCATAGATTTTCAAGTAGATTTAAATCAAAACTGTAACTCAGCCACTCAGGAACAGTCACTGTCTTAGTGGTAAGCAACTCCAGTGTAGATTTGGTCTTGTGATTTAGGTTATTGTGCTGCTGAAAGATTAAATTATCTCCCAGTGTCTGGTGGTAAGCAGAATTAACCTGGTTTTCTTCTAGGATTTTGCCTGTGCTTAGCTCCATTCCTTTAATTTTTTTATCCTGAAAAACTCCCAGTCCTTAACGATTACAAGCATACCCATAACATGATGCATCCACCACTATGCTTGAAAATATGAAGAGTGGTATTCAGTAATTTTTATTGGATTTGCCCCAAACATAACACCTTGTATTCAGGACAAAAATTATATTGCTTTGCCAAGTTTTGTGCAGTATTACTTTAGTAATAGAAGCACAAGCATGTTGCTACACTCGCATTAACATCTGCTAACCATGTGTATGTGACAAATAACATTTGATTTGATTTGATTTGATTTAGTGCCTTGTTGCATGTTTTGGAATATTTGTGTTCCTTACAGGCTTCCTTCTTTTCACTCTGTTAATTAGGTTAGTATTGTGGAGTAACTACAGTGTTGTTGATCCATCCTCAGTTTTCTCCTATCACAGCCAATAAAATCTGTAACTGTTTTAAAGTCATCATTGGCCTCTTGGTGAAATCTCTGAGTGGTTTCCTTAATCTCCAGCAACTGAGTTAGGAAGGACGCCTGTATCTTTGTAGTGACTAAGTGTATTGATACACCATCCATAGTGTAATTAAAAACTTTACCAGGCTCAAAGGGATATTCAATGTCTGTTTTTTGTTTGTTTTACCCATCTACCAATAGGTGCCCTTCTTTGTGAGGCATTGGAAAACCTTCCTTGTCTTTGTGGTTGAATCTTTGTTTGAAATTCACTGCTCGACTGAGGGATCCTATAGATACTGTGTGGAGTACAGAGATGAGGTAGTCATTCAAAAATTGTGTTAAACACTATTATTGCACACATAGTCCATGCAACTTAGTATGTGACCTAAGCATATTTTTACTCCTGAACTTATTTAGGATTGCCATAACAAATGGGTTGAATACATTGACTCAAGACATTTCAGATTTTTGGGAAAAATATATATTTTCACATTATGGGTAATTATGTGTAGGTCAGTGACAAAAAAATCGAAATGTAATCCATTTTAAATTTAGGCTGTAACACAACAATATTTGGAAAAGGTTAAGGGGTGTGAATACTTTCTGAAGACACTGTACAAGGGATTTTTGAAAGCCAAGCATGTCGCCTCAATATGAATAGTAGTAATTACAGGTGTGATGCTGCATTGTCTTCTGTGTAAGCACATAGGGTTCAGAATGGAGAGCTATCTCTGTGTCATTTGCACATCAAGATACCAATATGATCAATCTGAATGCTATGCAGAGGGAAATTGATGGGAAATTCCTCAGATTGTTGTATAACATGCATATACATCATTATCATCTTGGCAAAGTGGCACATACTCTATATTGAAGACAGAATAGTTCACAGTTAATAATGCTTCAACAAGCACTGACAGTTTCATATAGCAAAGAAAATATAAATAAAAGTGTAGATTTTTTTTATTTATTTTTTGTTTCTCTGTAATATTACTAGCCACCTAGCAATTTTATGAAGTTGACTTTAGCTAGCCCAGATAGGTTCCCAATTTCACAAACTCATAACCAATAAGTCATTTCAGGCTATCAATCAAGTTCGTGTAGTTAGCTTGTCTAACTATCTGAGCTGGCATGCCTGCTGGCAAGGTTGTTGGACTTCAAGCAATAATTAAATGTACTGAATAAGATTAAAATTGCTTTCACTCTTTTACGCAGATTTTAGCATCAATGCAGCATTTTTTTTAAAGAACCATTAGTCAGGACGATACAGACAACTCAAGAGGTATGCTTAGATTTGCAGACACCTTTTTTTTTACATAGAATTAAGCATAATGATTATGGCTCAAGATTGCAGGAAACGGCTGTTTCAGGTGTCTGAAAAATGCTACATTCTCCAACCCTCTGTCATGATGCCCATGTCAAGACAGCTAAGAAGAGTTCACATTGTAATGGTTCGTCATCGGACCCAAACATACTCCCAGTCGTCCCCACTGCCATTTCAGCCCCGAGGAGAAGGTCACAAACAGCCCCTGGTGGGAGCTGCTACTGCTGCTGCCTCCACTTCACTCCAACATGGTCATGGTCATAGGTCCAGAGACAGATGCAGTTAGTGTTCCGCCAGCCTCATCATAGGGCATAATCCTTGTCTAGCCGACAGAACCAGGCTGTGCATCCAAAATGGAATGCTATTCCCTGTATAGTGCACTATTTTTGACCAGAGCCCTATGGGCCATTTGAGATGCAGACAGGGGCTGCAGTCCAAACATGTTATTTTTACCCCCTCAGCCCTTGAGGTAGCCACTTTCCCTCGGGGGAATCCCCATCGTAACCAGATGCAGTTTGATAGCCATCTTCAGAGGAGGTTCAATTCACAAACGTTGCCCCGTCTGCCCTTGATTTAGCTCGAGGGAGCGAGTGAACAACTTGGTCACTTGCGGGGTTGATATGACCCACAATTCAATGCAAACTGTAGTCACATGTCAAAATCTGGTGGCTGCGAAGTGTCAGATTTAATCAACAAGGCCGGATTTTTGGCATGTCAGAAAAAAGTATGAAGCTAGCTTCCTAATATATATATATATATATATATATATATATATATATATATATATATATTAGATATATATAGACATTGATTTTAGCATTGGCAAATTGGCTTAGTCTCGTAGTGAGGAGCCTGTAAAACGTAGCTTGATTCATAAACATATTTTGGGGGAATTCTGACATTTATTTGAATAAATTACCAAACTATAAAATTAGCTAGCCAGCTATGGGTAACTGTAGCTAGCTACCTGACAGGAGTGCTAGCTATATACGTTATCTTACTAGGTATATTAATAGCTTTAGGTTGGTTGTTTTTAAGCTCAACATCAAGATTTTCACTAAGGACAGTGCCTCTCAGATCATAGCTCTCCCTCGCTTGGGCAAGGGACATTTAAGGCACTTGGATGTGACGATGTAAAACGTAATTTGAGGGTTTAGGGCCGAGGGCTGTCTACTTTGAGTTTGAAACTCGGGGTTGATATGATAAACATAGCTGTGTTTACACAGGCAGCCCAATTCTCATATTCATTTCCACTAATTGATCTTTTGACCAATCACATACATCTTTTCACATCAGATCTTTTTCAGAGCTGATCTGATTGGTCAAAAGACCAATTAGTAAGAAAAAAATATCAGAAATGGGCTGCCTGTCTAATGCAGTCCATCTGTCCTTGATGACATAATGCATGACGTTACACAATATGACAGAAAGTATGGCATTAGCCATAGTGACAAACTGTGAGGGCACACATGATGACACAAACAGTGACCTTACACATAATGAGACACCATGTAACCAGATATGGTTTATAATCTTGTAACAGACTTTAATGCAACCTACATTACCTAATTAAGAGAGCTAATAGCATCAATATATCAATTTCTGATCTATTGACAGTTTTTCTTGGCGTCAGTCCTAAAGGGACTCACTATCTGCTTTGGATGTTAAAGTTGTTATCCTCAAAATTGAATTGACAGGGGCTGCATAATTCATTGGCAGGAGCTGCACAGTGCTTTCTATTTCTTAACACAATTACATTTTTACATGATCCTGATCCATTCAGAGAATGGCATCTGCATTTTCCAGCATGTTTTTACAAAAATACAGATTTTTCCCGCAAGGACATATACAAGATTCTACCCTCCACAACATAACCTTCACTCGAAATCAAAACTCCAAACCTACAACCTGGTTTTGGACAAAATTACCAGGAAGGATTCCTACTACCAATGATTCTTATTTCCAAGGTCTATACGGCAAATGCTCTGGCAAACCAATGACCAGCAAAAGAAGCACAAGAAACCTGAAAACACCATCCAAGCTGGACCTGAGTGAGTAATATTTAGCCTGAAGCTACTTTTAAAGCCACGATATATTTTACTTTATAAGGACTGAATGCTAAGTTGAGGCTGCCAAGCTTCCTAGGACAGAACAGATCAGATCAATTAGCACTCAAGTGTGAAGTGAGAGGTGTCAAAGCCTCCCAAATGCAGAGGCCTTTGAATCCCCTCCATCTGTGCAGAGGTCATTACCATACAACAGCCCCTGGATTCAATTCAATTCAAGGGCTTTATTGGCATGGGAAACATGTGTTAACATTGCCAAAGCAAGTGAGGTAGATAATATATAAAGTGAATATATAAAGTGAAATAAACAATAAAAATTAACAGTAAACATTACACATACAGAATTGCATCTCTATTTTGAACTGACATGGAGCCAGGACACTTCAATTGTAAATGACCTCAATAAGAAACAGTATTGTTGCTTTGATCACATCAGAAGATATCCTCCTCGCAATCTCCAAAATACAACAGCCACAGGACAACTTTGTTTGGACGTCGTAAAATATCATTTGCCGAAACTGAAGAGATATAGCTAGCTAGTACCTCCATTTACACGTTGGAAGAAAACGGTGGACAGAGACTTGATAGCTACGTTAGCTAGCTAGCTGGGGTTTTCTACAAGAAATTGGCCTCCCGAAAAAAGCTTCTCCCAAGTGGGTGTGACACCTACTCCTGTTGCCTGCTGCACTGTTGATTCCACCTGGCGATCTTTTCAAGTTGTTGTATTTGTTTCTTGTGCTTTATGCTATTTGCCTCATGACTATGAACTTGCTTGTTTACCCAACCATGGGACAGGCTATGTTTGTTCCCACACTCTGGACTCTGACTCTCTATTGACTGCATCACCGCCTGGTATGGAAACTGCTTGGGCATCTGACCGTAAGGCGATACAGAGGGTAGTGCATACTGCCCAGTACATCACTGTGGCCAAGCTTCCTGCCATCCAGGACCTATATAATAAGCGGTGTCAGAGGAACTATTCATATTCATGAAATCACAAGTGCAATATTGCAAAACACAGTTTAGCCTTTTGTTAATCCATCTGTCGTCCATCTGTCGTCTCATTTTGAAATTATGCTTTACAGCGAAAGCAATACAAGCGCTTGTGTAAGTTTATCGATCGCTCGAGAAAACAATAAGTACACTTAGCATCAGGTAACTTGGTCACGAAAATCAGAAAAGCAATCACATGGTCCAAGCACACCAAGACAGTCATGAAGAGGGCACGACAAAACCTATTCCCCCTCAGGAGACTGAAAAGATTTGGCATGGGTTCTCAGATCTACAAAAGGTTCTACAGCTACACCATCGAGAGCATTGGTTGCATCACTGCCTGGTATGGCAACTGCTCGGCTTCTGACCGCAAGGCACTACAGAGGGTAGTGCGAACGGCCCAGTTCTGGGGCCAAGTTTCCTGCCATCCAGGACCTCTATACCAGGTGGTGTCAGAGGAAGGCCCTAAAAATGGTCAAAGACTCCTTCCACCCTGGTCATAGACTGTCTCTGCTACCACACAGCAAGTGGTACCGGAGCGCCAAGTCTAAGTCCAAGAGGCTTCTAAACAGCTTCCACCCCCAAGACATAAGACTCCTAAACATCTAGTCAAATGGCTACCCAGACTATTTACACCCCCCCCCCCCCCCCCCCCCCCCCATTTACACCACTGCTACTTTCTGTTGTCGTCTATACATAGTCACTTTAATAACTCTACCTACATGTACAGTGCCTTGCGAAAGTATTCGGCCCCCTTGAACTTTGCGACCTGTCGTGGAAATTTCCTCTATTTACCAAATCATGGGAGCAAACCACACACACAAGTCAGAGTTAGTTATCAAAGTCCATCTTTAATTATATGAGCTCTATCACAACCCTGTGACTCTCAGATTGATTCAGTGTCTCCCAGTGAATCCTCTGAGAGCCCCCTTACAATACAACTGAGTTCCTTTAATAGCAAAGACACACATAGTCAGACAGCATAGACATAACTCATCGTTCAGCTTTGTCTCCTTTCCCAAACCCAAACCCAGAACCATAAACCAATCCTCCATTACAACAGGCATATATCAAATTGTCATTTATATACAACCCACTCTAAATACAAACTCCTGGACAAACTCACGGAGAGGAGGGTGAGGCTATAGGTTAAGATAGAAACAACATAAGAGGGAGCATAGAATGATTCCAGACACTGCAACCTTCCTTTCCCCACTATGGGAAAGGTAGATAGTGAAAGATATGTTTACACATGATGACACTTTGACCTCTCCCCTCTCAGCGGCCCAGGCAACTTAGTTTTGACATAGAACAGATACCTGCAACCTCACCACAGAATTACACAAAAATACCATTCTGATGAGAATTAACTTACACACATTTGATGAATATAAAACATCTTACATATGTTACCAACAAATTCTGAATCTTCCCTAACAGACCTTTTGCCACATTTCAGGCTTCAAACATAAAGATATAAAACTGTATTTTTTTGTGAAGAATCAACAACAAGTGGGACACAATCATGAAGTGGAACGACATTTATTGGATATTTCAAACTTTTTTAACAAATCAAAAACTGAAAAATTGGATTACAGCTGTAAGTCGCTTGGGGTATGTCTCTATCAGTTTTGCACATCGAGAGACTGAATTTTTTTCCCATTCCTCCTTGCAAAACAGCTCGAGCTCAGTGAGGTTGGATGGAGAGCATTTGTGAACAGCAGTTTTCAGTTCTTTCCACAGATTCTCGATTGGATTCAGGTCTGGACTTTGACTTGGCCATTCTAACACCTGGATATGTTTATTTTTGAACCATTCCATTGTAGATTTTGCTTTATGTTTTGGATCATTGTCTTGTTGGAAGACAAATCTCCATCCCAGTCTCAGGTCTTTTACAGACTCCATCAGGTTTTCTTCCAGAATGGTCCTGTATTTAGCTCCATCCATCTTCCCATCAATTTTAACCATCTTCCCTGTCCCTGCTGAAGAAAAGCAGGCCCAAACCATGATGCTGCCACCACCATGTTTGACAGTGGGGATGGTGTGTTCAGCTGTGTTGCTTTTACGCCAAACATAACGTTTTGCATTGTTGCCAAAAAGTTCAATTTTGGTTTCATCTGACCAGAGCACCTTCTTCCACATGTTTGGTGTGTCTCCCAGGTGGCTTGTGGCAAACTTTAAACAACACTTTTTATGGATATCTTTAAGAAATGGCTTTCTTCTTGCCACTCTTCCATAAAGGCCAGATTTGTGCAATATACGACTGATTGTTGTCCTATGGACAGAGTCTCCCACCTCAGCTGTAGATCTCTGCAGTTCATCCAGAGTGATCATGGGCCTCTTGGCTGCATCTCTGATCAGTCTTCTCCTTGTATGAGCTGAAAGTTTAGAGGGACGGCCAGGTCTTGGTAGATTTGCAGTGGTCTGATACTCCTTCCATTTCAATATTATCGCTTGCACAGTGCTCCTTGGGATGTTTAAAGCTTGGGAAATCTTTTTGTATCCAAATCCGGCTTTAAACTTCTTCACAACAGTATCTCGGACCTGCCTGGTGTGTTCCTTGTTCTTCATGATGCTCTCTGCGCTTTTAACGGACCTCTGAGACTATCACAGTGCAGGTGCATTTATACGGAGACTTGATTACACACAGGTGGATTGTATTTATCATCATTAGTCATTTAGGTCAACATTGGATCATTCAGAGATCCTCACTGAACTTCTGGAGAGAGTTTGCTGCACTGAAAGTAAAGGGGCTGAATAATTTTGCACGCCCAATTTTTCAGTTTTTGATTTGTTAAAAAAGTTTGAAATATCCAATAAATGTCGTTCCACTTCATGATTGTGTCCCACTTGTTGTTGATTCTTCACAAAAAAATACAGTTTTATATCTTTATGTTTGAAGCCTGAAATATGGCAAAAGGTCGCAAAGTTCAAGGGGGCCGAATACTTTCGCAAGGCACTGTACATCTACCTCAACTAACCGGTGCCCCCGCACATTGATTCTGAATTGGTACCCCCTGTATATAGTCTCACTATTGTTATTTTACTGCAGCTCTTTAATTACTTGTTACTTTTATCTCTTATTCTTATCCGTATTTTTTTGAAACTGCATTGTTGGTTAGGGGCTCATAAGTAAGCATTTCACTGTAAGCTCTACATCTTGATTTGATTTGTCCCCGCAGGAGGCCTTTTGACTTTTGGTTGGTCGTCATTGTAAATAAGAATTTATTCTTAACTGACTTGCCTAGTTAAATAAAGGTTAAATATAAATAAATAAACATAATCATTTATACTGTCACGACTTCTACCGAAGTCGTTGCCTCTCCTTGTTCGGGCGGTGCTCGGCGGTCGACGTCACCGGTCTTCTAGCCATCATTGATCCATTTTTCATTTTCCATTGGTTTTGTCTTGTCTTCCTAGACACCTGGTTTCAATCCCATTCAATACCTGTTGTGTATTTAACCCTCTGTTTCCCCTCATGTCTTTGTCAGAGATTGTTTTATGTCAGTATTTGTTTTTATGGTTGTATGGGTGCGCGGCGGGTCCTCGTATCCATGTTTATTTATGTATGTACATTTAGTGTTTGGAGCATGTTTAGTGGACATATATTATATAAGACTCCATTACACTCCGTTTGACTCTCCTGCGCCTGACTTCCCTACCACCTACACACACGACTCTGACATATACAGTCTTTGTAGCACAGTCTTGCCCCAGGGCCTCTGCCACACACACTCCAGGTTGTGCTGAATATGGTTTGGTGGCTCCGGGGTTAGGCTGAGGCCAGTGACCCTCCAGTGTTGTTAAACCCTCAACTGTTTCAATGAATGAATTAACAATTCATGATTTCTTTATACAGAGTGGATTGCTTTCCTTTTTCACTCAACCTCTATTCAAATAAGGTTACCCCACTGATTGCCTCCTGTGTCTAAAGATCGTTTACAGCACTGCTATTTGCTATGAATTCTGCTGATTGATAAACCATGTTTTGTCACTAAAACCAATTGGGGTTTTTGTTGTGTTATAATATAAACATGTCTTATTTTGACTGTTTCAACACACAGACACACCCATGATTCTCTGTTTTGCTGTAGTACATATTATGGCATGCACACAAGCCTATCAGAAACTATGTATCTGTGAAGCAGTATTTCTAACCATTGGGGGACATTAGTGAAATTAAGACCCATTTTGCTGACCACACTTTTCATCATAGTGAGTCATTGCACAGCTAATTCCCCTTCCATTTATTCTCTCCCTATTTCTCTTATACATTCTCTCTCTCTATCTCTCCCTCTATGCTTCTTTCCTCCATCTTCTATCTGCAGGTTCTGATGCTGAGATAGTGGTGAGATCTACTTCTTCATAGATCTGACTCCCTGATGTCCATGGAACCTTTGTGACTGCAGCATTTAGTTCCACGTCGTCAAGATGATCTCCACCCAGAGATTATAGTTCATCCTTCCTCCATTGGAGGTCCACTGTTAAGAGGGGAGGGGGAGGATAAAGGAGCCTCCTGTTGTCAGAGAAAGAGCTTCAGAGCCTGCTGGTGAAAGCAAAGGGAACCATGTAGTGTCTTTTTCTCCACTCAGGGGGGAGGGTAGATTTGAGTTTAGTTTTTTCCCCATTGATTTTAGTGTAAAAGTGTTTTATGTGAGCCAGAGAAGAGATGGTCCTCCACACCTCTCCCTACTCTAGTGCCTTCCTACGGTGCCTCAGCAGCCTGTCATGGGGCTTCATCTTCCCCTGCTACTGGCTGCTGGACCGCCTGCTGTCCTCCTGCGTGGCAACCTCTCTGGAGAAGCGTCGGCGCTCCCAGGACCCCTGCTCCTTTGTGACGCTGTATGTGCTGGTGTCCACCCCGCTCTACCTGTTGCTCCTCCTGGCCTCGCTGCCCTTCGCTCTGCTGGGCTTCCTGCTGTGGGCTACCCTGCAGACGGCCCGCCATCCCTATCTCTACACCCACCGCCGCCCAGACAAGCACCAGGCCGAGCAGGGGGGTGTGGCGTCACTGGCCGACTGGAGGCCGCAGGGCCGCAGCTTCTGCTTCGGCAGTTCCAACGTGTGCCTACTGCCAGACTCCCTGGCACGCTTCAACAACCTGTCTGAGACCCAGCGCCGTGCCCGCGAGGTGGGCAAGCGCATCCGTAACGGGGCCAGCCGGCCGCAGATCAAGATATACATCGACTCCCCCACCAACACCTCCATCAGCGCAACTTCCTTCAGCAGCCTGGTCACAGGGTTCCGACGGACATCCTCCCTGGGCCAGCGGCCCGACAACACACCCGAGGCCGAGACCGAACCCGTAACCGACTGCCCAATACACACCACAGGTCCAAACTGCCCCATACACACTGCAGGTGCTGACTGCCCCATACACTCAAAAGGGGACCAGGGCTCCTCAGATTGTCCCATCCATGTAGCTGGTGGAGAGGACACACCAGAGTGCCCCCTTCACACTGCTGGTTCTCAGAACAACTCTGACTGTCCACTGCACACCACAGGGGCCCAGAACTCCCCAGACTGCCCCATGCATGCCTCGGGGGTCCAGATCAGTATCAGTGCCCCAGAGCCAGACCCCCCAGAGGCCGGGACAGGGAATCACCAAGGGGAAGGTGATGCAGAGAGCCTGACAGGGGGGGTGTCTTCTAACAACACCCTGTCCCACCGCACCTCCATGTTCAAGAAGCACTCGGGTCGCAAGCGGCGCCAAGGCGACGACGGATTCGACCATGAGATCTCTGCCTTCTTCCCTGCCAACCTGGACTTCCTGTGTCTGCAGGAAGTGTTTGACCACCGGGCCATGTCCAGGCTGAGGCAGCAGCTGCACCACTACTTCCCCTACATCCTGAGTGATGTGGGCCGCTACGCCTGGAAGGGCTGCTGCTCCCGCTTCAAGTTCCTGAACAGCGGCGTCATGATGGCCAGCCGCTATCCCATACTGGACGCCCACTACGAGTGCTACCCCAACGGCCGAGGGGAAGACGCCCTCGCAGCGAAAGGAGTCCTCTTTGTCAAGGTGAGGTGTTTTTTCTCTGTCTATCCTTCTGATAGCATTGGCAAGTGCTGTAAATAAATCTCTGTCAGTGTGTAAAAGGCTGAAGGAATAATAATAATTAGGCTAGTACTTTTCAACCCGGTGAGTTTTACCAATGTGTTACTGCCTCTTATTGGGCCAGACTTTTGGTGAAGGACTTAAATGTCCTCCAGGCTGCATCCTCACTTCTGGCTGCTTCTTGAGGTTGGATCTGTCTCCTCTTTTGTTGGACAGATATATTCAATCTAACTGTCGCAGAAACAGTTTGCACAAAACAAAGTTGAATTATTTAGGCATAGTCCCCTGTAGCCTTGGCTTGGGGGGGATTTTGAAATTGAACATCTCTCTTGAAATCCTGGCAGACACCAGGACAAAAATGAATTTATTTTTATTCCTTTTATTCGGTCTCAAATAAAACTGTAGGCCTTAGTTTTCTTTTGAGGGTTGCAGATATGTGTCTACCCTCTGTTCAAAGGGTGGTGTCATTTCAGCAGTTTTTGCTATTCCCATATTTTTGTATTTGATTATAATTAGGTGGGCTGTCTTTTAATACCATGACAGTATTTCTGAAGTTCTCAAACAAGCAAGGTCTCTTTTTGTATGTTGTAGTGACACTAAAACAGTTTCAAGAACAACATTTGAATTAGCACAGGGCAACAGGAGCTTATTGAGCCTATTTGATCTTCCTTTTTAAGGATAATCTTCTATTACAGCTGTCTTTGGGCTTTCGAGTTGCTCCAAAACTACAGATTCGCAACTTTTCCTAAAACATACATTAAAACATACATTTGGCTAGAATGTTAGTCACTCCCATTCCCAGCAGTGAGCTATGGTAGTCTGCTGCCGTAGCAGCGCTGTGCCGTGTGCTGTGGGTGACTGACGAGGCACTGTGTGTTGACTTCATTGGGGAGAGTGATGACAGGCAGATCGGAGAAGAGTTTTAGTTTAGTGATCACTAATCTGCGTGGCTGAGGCTGTGTGGCTGGGGCTGAGGCTGTGTGGCTGGGGCTGAGGCTATTGTGGTTGGGGCTGGGGCCTGGGGCTGTGTGGCTGGGGCTGAGGCTATTGTGGTTGGGGCTGGGGCCTGGGGCTGTGTGGCTGGGGCTGAGGCTGTGTGGCTGGGGCTGAGGCTATTGTGGTTGGGGCTGAGGCTGTGTGGCTGGGGCTGAGGCTGTGTGGCTGGGGCTGTGGGGCTGGGGCCTGGGGCTGTGTGGCTGGGGCTGAGGCTGTGTGGTTGGGGCCTGGGGCTGTGTGGCTGGGGCTGAGGCTGTGTGGCTGGGGCTGAGGCTGTTGTGGTTGGGGCTGAGGCTGTTGTGGTTGGGGCTGAGGCTGTGTGGCTGGGGCTGAGGCTGTGTGGCTGGGGTTGGGGCTGGGGCCTGGGGCTGTGTGGCTGGGGCTGAGGCCGTGTGGCTGGGGCTGAGGCTATGTGGCTGGGGCTGGGGCTGAGGCTGTGTGGCTGAGAATGGGTCTGTGGCTGTAGCGATGGCTATGTAGGGAATAGAGTGCCATTTGGAATGCATCCCTGGTTCTGGCTGGGCTTCAGGTCCTGCTGGGGCAGCTCAGCCTGAAGGTGGTGATGGATCTGAAAGATGCTAGGAGGCTGACAGGCCTGCTAGATACTGTAGGCACCAAGTAGTTCTACCACTCTGACACCCAGGTTTGATACCTGCCCCTGCTAGCTATTGCTTCAGATAGCAAGCTCACATGGTGTTGCCTCTAAGTGCCTCCCTCCCTCTTCCCCAGGGTCATTATCGGTCACCATCTCACTGTCTCCAGAGCTGTAGTATTGACCCCTAGCTGCAGGGTTCTAATACAGCTTGACCCCACAGACTAGCAGGCTTCAGCAGTAGCGGTGTGTGCGTAAAATCACAGAGGAAGCCAAGCCAGTAGAAAAGCCATATTACAACCTATGTTGTGATATTTGCGTTGTTTGCTCTATAACCGTTAGTTCATACGCCACAGTGATATACAATAAGGCTGTGACAACAAAACGGCAACAGTCACACAGTGGCGGAATAAATTCAACTAAACATACAACATGTGTTTCATCACAAAACCTTTCCGCTGAACTCCACAGAGCAAATATTGCATGTGACAAACTGTTATATGACATTCAGCATGGTCAAGCAAGTTAATGTTTTCGACAGTTTACTAAACAACTACTGATTTAGAACCACGGAGTTACCCGTTCGTTCGTCAGCACAAAGACAACAGGAGCACTGCCTCAACTATTTCAGAACCATTTCAACTTAAACATTAAAACATCATCAAATCAACAAGGCTATTATGCTTAGTTTAATACACTAAAAGTAAACTTAAAGATATATTGTGGCTGTCCATGGTACTGATTTGTGTGTGTGTGTGTGTGTGTGTGTGTGTGTGTGTGTGTGTGTGTGTGTGTGTGTGTGTGTGTGTGTGTGTGTGTGTGTGTGTGTGTGTGTGTGTGTGTGTGTGTGTGTTTGTGCTTGCACAAGTAAAAACATTTTTTTACTCACCCTACTTGTAGACTAGTTGAGCACCAATACCATCCTCCACTCTCTATGGCTCTGTCATAGGCTGCCTAGTTAAAATGCTTGCTAACCTAACTTTCCCGCGTGGGTAACAATGAACCAGCTAAGTTAGCTAGCTAGTTAACCTGAGCCTACTAGGCTAGATATTGAACTTCAATCGTCTCAGGCCAGTGGTACAACGTTTAATTTATGATTAGATCATAATCGTCCTCATAATCATTGGCCTGTACAGAGAATTAAGTCAAAACCACATCTAAATCCCCATCTCCATCCATGGTTTAGGAAAGTGCCGATTTAGCAAGCTAGCTACTGCAGTACATCAACACAAGCAGGCCAGAAACTAAAATTACGTTTTGCTTAGGATGTGATTTGATTGTTTTGAAGCCAAATCCAAACTGGCCTCCCTTGGGGGCATTTCGCTGCACCAGGACAGCCCACAGTTGAGCTCAGCTCAACACTGATTGGCCAATTAGTTTATAATTATTTTATCAACCGAGGCCAAATCCTTGCTGGCATCAATCATCAAATGCTACGGCCGCAACATGTCATACTCTTTTGGTCCAGACAGCATCAGATACATGGACTACACATACTGAGACAGAGGGGGCGCTGTTTCACTGTCCAGACAGCATCAGATACATGGTCTATACATACTGAGACAGAGGGGCGCTGTTTCACTGTCCAGACAGCATCAGATACATGGACTACACATACTGAGACAGAGGGGTGCTGTGATAAAAAAAATTAAAAAAAATTGGTGAAATATTTGGGGATGCCTGGCTTCCCTTGGCATCCATGAATACATGCCACTGGGCTTCAGAAACAATTATGTATCCCAGGGATATTTCTCTCTAAGCTTGGGAGTCTTGTGACCAAATCAATATTACAGGGTCATTTCCTACAACAGTCTATGGTGTAAGCAGACCTACATGAAGTGAAAGTGGCAGATTTCACTTCCAATACAAAGTGACAGACTCAAACATTACAAAGACATGAGCTCTGGAGGCAAAAGGAAGGAGGGAGGAAGGGAGGGAAGGAGGGAGGAAGGGAGGGATATGGGGAGGAGAGTGTGCAGAGATATTAACTTAATTAAAAATGTCTCCCTGAAGAGTGAGCAACCCAGTAATTAAATAATTTGAGTCTCAACAATTAGCCCTCTATTTATTATTTAAAACCGCAAAGGACAAGGGTGAAGAAGGTGTGTGTGTGTGTGTGTGTGTGTGTGTGTGTGTGTGTGTGTGTGTGTGTGTGCGTGTGTGTGTGTGCGCGCGTGTGTGTGTGCGTGCGCGCGTGTGTGTGTGCGTGCGTGTGTGTGCGTGCGTGCTTGAGTGCGTGTGTGGTTTGAATTACAGAGAAAACCTCAAAACAGGGCCAGGCCCACTCAAACCTCACATCAAAAGGAAATCAATTAAATAAATAAACCTCTCAGTGCTGAGGTCGACTCCATTTGTTGATTTAAATCACCTTCCCTCCTGGTGGATAAAGGGCTTTGCTGTTACTCTGCATGTGTCAATGTGAAAGTATATTTAAGCATTGAACACAGTAATGGTGTACTGTAGAGGTATTGGCCCCTCTCTCTAGCCTCCATGATGAGAGAGACAAAGGTCTGGGTGCAGGAGAATTTAAAGTGGGTCACATATCTAGTCCTTTGGAATCACATGGACCTTTTACCCTGCTACTAGTTTAGTCAGTTCCAATTATCATAATCATCATTATAATATATTTATTTTCTCACACAGCCTACGTAAAACACAAACACACAGCGAAACACACACATGTGCACACACACACATTTAAGCGCTCACACACACACAAGAGGCCCGAGACACATACCCCTGATTCCCTTCAGGCCTGTTGTCAGTTTCAGAGCACACACTTACCCAAGCATGGATAAGCCTCTGAAATATTCATACACAGGGATACAGTCAGGGAAAGAGAGAGGAGATGAAAGAGAGAGAGAGAGAGAGAGAGAGAGAGAGAGAGAGAGAGAGAGAGAGAGAGAGAGAGAGAGAGGGGGGGGGGGGGGCGGGGACAGGGACATGGTGAGAGGGTTGGGGAGGCAGCAGCTCCAGCTCTACAGACGGGTCAGAGACAGTACAGTGTGTCAGGTTATGGCTGGACATAGAGTTTACTGCATCTTAATTGAGTTAATGTTGCAAATCTCTGTGGGGTGGAAATGTCACTGAATTTATTATGTTTGAGGTCTAAAATGTAAAGCTTGCATTTCATATTAAAGTCTAGCTAAGTGGGTTAATGCTTTATTGGTCCTCAGCATTTACTGTGAGGGCCTTGATGGTGAGACCAAGCCAAGACTGCAATTCAGTGATTGGATGACTGCACAGATCTAATCCAATGTACAATAGCCCTGATCACAGAGGAGACCTATTCAGAGATCTCCTCATAAAGGTCTTTAAAGAGACCTTGACTGATTCTGCGCGAGACTTCAGAACACTGTGTGTTTCCAACCCACACAATCAAATACTCTAATCGGCCCCTATACCCTACACCCCTCTGTGTAGTCCACCCATTCCTTACACTCAAGAGCACCAGTCCATCCATTCAGTATCCATTTTTGGCCCAGTCTCACAGACCCAGTGTAATCTGCAGTAAAAGCCTCTCCATTCATTCCACGCTCATCATAGCCAATTCAGGGCTGTAAATCAAGACAGTGATGGACAGACTGTCTCCACTGAGGGGATTTCAAAGAGGGACAATGTCAGAGAAAAGAGTGTTGGAGAGGGGAGACGAGAGGGAGGGAGAGGAGACAGATGGAGGATGAGAGTTTTGCGATTGGGCCAATGACAGAGAAGGTGGTGTAAATGCGGTATTAAATGTTTTCTAATTCAATATTCGATCAACTTGTTGACAGAGATATTTAACTTCCTCTTTGTCTCTCCCTATTCTCTACAGGTGCAGGTAGGCACCTCCCATCAGGAGCAAAGAGTTGTGGGATATCTCACCTGCACTCATCTGCATGCCATTGAAGGTACGTTGAGAACAATACACATCCACAAAGCAATACATTTTGAGCTGCTTTTTTAATTGGATCCCAGCCATAACACTTATTCTCTCTAGTGTCTGAATGGGTCTATTCTGGCTCTGTGGTCTAATGTGAATATCAGAGAGAAATAGGACAAATGTTATAGGATAAAAAAAGGGTGTGAGTGTGATTGTACCTGTACAGGTGAGTGTGTGAACACAACAGTCGTAGGCAGATGGTTTAAGGTGGTTAGTGTGTAGTAGACTACTCAGCTTTCTACCTCGGTGTATATGATAAATGGATGCATCAAACCCGCACACATCCTCTGTTCCCATGGAGACAAGCTCAAGCTGTTTTAAGTGTCAGGCCTATTTAAAGCCTCTGGTCTCTGGGTCTAATTTTTTACCAAGACAGATCTCTCTGCTATTTCTGGAGCCTCCCATGTCTCTGAGAGTCTGCTCACTCAGCTAATTATAGAACTACGGCTATTTCTAAAGACAACTTAAACATATGGGAGAGAGTACAAGAAAAGCCTCATTATGTTCTGGGTGATGCTGCACACTACAGTATACATCTTTGCAACGGGGCACATTTTTATTGCTGTTTGTTTTTCATGGCCCATTTTTCCCTTCTTACTGCTTGTTCTGTGTGTGTGTGTGTGTGTGTGTGTGTGTGTGTGTGTGTGTGTGTGTGTGTGTGTACTTGTGCATTTTACTTCTGTTTATTTTGGCCTTTGCTGCTTGTGCAGGCAGAGGCAACTATTATATTACTGTCTACATTTAGAACACATGTTTGCATTGTCTTGTTGACTCATAAATGATCAGCATTGAATATACGTCATCCAGGGTTCCTGACAATCCCTGCTCTTCCCCCATACAAATACGTTTAGTAGCATGGTCATCCTCGCTGGCTAAGCTATGCTAAGCCACTCAATTGTTTTATTTCCATCCCCCACACCCTCCTCTCTCTCACCCTGTCTCTCTCTCTCTCTCTGTCTCTCTCTCCCTGTCTCTCTCTCCATCTCTCAGGAGATGCAGCTGTGCGTTGTGAGCAGTTGGATCTGCTCTTGGTGTGGGGGGCGGAGTTCCGCAAGATGACGTCCCGCCCCTCGGAGGAGAAGGGTCTGGAGGACCAGGTGGCCTTTGATGTTGTCCTCGGCGACCTCAATTTCGACAACTGCTCCTCAGGTAGCTAGCTGTCTGACTGCGTGAAAATCTTCTGTTCTCTGACATCCTGCAGAAATTGTACTTGTGGGTGTTGTACATATAATTTTATGTATCTAGACCAATGTCTGGTGGATCTGTACAGACAAGCACCTCTTTGTTTCTCATTGCACCCCTCTATTTCAGAGGATAAACTGGAGCAGCAGCATGCTGTCTTCACCCAGTACAAAGACCCATGTCGCCTGGGGCCAGGGGAGGACAAGCCTTGGGCTCTGGGTGAGTGGATAGAAGTTTGGGCTGGTACTGGAGGAAGTGGGTGTGCTCGTGTCAGGGAACTAGGCTTTGCCTCTTTAGAAAAAGCTTGATTTCCTATAGCAGCCAATCTGGGCACACACTGTGCAGACCAAAAATAAGTACAATAGATGTTGGCATAAACCTGGAGAATTATGGTCTGGAACCGAATCTAAAGGAGAGGGAACATTATCTAGGACACAGTGATGTTTGGCAAGTGCTATATGCTGTGAGAGATGGAAGGATGGATGTTGGCGTATATTCAACCAAGTCAAGTTTATTGTGCACTAGAGCCAATGTGTAGATATATAGGAGTTTACAGTCCTTCAGAAAGTATTCCTACCCCGTGATTTACTCCACGTTTTGCGGTGTTACAGCCTGAATTCAAAATGTTTTTTCTTACCCATCTACACACACAATACCAGCTAATGACAAAGTGAAAACATGCTTTTGGAAATTTAGCACATGTATTGAAAATGAAATACAGAAATGCTTTGGCTGGTCCAGTCAAGGACTTTCACATTCTTGTTCTGAAGCCATTCCAGCATTGCTTTGTCTGTATGCTTGGGGTCATTGTCCTGTTGGAACGTAAATCTTCACCCCCCAGTATAAGGTTGTTTGCACCCTGAAGCAGGTTTTCATCAAGGATTTGTCTGTTTGGCTCCATTCATTGTTCCCTCTATTCTTATCTGTCTCCCAGTCCCTGCTGATGAAAAGCATCCTAATAGCATGATGCTGTGCCTGGTTTCCTCCAGACATACCGTTTTGCATTCAGGCTAAAGAGTTACATTTTTGTCTCATCAGACCACAGACTCCTTCACGTGCCTTTTTGCGAACTCCAGGCGTGTTTTCATGTGCCTTTCTCTCAGGAGTAGCTTCCGTCTGGCCGCTCTCCCATAAAGCCCAGATTGGTGATGTAGAGTGATGTAGAGACAGGCAGGTTCTCCAATCTCAGTCAAGGAACTATGTAGGTCTGTTAGAGTGGTCATTGGGTTCTTTCTTTCCAAGTTGCTCAGTTTGGTTGGACATCCAGCTCTAGGCAGAGTTTGGGGAGTTCCATATTTGTTTTATTTAGCCATGATGGAGACCACTGTGATCTTGGAAACTTTCAACACTCTCGAAATAGTTTTATACCCTTTTATACCCAGATAAACACTACCATTCAAACGTTTGGGGTCACTTAGAAATGTCCTTGTTTTTGAAAGAAAAGCACATCAGAAAAACAGTGTAGTGTGTATGTGTGTGTTAACAGGTACACTACTGGACACCAGTGGGCTTTATGACGAGGAGGTCAGCTCACCAGAGAGTTTACAAAAGTAAGTAAAACAACGAATATCAACACACACACACACACACACACACACACACACACACACAGGTAGACAATACATATACACATATTAATATCTGTTGAAATTGTATGGTATTTTTAAGTTGTTTATTGGTTGTTTTTGTTGACAGAGTGATGGAGAATGAGGAGGGGAGGAAGGAATACCTGGTGTTCCCCACCAATAAAAACCACTGTCCTAATCAGAAGGGCAGAAAAATCCCCCTGAAAGGCAATGGGAGGAGGATCGACTACATCCTTTACAGAGAGGAGGTGCAGCAGGACTGGAAAGTGGTACGTAAATCCTGGCTAAAGACCCTGTAGATACCAAGGAGGTTGTGATGTAGAAACATGCAAAGAGAGGAGACTGAGCATCAAGACCAGATCAAACAAACTGGGAAAGGAGAGTTAGGGTTAGGTCAATGTTTTCATCATTAGAAAACCAAATGACTTTATTTGCATAGATTGCAAATCTGTGCAGGACAACATCTCGTACTACTGCTGTAGTTTTTCTCATTATCAATCGTTGCACTGAACTGCCCCCTTGTGATTAAACTTGGCTATGGCAGGAATTCTGGTCGACATACATTTTCAGATACACACAGTGGTGCAGAATATTATGATTTAAAATGCACTGTGTTGTAATCTAGTATTATGCTGACTTTATATAATTAATCTGTAATCCCATAATGTTGTATCATGAAATTATTGTGGCGACGTCATGAACCTTCTCTCTGTCGCCACCTGCAGGACATTGAAGAGTTCAGCTTCATCACCCAGCTAGCCGGCCTCACTGACCACCTGTCTGTGGCCATGCGTCTGGCTGTGTCCACGGGAGAGGAGGAACCTTAGAATGGGGAGGGAAGAGAGAGAGAGAGAGAACGAAAGGGACTCAGGCCTGAGAACTACAGAGCTTGACAAAGAAAATAAAGATGGATACAAAGAGGAAGAAAGAGAAGAGCAGATACAGAGGAATCATGTGATCCAGATGGAACCTGATGGAGAGAGAAAGGAGTGGTTGTTGTGTGTGTCAGAGGTCTGGACTGGGCCTAATGTGGATCTGAGAGACTGAGCCAAAGACTTAAACACACAGACAGTTTCAGTTTGACTCACGCACCTACAGGCCACCGTACTGTATCACCTCTGGTCCTCGTGGACTATCAGCTCCCTGATGATGGAGTCCCAATGATTGATTTACTATAAATAATTTCCTGTATTTAGGGAGTATTTTGTTTTTAGGCCTCATTTATGTTTGACCTTTTTATGTTTTTACTTTTTGGGCTCGGAGGTGTCAAATCTTTGTTCTTCATTTCTATGATAAAAAAATGGCAACATTTGTATGACTCATGGAATCTAGAGTGTAGCCTGGCTTTCTATGGCCCTCTGTGTTTCTCTGTTGGTGTTTGTTCTTGTCAATTGAAGGAACCTCAGCAAAAATGTATTTTTTTCTAACTCTTTCTAAAGGTTTCTATGGTCACTGCACCATCTTTGTGGGGAGTTTGAACACCTGCATTTAATACTTTACATTTATAATGCAGGAGTTGTATGAAAACCAACATCTTTGACTGAAAATGTATGTTTTTGGGGCCACCACTTACAGGCATCTCATGTTTCAGTGGAGGTTGGTTGGTAGGTTGTTTGGCAGAGCTGAGAAGTGAGGAACACCTGATATGATTAGATAAGAGGAACATAGTTAGGAAGGCCTGGGTGGGGAAGTGGGGGGGTATCTGCATGGAGAGGGGAATGAGGATTTCAGACTTCAATCCCTCGATAAGAGATTGTTTAGGTTGGAAGCCTGGTCTCCAGGGCGATAAGCATGTTCCCTTGACGATACAACCTCAAATACTGCCAATGCAATGTTTCTGCATGAAATGCCACCCTGCCAATACCCACAAACACACGCATTACAGACACAGACACAGACGGCACTCCTGCCTGCCTTGTTTGTGATCACACCTTTTTACTCTCTCACCTGTTCTAGCAGTATAGTATTGACTCTGTTGCTATTGCTGGCTGTATCACAGGACGATAAGGGATGTGCCTATGTGTGCAGGGCTGGCTTTGGGATATGTGATGACCCCATGTCCACCTTTAGCATGGTGCAGTTTTTATAAAGCTTATTCCTGGTTGTGGCCACAACAGAGGAGAATGTTTACACACCTGATTATTCGTTTCTGGTCAGTGAGTAAGCCTGGTCAGTCAGAATATCTCTGTACTTTACTAGCTATGTAAGTATAGTACCATTCAAAAGTTTGGACATACCTACCCATTCAATGGTTTTTCTTTATTTTTACTATTTTTTACATTGTAGAATAATAATGAAGACTTCAAAACTATAAAATAACACATGAAATCATGTAGTAACCAAAAAAGTGTTAAACAAATCAGAATATATGTTCTATTTGAGATTCTTCAAAGTAGCCATCTTTTCCCTTGATGTCAGCTTTACACACGCTTGGCATTCTCTCAACCAGCTTCATGAGGCAGTCACCTGGGATGCATTTCAACTTACATATGTGCCTTGTTAAAAGTTAATTTGTGGAATTTCTTTCCTACTTAATGCATTTGAGCCAATCAGTTGTGTTGTGACAAGGTAGGGGTGGTATACAGAAGACATCCCTGTTTGGTAAAAGACCAAGTCCATATTATGACAAGAACAGCTCAAATAAGCAGAGAGAAACGACAGTCTATCATTACTTGAAGGTAACTCTGGGTCTTCCATCATTACATGAAGGTCAGTCAATCTGGAACATTTCAGTCGCAAAAAACATCTAGTTCTATGATGAAACTGGCTCTCATGAGGAGCGCCACAGGAAAGGAAGACCCAGAGTTACCTCTGCTGCAGAGGATAAGTTCATTAGAGTTACCAGCCTCAGATTGCAGCCCAAATAAATGCTTCACAGAGTTCAAGTAACAGACACATCTCAACATCAACTGTTCAGATGAGCCTGCATGAATCAGGTCAATGATGGTCAAATTGCTGCAAAGAAACCACTACTAAAGGACACCAATAAGAAGAAGAGACTTGCTTGGACCAAGAAACACGAGCAATGGACATTAGACCGGTGGAAATCTGTCCTTTGGTCTGGAGTCCAAATTTGAGATTTTTGTTTACAACCACCCTGTCTTTCTGAGACGCAGAGTAGGTGAACAGAAGATCTCCGCATGTGTGGTTCCCACCGTGAAGCATGGAGGAGGAGGTGTGATGGTGTGGGAGTGCTTTGCTGGTGACACTGTCAGCGATTTGTTTAGAATTCAAGGCACACTACCACAACATTCTGCAGCAATACGCCATCCCGTCTGGTTTGTACTTAGTGGGACTATCATTTGTTTTCCAACAGGACAATGACCCAACACACCTCCAGGCTGTGTAAGAGCTATTTGACCAAGAAGGAGAGTGATGGAGTGCTGCATCAGATGACCGGGCCTCCACAATCACCCGACCTCAATCCAATTGAGATGGTTTGGTATGAGTTGGACCACAGAGTGAAGGAAAACCAGCCAACAAGTGCTCAGGATATGTGGAAACTCCTTCAAGACTCTTGGAAAAGCATTCCAGGTGAAGCTGGTTGAGAGAATGCCAAGAGTGTGCAAAGCTGTCATTAAGGCAAAGGATTCTTCTTTGAAGAATCTCAAAAATAAAATATAATTGTATTTGTTTAACACTTTCTTGGTTACCACATGATTCCATATGTGCTATTTCATAGTTTTGATGTCTTCACTATTATTCTACAATGTAGAAAATAGTAAAAATAAAGAACAACCCTTGAATGAGTCAGTGTCTCCAAACTTTTGACTGGTACTATGTGTACTGTATGTATGCCCACCTGGAGTTTCTACTCATCTACTAACGTTATCAGCTGGTTGATTTTATACTCTCTAAAGCCTCTTTATTATTATCATTATTATTATTATTGGTAGGGTTTATATTTTTTATCGATCTGCTTGTTTCTTATTTAGAATGCTGCAGTTCCTTGGTTTAGTACACAAACTCACAGAGATAAAATCCCTGTTGTGCTTGTCTGACTCTCCAGTGCCTCAGCCTCTCTGGGGTTGGGCCTGTGTGAGTCAGGGATTGGGGGTCAAAGGGCAGGCAGAACTGCTATAGCTGCATGCAGTGTGTAATGGCTTCTAGTCTCTCCACAGAAAATGCATCACCTTACTATTGTTTTGATTTTGTTTTCTATAATAACTGTTACAGATGGGTTTTATTTCATTTTACTGGGAAATCTGCTTTGATGTAGCCTTGTTTTCTGAGTGATGTGGCGGGGAATTGTCTTCCTCTTTTTAAGCTTCTTCGACAAACAGCTTATTTTCTTCTGCTTTAAAAAAATTATTTTCCCCCTTTGAATCGCTGGCTCTTTGTGTGTTAATTTGAGTGTGGAGTGTATGTCTAAAGTAGTCTCATTCACCAACGGTCATTCTCTGCCAAACCTCCAGTGGAAAACACCAGAGAAACTGCTTGTCTCTCTCTGTGTCCTCTGGGACTTAGGGACTGTGTGTGTGTGTGTGTGTGTGTGTGTGTGTGTGTGTGTGTGTGTGTGTGTGTGTGTGTGTGTGTGTGTGTGTGTGTGTGTGTGTGTGTGTGTGTGTGTTTATTTTCACAACCCCAAGTTGTGTAAATATCTCTGAATAACAACAATACACTTTTATAGAACATTCATGGCAGTATCACATTGGGTAATCCAGCATACTACAGCATACCACAGCTCACATCGACCTAGACATTACATGGAACTTCCGCCAATCAATCTTTCTCCCAGAGCCAGGATGGAAACAAAATGGCTGTCTGCAGATTCAAGTAATTTCTATGACTGTGTGGGTATACACTGAGTGTATAAAATATTAGGACCACCTGCTCTTTCCTTAACATCGACTGACCAGGTGAATCCAGGTGAAAGCTATGATTCCTTATTGATGTCACTTGTTAAATCCACTTCAATCAGTGTAGATGAAGGGGAGGAGACAGGTTAAATAAGGATTTTTTTAGCCTTGAGACATTGAGACATGGGTTGTGTATGTGTGCCATTCAGAAGGTGAATGGGAAAGACAAAATATTTAAGTGCCTTTGAATTGGGTATGGTAATAGGTGCCAGGCACACCAGTTTGAGAATTGCACCACTGCTGGGTTTTTCATGGGTCACCGTTGATAATGGCTGACCCTGGCAGTGACCCACTCTCCGAGGGTGTCTCAGGAGGGAGTTGGGATATGCAGGTATACAGTACCAGTCAAAAGTTTGGACAAACCTATTCATTCAAGGGTTGTTCTTTGTTTTTATTGTTTTCTACAATGTAGAATAATAGTAAAGACATTAACACTATGAAATAACACATATGGAATCATGTAGTAACCAAAAAAGTGTTAAACAAATACAAATATATTTTACATTTCAGTTTCTTCAAAGTAGCCACCCTTTGCCTTGATGACAGCTTTGCACACTCTTGGCATTCTCTCAACCAGCTTCACCTGGAATGATTTTCCAGCAGTCTTGAAGGAGTTCGCACATACTTTGAGCACTTGTTGGCTGGTTTTCCTTCACTCTCCGGTCCAGCTCATCCCAAACCATCTCAATTGGATTGAGGTCGGGTGATTGTGGAGGCCCGGTCATCTGATGCAGCACTCCATCACTCTCCTTCTTGGTCAAATAGCTCTTACACAGCCTGGAGGTGGGTTGGGTCATTGTCCTGTTGGAAAACAAATGATAGCCCCACAAAGCGCAAACCAGATGGGATGGCGTATTGCTGCAGAATGCGGTAGTAGCCATGCTGGTTAAGTGTGCCTTGATTTCTAAATAAATAACATACTGTACAGTGTCACCAGCAAAGCACCCCCACGCCATCACACCTCCTTCTCCGTGCTTCATGTTGGGAACCACACAGATGGAGATCATCCGTTCACCTACTTTGCTTCTCACAAAGATACGGTGGTTGGATCCAAACATGTCAAATTTGGACTCATCAGACCAAAGGACAGATTTCCACCGGTCTAATGTTCATTGCTCGTGTTTCTTGGCCCAAGCAAGTCTCTTATTTTTATTGGTGTCCTTAGAAGTTGTTTCTTTGAAGCAATTTGACCATGAAGCCCTCAGTCTCCTCTGAACAGTTGATGTTGAGATGTGTCTGTTACTTGAACTATGTGAAGCATTTATTTGGGCAGCCATTTCTAAGGCTGGTAACTCTAATGAACGTATCCTCTGCATCAGAGGTAACTCTTGGTCTTTGTTTCCTGTGGAGATCCTCATGAGAGCTAGTTTCATCAAAGTGCTTGATGGTTTTTGTGACTGCACTTGAAGAAATGTTCAAAGTTCTTGACATTTTCCGCATTGATTGACCTTCATGTCTTAAAGTAAGGATGGACTGTTATTTCTCTTTTCTTATTTGAGCTGTTCTTACCATAATATGGCCTTGGTCTTTTACCAAATAGGACTATCTTCTGTATACCACCCCTACCTTGTCACAACACAACTGATTGGCTCAAATGCATTAAGAAGGAAAGGAATTCCACAAATAAAAATTTTACCAGGCACACCTGTTAACTGAAATGGATTCCAGGTGACTACCTCATGAAGCCAGTTGAGAGAATGCCAAGAGTGTGCAAAGCTGTCATCAAGGCAAATGGTGGCTACTTTGAAAAATCTCAAATCTCAAATATATTATATATTTTTTATTACTACATGATTCCATATGTGTTATTTCATAGTTTTGATGTCTTCACTAATATTCTACAATGTATAAAATAGTCAAATTAAAGAAAAACCCTTGAATGAGTAGGTGTGTCCAAACTTTTGACTGTTACTGTATATTTGATGATATTTAATTAGCTTCACTTTCTATGAAAGCTTGGTGTTACATAAGGTAATCGTGGTCAGTCACACAGCATATGGGACTTAGAAAGGAACGAAACCACTTGTGTACCAAAGAAAGAAAAGTGACAAGGAAGTTAAACCTTGTGGGTATTTTCCTCGTATGACATATACTTCTTCTTTTTAATATCAGGGGAGAGGAGAGTTCAATGTTACACTTGAATACTTTGTGAAGAACCACAAATAACTCTTCAGTGGTAGAACACTCCATTGTATGAGCTTTTTTGAAAACTCCAACGAGGGGACTCCCTATAAACATAAAGCAAAAGAATATAAACATAAAGACACACCTTTTCATTTTGGCATCTTTTACCAATCAAGGGTCAATATCCCCAAATAACATTCCTCCAAACTAGTCAATTACACATGCCTTGTAATTTGTATCTAATTTCTAGGTCTAGATTGTTCATTTGAGCTTGATGATATGCTTGATATGCCGATGAGTTAAGCAAATTGCTTGTCCAGTCAACCATAAACAGCAACTCTCATTTAGAATGGCAATATTCAATCATGAATACAGTGAATTTGTGCCAACGGCCATGATGCATTCTATACTAAAGACGTTGACATGCATGACTAGAACCACAGTTTAAAAAAAACAGTAATAGTATGACTTTTAATAAAGAGGGGAAATCACCTGCTTGGGTAAAAATGTACATACTAGAATATACTGTATGTCACAGAGCTACATGTATACAGTGCATTTGCAAAGTATTCAGGCCCCTTGACTTTTTCCACATTTTTTTACGTTACAGCCTTATACTAAAATTGATCCATATACACACACAATACCCCATTATGACGAAGCACAAACTGGGTTTTTAGACATTTTTGCAAATGTATTAAGAACAAAAAGTAATAATACCTTATTTACATAAGTATTCATGAGACATGAGACTCGAAATGATGCTCAGGTGCATCCTGTTTCCAATGATCATCCTTGAGATGTTTCTACAACTTGATTGGTCCACCTGTGGTAAATTCAATTGATTGGACATGATTTGGAAAGACACACACATGTCTATATAAGGTCCAACAGTTGACAGTGCATGCCAGAGCAAAAACCAAGCCACGAGGTCGAAAGAATTGTCCATAGAGCCCCGAGACAGGATTGTGTCGAGGCACAGATCTGGGGAAGGGTACCAAATACATTCTGGTCTGAATACTTCCTTAATGCTCTGTATGTACAGTTGCGCCCACAATTATTGGCATCCTTGATAAAGATGAACAAAAATGACTGTATAAAATAAATAACAAGATACTGAGCTATTGTACGTCACACAGCTATTTGTACAGTACATTATAGACTACGTCCAGTATATAAATCTCATGTACTAAGTCACTAAGTACAAACTCTCCTTCTCTAAGTTTCAATAACTCCAAGAATATTTTTGTTGATGAACAGATGAATAGAATCTAAAAATCCCACATGGGCTTTTCTTCATAGTGAATTCACAATCATATGTATACTTCTGATGTAAAACCCAATGCTGAAAAAGAGAAGTGAAATACAGTCACGTCATAGAAGAATCATGACACTGATGGGATGGGATGACACACACTCAAAAGCACACGACTTAAATGTTTAACAATTAGATGGGAAAAACCTGACCGAGACAATCGTTAGGGGGAGACCCTTGTCTGGGTCTCCCCCTAACTCCACCTTGATAGTATAAAGACTGGTCCTCTGTACACCACCACAACGCAGAGAATAAAGCTTGACACCTGAAGTCACAACTCTTTACTCCTCATTCACTCTCCACCCTACCTGGACCAACTCTAAGCCAGCATGTTCACCCCTCGTCTTGCTATGCTGTCTGTGCTTGTTCTGGTACTCAGTGCCATCACTTTTACCGAAGGTAAGCGACTGTAACTGTAATGTTTGTATTTTTGCTCGTATTTTTGAGTGTGTGTGTGTGTGTGTGTCCCAATCTGACCTATAAGTGTGTGTTCTGTGTGTTGTCTAGGCCTGCGTATGGCAAGCGGACCGAAGAAATGTTGTTTTACCTTTGCTGATCGTCAGATACCCAGAGGTAGAGTGGTGGGTTACACCAAGACCAGCCAGCAGTGCTCCAACCCAGCCATTCTGTGAGTAACCTTATTGTTATTTAGCTGTTACTGTCTGAGAGTGGACATGTGGCGATTAGTGCTTGAGGGTGATTTCTAAGTTAGTGTGAACCGAACACTCAAGGTACTGAAAGAATCAAAGAAAAGTGTTATGTTGTAATATTACAGGTGTCAGACAGACAGAGAGCCATTGATTCCATCATACTGCGACTGGGATAGTTATAGGACTGACAGGGAATGATTGGCATTCGTGGTCCAAATCCTCAAAGAAATCAGTGTAAGAGACCGGTCCACAAAGAGAGAGAGTGAGCTTCTTCTTTTTGGTGACTATCCCTCTGTTGTAAAAACCCAGAATGTGTTCCTCTTTCCTGTGATCAACTTTCACTACCTCACTTTCACGTCGTCATGCAGTTTCCTTTAAAAATAAGAACAAAAGTCCTCTGACATCATCATCTAAAACTAGGTTAAAAATCTAACATAGATCTAAAACAGGATGTCATAAGTCATGAGTGAGCCTAGGATGTCTTGCATGTGATTGTCCCTATGCGGTGTTGTTACTGTTATGCTGTGCTAATAACCCTGTTTTTCTATGTCCAGGTTTAAGACTCAGGCGGGGCGACAGGTGTGTGCCAGGTCCTCAGACAGATGGGTGAAGGACTACATCAACTTCCTGGACAGCAAGAAGTCTGGGGAGCAGACACCACTCCTGTAACCATGGTGATCGGACCGTCAGCTGCGTCAACATCAAAGCAAATCCTTCAGAACCTCTTTTGTACCTCTATTTCACAAGGACATGGCCAGTGATCTGCCTCAGAGAGAGCAGTCATGGTCCTGAGCCAAAACACCACCTGGATCTGGGGAAATAGATAAGCTAGATGATCTCTATATAACTGTAACACTGTGAGCAGCCTGTATACCTTTCTCTTTAGCATTTGTTGCCTGTGATCAAATGACAGAGATTGATTTGACAGAACGATTGTCAATATTTATTTTTTAAATTAAATTCGATACACACATCCGTAAAACACATAATTGTGTAGAATTTGAGTGTAGTTCCAGGTTATGTTACATTTAAGTATTCTTGATTACTGAATTGTACGTTATAGGCCTATATTCTGTTTTACTGCCTTCAATTCATTAAAATGCATGTAGACAAATAATTTGTTGCTCTCTGTTTTAATGCTTACCTGATTAAACAGGACTGTAAAACATCTCTAAACCACACTGAATATTCAGATGCACTCAATTGTGTAAGTGTGTCAAACTGTCTCAGCGTGAAGAACATGACAGTTTCACTGGCCAGCTCATTCGTAAGCTGATATATTACCTGCAAATGAACTGTAGTGGTGGATTCCTAACTATTGTATCAGTCATAGGCTCAGTGTGTGTGTGTGTGTGTGTGTGTGTGTGTGTGTGTGTCATTGCCTCATCCGCATGGCAAGCGGTACTGGAGCACCAAGTCTAGGTCCAAGAAGCTTCTTAACAGCTTCTACCCCCAAGTCATAAGACTGTAGAACAGCTAATCAAATGGCTACCCGGACTATTTGCATTGACCCCCCCCCCCCCCCCACCTACATGTACATATTTCATAAATTACCTCGACTAACCTGTACCTCCGCACATTGACCTGGTACTGGTACCCCCTGTATATAGGTATATAGCCTCATTACTCTTATTTTATTGTTGCTCATTTATGTTATTATGTTTATGTTATTTTACATAAGTTTATTTAGTAAACATTTTCTTAACTCTTATTTTTCTTAACTCTTATTGTTGGTTGAGGACTTGTAAGTAAGCATTTCACGGTAAGGTCGACACCTGTTGTATTCGGCGTATGTGACAAATACATTTTGATTGGATCCTAATGCTCTAATGCACAGCCACAAAAGAGCACAACTAGACATGCTGGTGTTCTCGAATGACCGTGTGGAATGAACTCATGGTTGTTTCTGGATTATCCTGTTGACAATATGAATGCAGGAGGCCAGGAGACCACATGTATGCGATATTGGACCTGTGATCAATGCAAATCCAATGGCACGTTTATGAGATGATGGTCTGTCCAAGACCTTCATGAAAGATTTGTAACAGATTCAAGATAAAAGGCTCGGCTTACCACAATGCAGTTCGTAGACCAACTGAAAAAGAAGATTCCCAGTGTTTGTGATGCTAGTTGTTTGGTGCGACGCAGACAGGGTGGCGTGAGTGGTGAAAAAGAAGAGTCATTGTCTGTTCTTTTGAGTTTTGATCAAACCAAATCCAATTGTATTGGTCACATACACATGTTTAGCAGATGTTTTGTGGATGTAGGGAAATGCAATAATATTGATGTTGAGTCTTTGCCCGACAAAATTATGTTAGTATATATAAGTTATCCTGTATGATCTTTTGTGCCGAAGACATTACATTGTTACAGTGAGATGTGTGCAGAAGGGCATGAGACAAAGGAATGTGTAAGTATAAAGGAGTTGTACTCCAGTATAGTAGGTGGCAGTAACGTAACATACATTGGATGCCAACCGCCGTTAAACCTCATCGAATAAGAATGCAGTTCGTATTAAGAACCAATAGAATTCGGTAGTCCGTCGAATCTGATGTGACATCACAATTTCAGCTGTCTCTAGCCAATAGGCATATACAGTAGTTCCAAAGGAGGAGACAATCGCCTTTCGAGATTGCAACACGAACATTTCCCACTTGTGCGGTTTGTCTACGGTCTATTCTACTAGTCGTCGTAACCTATTTTGATAGTCTACCACCAACCCAATTTCATTCATTTGGGCCCGTTGAGAGGCACAAGGGTTCTGTTGCTACTAGTAGGCTACATACAAACGTTGCGTTGCAGGAAGAGAACGGCTCTTTTTTTAAAGCAGTGTCTCTTCACGCTTTTGTTCCGTGTATAAAAAAAAATGTATGTCTGATCTATTCGTCTCTAGGGTGGGTGGTGTCACAGTAGTACTACAATGATCGAACGACCAGAATCTGCAGTTGCCAGCATTGCAGTAAGTGTTATTCTTATCACATCAAATCAATGATATTTTCTCTCGTGTGAACTGGACACACATTTTCATTAATTAATTGAAACCAATACTATGAATGCATCCCATGTTGTCTTATCCAACGTTAAAACCCCATGATCGATTAGGAGAAAGAGGAATGTAACCGAAAATTAGGATTTATTTCATAGCTCTTGGTCTGAGTAGGTTTGTTCGACTCCATTCTCCCTTATTCACTAGAAAACCAGCCTCTGGCAACGGAAGACTACGCATGAACGTTCTATTATAGGCCTTGCCTTAGGTTTGAGCATCTCGACTGCTACTCCGCTTTGTTGTACCAATTTACGTTGTGTTATTACGCGTTGTATCATTGTATTACGCAGCATACATTGTATAGATATTTTGTCTTTATTATAAAGGTAACAATTGTAACCTGCTCTTGCGAAGTGCACCGGTCGCTTTAAAATCGGCTCACGCACCGACCGATCAAATTGAATAGTGCCAATGACATCCCACGTCCAGTCGTGGAAAGGCATGGACATGCATGCATAATAACGCTTTGGAGAGACTCACCCTAACATTGCGAATGCACTATGGAGTTTCTGAGGAAAGGCTTATGTTTCCATGCAGATATCCGAAACATCCATAGGCTATATGAATATGGCAATTTTGTATTTGCGCACGTGATGGTTATTGGATGGAGTGGAGTCTTTGATGATTTCATTCTATAGAGCTCACCAGCTTTGTAGGCCTAAAAAAGGAGTTACCTCTGGTTCATTTAGCCATATGTTTTGTTCTGAGATATCAGTCAGTTAACATGACCTTTATGAAATATGAAGCCTTTATGTGTGTGTGTGTGTGGTGGGGGGGGGGGGGGGGGGGAATAAAGATTATCTCATTAAACAAAACATAAGATCTCCTACGCCTGTGTTTACCACAAACCTTATTTTCAGCATATATACAACAACTCTTAAATTTCCCTATAGGATTTGTCCAACGAACCATGGTGTAGTTAGTTAGTGCCTACAAAAAGACGCCAGTACTATTTCTCTCTATAGGCTGTAAGTGGGTTTTGTTCAATCAAAATTTGACTAGGCCTATGTTCAGTTCAATATGCAGAAAAACAGAATTTGACAAATTTGCATTGGCAAATTTGCATTGAATTTGCATTGAATCAAATGCAGATGTCATCCAGAGGGGGTTAAAGAGCAACACATGGACTTGGACTGCCTCTTCTGAACCACATCTCTCCCTCTTCAAAAAATCACCAATAATTCTAGCTGCTACCCATCTGGTACGTGTAGGTCTGTGACAGTCATGGAATTTTGGATGACAGTTATTGGTCAGCCAAATGATCATAGTCATCATTTAAATAGCAAAAAATATATATATTTTTTAATACTAACATTTTCTCCTCTGCTCCTGACTGCATGTTTTCTCTGCTCCTGACTCCGCTCCTGACTCCGCTCCTGACTCCGCTCCTGACTGCATGTTTTCTCTGCTCCTGACTCCGCTCCTGACTGCATGTTTTCTCCGCTCCTGACTGCATGTTTTCTCCGCTCCTGACTCCGCTCCTGACTCCGCTCCTGACTCCGCTCCTGACTCCGCTCCTGACTCCGCTCCTGACTCCGCTCCTGACTCTGCTCCTGACTCTGCTCCTGACTGCATGTTTTCTCCGCTCCTGACTCTGCTCCTGACTCTGCTCCTGACTGCACGTTTTCTCTGCTCCTGACTCCGCTCCTGACTCTGCTCCTGACTCTGCTCCTGACTCTGCTCCTGACTCTGCTCCTGACTCTGCTCCTGACTCCGCTCCTGACTCCGCTCCTGACTCCGCTCCTGACTCCGCTCCTGACTCTGCTCCTGACTGCATGTTTTCTCCGCTCCTGACTCTGCTCCTGACTCTGCTCCTGACTGCACGTTTTCTCTGCTCCTGACTCCGCTCCTGACTCCGCTCCTGACTCCGCTCCTGACTCTGCTCCTGACTCTGCTCCTGACTCCGCTCCTGACTGCATGTTTTCTCCGCTCCTGACTCCGCTCCTGACTCTGCTCCTGACTCCGCTCCTGACTCTGCTCCTGACTGCATGTTTTCTCCGCTCCTGACTCTGCTCCTGACTCCGCTCCTGACTGCACGTTTTCTCCGCTCCTGACTCCGCTCCTGACTCCGCTCCTGACTCCACTCCTGACTCTGCTCCTGACTCTGCTCCTGACTCTGCTCCTGACTCTGCTCCTGACTCTGCTCCTGACTCTGCTCCTGACTCTGCTCCTGACTCTGCTCCTGACTCTGCTCCTGACTCTGCTCCTGACTCCGCTCCTGACTCTGCTCCTGACTCCGCTCCTGACTCCGCTCCTGACTCCGCTCCTGACTCCGCTCCTGACTCCGCTCCTGACTCCGCTCCTGACTCTGCTCCTGACTCTGCTCCTGACTCTGCTCCTGACTGCATGTTTTCTCCGCTCCTGACTCCACTCCTGACTCTGCTCCTGACTCTGCTCCTGACTCCGCTCCTGACTGCATGTTTTCTCCGCTCCTGACTCCGCTCCTGACTCTGCTCCTGACTCCGCTCCTGACTCTGCTCCTGACTGCATGTTTTCTCCGCTCCTGACTCTGCTCCTGACTCCGCTCCTGACTGCACGTTTTCTCCGCTCCTGACTCCGCTCCTGACTCCGCTCCTGACTCCACTCCTGACTCCGCTCCTGACTCTGCTCCTGACTCTGCTCCTGACTCTGCTCCTGACTCTGCTCCTGACTCTGCTCCTGACTCTGCTCCTGACTCTGCTCCTGACTCCGCTCCTGACTCCGCTCCTGACTCCGCTCCTGACTCCGCTCCTGACTCCGCTCCTGACTCTGCTCCTGACTCTGCTCCTGACTCTGCTCCTGACTGCATGTTTTCTCCGCTCCTGACTCCACTCCTGACTCCGCTCCTGACTCTGCTCCTGACTCCGCTCCTGAATGCACGTTTTCTCCGCTCCTGACTGCAGGGAAGGGGGCATTGCCTAGGCAACCAAAGACTTGTTTGCTACAGTTGAAGTCGGAAGTTTACATACATTTAGGTTGGAGTCATTAAAACTTGATTTTCAACCATTCCACAAATGTCTTGCTAAGAAACCATAGTTGTACATTTAAACAGCTTGGGAAATTCCCGAAAATGATGTCATGGCTTTAGAAGCTTCTGATAGGCTAATTGACATAATTTGAGTCAATTGGAGGTCTACCTGTGGGTGTATTTCAAGGCCTACATTCAAACTCAGTGCCTCTTTGCTTGACATTGTGGGAAAATCAAAAGAAATCAGCCAAGACCTCAGACAAAACATTGTAGACCTCAAGTCAGGTTTAGCCTTGGGAGCAATTTCCAAACGCCTGAAGGTACCACGTTCATCTGTACAAACAATAGTAAACACCATGGGACCATGCAGCCGTCATACCTCTCAGGAAAGATACGCGTTCTGTCTCCTAGAGATGAACGTACTTTGGTGCGAAAAGTGCAAATCAATCCCAGAACAACAGCAAAGGACCTTGTGAAAATTCTGGAGGAAACAGTACAAAACTATATTTTTCCACAGTAAAACGAGTCCTATATCGACATAACCTGAAAGGCCGTTCAGCAAGGAAGAAGCCACTGCTCCAAAACTGCCATAAAAAAAAGCCTACGGTTTGCAACTGCACATGGGGACAAAGATCTTACTTTTTGGAGAAATGTCCTCTGGTCTGATGAAACAAAAATAGAACTGTTTGGCCATAATGACCATCGTTATGTTTGGAGGAAAAAGGGGGAGGCTTGCAGAACACCATCCCAACCGTGAAGCACGGGGGTGGCAGCATCATGTTGTGGGGGTGCTTTGCTGCAGGAGGGACTGGTGCACTTCACAAAATAGATGGCATCATGAGGGAGGAAAATGTTGTGGATATATTGAATCTCAAGACATCAGTCAGGAAGTTAAAGTTGGTCGCAAATGGGTCTTCCAAATGGACAATGACCCCAAGCATACTTCCAAAGTTGTGGCAAAATGGCTTAAGGACAACAAAGTCAAGGTATTGGAGTGGCCATCACAAAGCCCTGACCTCAATCCTATAGAAAATGTGTGGGCAGAACTGAAAAAGCATGTGCGAGCAAGGAGGCCTACAAACCTGACTCAGTTACACCAGCTCTGTCAGGAGGAATGGGCCAAAATTCACCCAACTTATTGTGGGAAGCTTGTGGAAGGCTACCAGAAACGTTTGACCCAAGTTAAACAATTTAAAGGCAATGCTACCAAATACTAATTGAGTGTATGTAAGCTTCTGACGCACTGGGAATGTGATGAAAGAAATAAAAGCTGAAATAAATCACTCTACTATTATTCTGACATTTCACATTCTTCAAATGAAGTGGTGATCCTAACTGACCTAAGACAGGGAATTTTTACTAGGATTAAATGTCAGGAATTGTGAAAAACTGAGTTTAAATGTATTTGGCTAAGGTGTATGTAAACTTCCGACTTTAACTGTACATCTATACTTAATATGTTATGTTTAACTGATTCAACAACCTATTTTTTTAATTATTTGTGGTGTGGTTTTCATGTAAGCCCTTTTAGGCTTCCATCCTCACCTGCACACCATTTAAATTTTTTTAAATAAAACCGTACAGATTTTGTAAATTTTTTATCTTTCACTTTTCTTTGGAGTGAATAATCACCTTGCTTGCAAGGAGTACCACAATCTCATCACGTTGTTATATCAAATCTAATTTTATTAGTCACATGCGGCAAATACAACAGGTAGACCTTACATTGAAATGCTTACTTACGAGCCCCTAACCAACTGTGCATTTTTAACAAAAAATACAGATAAGAATACGAGATAAAAGTAACAAGTAATTTAAAGAGCTGCAGTAAAATATCAATATATACAGGGGGGTGGCGGTACAGAGTCAATGTGGAGGCTATATACAGGGGGGTGGCGGTACAGAGTCAATGTGGAGGCTATATACAGGGGGGTGGCGGTACAGAGTCAATGTGGAGGCTATATACAGGGGGGTGGCGGTACAGAGTCAATGTGGAGGCTATATACAGGGGGGTGGCGGTACAGAGTCAATGTGGAGGCTATATACAGGGGGGTGGCGGTACAGAGTCAATGTGGAGGCTATATACAGGGGTGGCGGTACAGAGTCAATGTGGAGGCTATATACAGGGGGGTGGCGGTACAGAGTCAATGTGGAGGCTATATACAGGGGGTACCAGTACAGAGTCAATGTGGAGGCTATATACAGGGGTGGCGGTACAGAGTCAATGTGGAGGCTATATACAGGGGTACCAGTACAGAGTCAATGTGGAGGCTATATACAGGGGGTACCAGTACAGAGTCAATGTGGAGGCTATATACAGGGGGTACCAGTACAGAGTCAATGTGGAGGCTATATACAGGGGTTACCAGTACAGAGTCAATGTGGAGGCTATATACAGGGGGTACCAGTACAGAGTCAATGTGGAGGCTATATACAGGGGGTACCAGTACAGAGTCAATGTGGAGGCTATATACAGGGGGTACCGGTACAGAGTCAATGTGGAGGCTATATACAGGGGGTACCAGTACAGAGTCAATGTGGAGGCTATATACAGGGGTGGCGGTACAGAGTCAATGTGGAGGCTATATACAGGGGGTACCGGTACAGAGTCAATGTGGAGGCTATATACAGGGGTGGCGGTACAGAGTCAATGTGGAGGCTATATACAGGGGGTACCAGTACAGAGTCAATGTGGAGGCTATATACAGGGGTGGCGGTACAGAGTCAATGTGGAGGCTATATACAGGGGGTACCAGTACAGAGTCAATGTGGAGGCTATATACAGGGGGTACCGGTACAGAGTCAATGTGGAGGCTATATACAGGGGGTACCAGTACAGAGTCAATGTGGAGGCTATATACAGGGGTGGCGGTACAGAGTCAATGTGGAGGCTATATACAGGGGGTACCGGTACAGAGTCAATGTGGAGGCTATATACAGGGGGTATTGGTACAGAGTCAATGTGGAGGCTATATACAGGGGGTACCGGTACAGAGTCAATGTGGAGGCTATATACAGGGGTGGCGGTACAGAGTCAATGTGGAGGCTATATACAGGGGTGGCGGTACAGAGTCAATGTGGAGGCTATATACAGGGTATTACGGTACAGAGTCAATGTGGAGGCTATATACAGGGGTGGCGGTACAGAGTCAATGTGGAGGCTATATACAGGGTGTTACGGTACAGAGTCAATGTGGAGGCTATATACAGGGTGTTACGGTACAGAGTCAATGTGGAGGCTATATACAGGGGGTGTCGGTACAGAGTCAATGTGGAGGCTATATACAGGGGTGGCGGTACAGAGTCAATGTGGAGGCTATATACAGGGGGTACCGGTACAGAGTCAATGTGGAGGCTATATACAGGGGGGTGGCGGTACAGAGTCAATGTGCGGGGGGCACTGGTTAGTTGAGGTAGTATGTACATGTAGGTATAATGAATTAAAGTGACTATGCATAGATGACAACAGAGTGTGGGAGGGGGGGGGGGGCAAATGCAAATAGTCTGGTTAGCCATTTGACTAGATGTTCAGGAGTCTTAATGGCTTGGGGGTAGAAGCTGTTTAGAAGCCTCTTAGACCTAGACGTGGGGCTCCGGTACCGCTTGCTGTGTGGTAGCAGAGAGAACAGTCTATGACCAGGGTGTCTGGAGTAGAGGCCGACCGATTATGACTTTTCAACGCCAATACCGATTTATTGGAGGACCAAAAAAAAGCAGATACCAATTATAAAATATATATTAATAAATGAAAAATATAACATTTATGACAATTACAACAATACTGAATGCACACTTATTTTAACTTCATATAATACTTTAAATAAAATCAATTTAGCCTCAAATAAATAATGAAACATGTTCAATTTGGTTTAAATAATGCAAAAACAAAGTGTTGAAAAAGAAAGTAAAAATATGTGCCATGTAAGAAAGCTAACGTTCAAGTTCCTTGCTCAGAACATGAGAACATATGAAAGCTGGTGGTTCCTTTTAACATGAGTCTTCAATATTTCCAGGTAAGAAGTTTTAGTTATTATTTGAATTATAGGACTATTTATCTCTATACCATTTGTATTTCATTAACCTTTGACTATTGGATGTTCTTATAGGCACTTTACTATTGCCAGTGTAACAGTATAGCTTCCATCCCTCTCCTCGCTCGAACCAGGAACACATCGACAGCAGCCACCCTCGAAGCAGCGTTACCCATCTCTCCACAAAAGCGGCGGCTACTCCAAATCTCAGATCGAGTGACGTTTGAAACGCTATTAGTGCGCACCCTGCTAACTAGTTGGCAATTTCACATCGGTTACACCAGCCTAATCTCGGGAGTTGATAGGCTTGAAGTCATAAACAGCTCAATGCTTGAAGCACAGCGAAGAGCTGCTGGAAAA
Organism: Oncorhynchus mykiss; assembly: GCF_057628025.1. NCBI lineage: Eukaryota > Metazoa > Chordata > Actinopteri > Salmoniformes > Salmonidae > Oncorhynchus > Oncorhynchus mykiss. The sequence continues at coordinate 25,840,271 of NC_143022.1, forward strand.
AAATGCACGAAAGTGTTGTTTGAATGAATGCTTACGAGCCTGCTGCTGCCTACCATCGCTCAGTCAGACTGCTCTATCAAATCCTAGACTTAGTTATAACATAATAACATACAGAAATACGAGCCGTAGGTCATTAATATGGTAGAATCTGGAAACTATCATCTCGAAAACAAGACTTTTATTCTTTAAGTGAAATACGGAACCGTTCCGGGTGGCATCCATAAGTCTAAATATTCCTGTTACATTGCACAACCTTCAATGTTATGTCATAATTACGTAAAATTCTGGCAAATTAGGCGGTCCAAACTGTTGCATATACACTGACTCTGCATGCAATGAACGCAAGAAAAGTGACAGTTTCACCTGGTTAATATTGCCTGCTAACCTGGATTTCTTTTAGCTAAATATGCAGGTTTAAAAATATATACTTCTGTGTATTGATTTTAAGAAAGGCATTGATGTTTATGGTTAGGTACACATTGGAACAACGACAGTCCTTTTTCGCGAATACGCACCGCATCAATTATATGCAACGCAGGACACGCTAGATAAACTAGTAATATCACTAGTGATTATGATTGATTGTTTTTTTATAAGATCAAGTTTAATGCTAGCTAGCAACTTACCTTGGCTTACTGCATTCGTGTAACAGGCAGGCTCCTCGTGGAGTGCAATGTAATCAGGTGGTTAGACTAGTTAACTGTAAGATTGCAAGATTGAATCCCTGAGCTGACATGGTAAAAATCTGTCATTCTGCCCCTGAATAAGGCAGTTAACCCACCATTCCTAGGCCGTCATTGAAAATAAGAATGTGTTGTTAACTGACTTGCCTAGTTAAATAAAGATTAAATAACTGTGTAAAAAAAAAAAAACTTTTTAAAAAACAGCCAAATCGGTGTCAAATAATACAGATTTCCAATTGTTATGAAATCTTCAAATTTGCCCTGATTAATCGGTCGACCTCTAGTCTGGAGTCTTTTTGACAATTGTTAGGGCCTTCCTCTGACACCGCCTGGTATAGGGTTCCTGGATAACAGGAAGCTTGGCCCCAGTGATGCACTGGGCAGGACGCACTACCCTCTGTAGTGCCTTGCGGTCGGAGGCCATGCAGTTGCCATACCAGATGCAACCAGCCAAGAGGCTCTCGATGGGGCACCTGTAGAACCTTTTGAAGATCTGAGAACCCATGCCAAATCTTTTCAGTCTCCTGATGGGGAATAGGTTTTATCGTGCCCTTTTCCTGACTATCTTGGTGCGTTTGGACCATGTTGGTGATGTGGACACCAAGGAACTTGAAGCTCTCAACCTGCTCCACTGCAGCCCCGTTGATGAGAATGGGGGCGTGCTCGGTCCTCTTTTCTGTAGTCCACAATCATCTCCTTAGTCTTGATCACGTTGAGGGAGAGGTTGTTGTCCTGGCACCACAACGGCCAGGTCTCTGACCTCCTCCTTATAGGCTGTCTCGTTGTTGTCGGTGATCAGGCCTACCACTGTTGTGTCATCGGCAAATTGAATGATGGTGTTGGAGTCGTGCCTGGCCGCTGAGTCACGAGCGAACAGGGAGTACAGGAGGGGACTGAGCACGCACCCCTGAGGGGCCCCCATGTTAAGGATCAGCGTGGCGGATGTGTTGTTACCTACCCTTACCCCCTATGGCGGCCCGTCAGGAAGTCCAGGATCCAGTTGCAGAGGGAGGTGTTTAGTCCCAGGGTCCTTAGTGCTCTCAAAGCTCATCAATAAGCTATGTTAATAGGGCTAGGCGTCCCGCTAGCGGGACAACTTTTGGTGAAACTGGAGGGTGCATAATTCAAATAAGTAATCATAAAAATTATGGATTTTAAACATTTAGGTACATACACTGCTCAAAAAAATAAAGGGAGCACTTAAACAACACAATGTAACTCCAAGTCAATCACACTTCTGTGAAATCAAACTGTCCACTTAGGAAGCAACACTGATTGACAATAAATGTCACAGGCTGTTGTGCAAATGGAATAGACAACAGGTGGAAATTATAGGCAGTTAGTAACACCCCCAATAAAGGAGTGGTGCTTTCACTCTAGTGGCATGAGACTGAGTCTACAACCCACACAAGTGGCTCAGCTCATCCAGGATGGAACATCAATGCGAGCTGTGGCAAGAAGGTTTGCTGTGTCTGTCAGCGTAGTGTCCAGAGCATGGAGGCACTACCAGGAGACAGGCCAGTACATCAGGAGACGTGGAGGAGGCCGTAGGAGGGCAACAACCCAGCAGCAGGACCGCTACCTCCACCTTTGTGCAAGGAGGAGTAGGAGGAGCACTGCCAGAGCCCTGCAAAATGACCTCCAGCAGGCCACAAATGTGCATGTGTCTGCTCAAACGGTCATAAACAGACTCCATGAGGGTGGTATGAGGGCCCGACGTCCACAGGTGGGGGTTGTGCTTACAGCCCAACACCGTGCAGGACGTTTGGCATTTGCCAGAGAACACCAAGATTGGCAAATTCGCCACTGGCGCCCTGTGCTCTTCACAGATGAAAGCAGTTTCACACTGAGCACATGTGACAGACGTGACAGAGTCTGGAGACCTGAATCCAATTGAGCACATCTGGGACATCATGTCTCGCTCCATCCACCAACGCCACTTTGCACCACAGACTGTCCAGGAGTTGGCGGATGCTTTAGTCCAGGTCTGGGAGGAGATCCCTCAGGAGACCATCCGCCACCTCATCAGGAGCATGCCCAGGCGTTGTAGGGAGGTCATACAGGCACGTGGAGGCCACACACACTACTGAGCCTCATTTTGACTTGTTTTAAGGACATTACATCAAAGTTGGATCGGCCTGTAGTGTGGTTTTCCACTTTTAATTTTGAGTGTGACTCCAAATCCAGACCTCCATGGGTTGATAAATTTGATTTCCATTGATCATTTTTGTGTGATTTTATTGTCAGCACATTCAACTATGTAAAGAAAAAAGTATTTAATAAGAATATTTCATTCAGATCTAGGATGTGTTATTTTAGTGTTCCTTCATTTTTTGAGCAGTGTACAAGTGTCTTATATCAGCTTAAATTCTTGTAAATCTAACTGCCTTGTCCGATTTACAGTAGCCATTACAGTGAAAGCAGGCCATGCGATTGTTTGAGGACGGCGCCCCACATCAAAATATTTTTCCACCAGCACAGGTTTCATAAGCGATTTAAATATTCACTTACTATTTGAAAATCTTTCTCTGATTTGTTATCCAAATGTTCCCAGCTATAACATGTAGTGTCGTTTTGTTAGATAAAATCCTTCTATATATCCCAAAAAGTCAGTTTAGTTGGCGCCATCAATTTGAGTAAGCCACTCGTTCAACATGCAGAGAAAGGAATCCGAAAGTCTACCCCTAAACTTTGTTTCAACAAGTCAAAATATAGTTTCCATTTACTCCTCAGATTTCTTAAGGAAAGAAGTATGTTCAATAGGAAACCAATTTTTAGCAGGTGCATTCTGTCTTCATCGTGTGCGCATACATGCATTTCCAAGACTGTGTCCCTGTACTAAAACTGATATTTTTATTCGTTTTGGAAGTTACAAGCCTGAAACCTTGAACATCGACTGCTGACACCCTGCGGAAGCCATAGAAATTGCATCCTGGGAGCTAGAATTCAGTATGCCCCTATACTTTCCATTTGTAAGAGCATGGGCTCTCCAAAAAAAAAAAATCTGGTTGGTTTTTCTTTGGATTTTCTCCTACCATATCTATTGTGTTATATTCTCCTGCATTATTTTTACATTTTTAGAAACGTCAAAGTGTTGTCTTTCCAATGGTACCAATTTTATATTTATCCTGGCTTCAGGGCCTGAGCAACAGGCAGTTTACTTTGGGCACGTCATTCATGCAGAAATTGAGGGAAAAAAGGGTCCTAAGTTTTAAGAGTCCATGTTACCGCAGACATGGACTCAACCGCACAAATACCTGGCTGTCCCGTCTTTAGTGCAGGGTTCCGGTATAGAAGCACGCTCACTGTGGTCAGAGGACACTTTCGGTATTGCAGATTAGTTGACGGCGAGCCCAGAAAACAATTCCCATAGACGTCCCTGTAGAGAAGTCCAATTTGAACCCCCCCCCCCCCCCCCCCCCCCCCTCGTTATCACCATTGTACCAAAAATATCCATTGAATAATTCAAGTGGAGTTATTGGCTCTGTAAAGCAGATGGCAACTGCAATGAAACGGCTTATGCGGACGGGAGTAGATTACGTTGACAACAACGGTCAGCCATCTTGGAAGCTGTCTCCAGTTATTATATACCTCAGTGCTTCAGTGAGCTGTTCGTTCCACACAACAACATATAAACAATTATGATGTTGGTTTTATTTTCATGACTGTCTTCCTCCATAATCATTGGTTACATGATTATTCAGGAATTGTGCCAGCCCTAGAACTTACGCGTTACCTCCAGGTGATGAGAACGCTTAGATGGCATCACAACAACATTATGTAACCCAGCATGGGTAGGGAGCGAATATGGAAATTGCTTGGGTCATTGCATAGAAAGCACGGCTTCTACACATTGCTTGCTGTTTGGGGTTTTAGGCTGGGTTTCTGTACAGCACTTTGAGATATCAGTACGAAGGGCTATATGAATAAATTTGGTTTGGTTTAAAATCACTTACTTGCCCGCCGCCTGTACACATACTGACCTGTAAACAACAGCAAATTATACATTTCATACAATAAACGTATGTGCCCTTTTGCTTAGGCCTGTTATTTTCCACCAATGACGTGAGTAAATTGCATAACTCTTGATTGATACAGATCAATTGGGGGCTGTGGGTGATTATGCCACTGTCCCATGCTGATGCACAGACTTGATACGGGGCGGCAGGGTAGCCTAGTGGTTAGAGCTTTGGACTAGTAACCGGAAGGTTGCAAGGTTCAAATCCCCGAGCTGACAAGGTACAAATCTGTCGTTCTGCCCCTGAACAGGCAGTTAACCCACTAGGCCGTCATTGAAAATAATAATTTGTTCTTAACTGACTTGCCTTGTTAAAAAAAGGTCAAAAATATATATAATAATAATAAAAAAATACCATAAATGTCACATTTGACCTATCAGGGAAACTGAACAAGACAACCGGTACGGTATTGGCAGAGATAGATATGGGCTTTGCTATAGGGCCTATGTGATGGACAGAATAGCCTAGGCGTTTTTGTCTCTCTGGTGATCTGGTTTAATATGCCATTTCTCTTTGACATGATGTGCCCTGATTTAATGATACACACACACAGATTAAGGTAAATTCAGCACACACACAGTGTATCATAGAGCTTAACTCCAACTCCTTTCCTCAAAGGGAAATTACCTGTACACAGACACATCAGACAAATAAAATCAAATACAATTGTATTTGTCACATGCTTTGTAAATAACAGGTGAATGCTTTGAAGTGACAGTGAAATGTTTACTTACGGGCCCTTCTCAACAATGCAAAAAAAGGAAATAGTAGAAACATTTAAAAAATAATAACACAAGGCGTAAATACACAATGAGGAATGATAACATGGATATATACACAAGTTACCAGTACTGGGTTGATGTGCAGGGATATGAGGTAATTGGGCTAGATATGTACAGTACCAGTCAAAAGTTTGGACACACCTATTCATTCCAGGGTTTCTTTATTTTTTACTATTTTCTACATTGTAGAATATTAGTGAAGACATGAAAAATTATGAAATAACACATATGGAATCATGTAGTAGTCAAAAAAGTGTTAAACGAATCAAAATATATTTTTTATTTTAGTTTCTTCAAAGTAGCCACCCTTTGCCTTGATGACAGCTTTGCACACTATTGGCATGCTCTCAACCAGCTTCATGAGGTAGTCACCTGGAATGCATTTCAATTAAAAGTTAATTTGTGGAATTTCTTTACTTTTTAATGCGTTTGAGCCAATCAGTTGTTTTGTGACAAGGTAGAGGTGGTATGTAGAAGATAGCCCTATTTGGTAAAATACCAAGTCCATATTATGGCATGAACAGCTCAAATAAGGAAAGAGAAACGACAGTCTATCATTACATGAAGGTCAGTCAAGTCTCTTCAAGTGCAGTTGCAAAAACATCAAGCGCTATGATGAAACTGTCTCTCATGAGGACCAACACAGGAAAGGAAGACCCAGAGTTACCTCTGCTGCAGAGGATAAGTTCCTTTTGAATTATCAGCCTCAGAAATTGCAGCCCAAGTAAATGCTAGTAGTAAGTAACAGACACTTCTCAACATCAACTGTTCAGAGGAGACTGCATAATTCAGGCCTTCATGGTCGAATTGCTTCAAAGAAACCACTACTAAATGACACCAATAAGAGGAAGTGACTTGCTTGGGCCAAGAAACACGAGCAATGGACATTAGACCGGTGGAAATCTGTCCTTTTGTCCGATGAGTACAAATGTGAGATTTTTTGTTCCAACCGTCGTGTCTTTGAGAGACGCAGAGTAGGTGAATGGATGATCTCTGCATGTGTGGTTCCCACCGTGAAGCACCATCTGTGATGGTGTGGGGGTGCTTTGCTGGTGACACGTGATTCTGTGGTCAGTGATTTATTTAGAAATCAAGGCACAGCATGGCTACCACAGCATTTTGCAGCAATATGCCATCCCATCTGGTTTGTGTTTCGTGAGACTATAATTTGTTTTCCAACAGGACAATGACCCAACACACCTCCAGGCTGTGTAAGAGCTATTTGACCAAGAAGGAGAGCGATGGAGTGCTGCATCAGATGACCTGGCTTCCACAATCACTCGCCCTCAACCCAATTGAGATGGTTTGGGATGAGTTGGACCACAGAGTGAAGGAAAACCAGGAAAAGGAAAAGGAAAAGCAGGATTGTTGGAAAAGCATTCCAGATGAAGCTGGTTGAGAGTGTGCAAAGGGTGGCTACTTTGAATATTCTGAAACATAAAATATATTTTGATTTGTTGAATTCTTTTTCTGCTTACAACATGATTCCATATGTGTTATTTCATCGTTTTGATGTCTTCACTATTCTACAATGTAGTAAAAATAAAGAAAAACCCTTGAATGAGCAGGTGTGTCCAAACTTTTGATTGGTACTGTGCATATAACTAGGAATAAAGTGACTAGGCAACAGGATAGATAGTTAACTTTAACAGCAGCGTATGTGATGAGTCAAAAAAGTAAGTACAAACAGGGTCAAAGCAGATAGTCCCCATATATTGTTTGGGGGTAGAAGCTATTCCGGGTCCTGTTGGTTCTAGCTTGCTTGTCATGTGGTAGCAAAGACAACAGACTATGACTTGGGTGGCTGGACATACCACAAAGTGTTTGCTATCTTAGCAGCCCTATTGTTTCCTGATTCTGTAGGATAAGTGAGAGGACACATGTTTTCAGGGTGGTAGACAGTGGCCCACTGGGTTGCTGTGTAGGAGTGACTAGTGTGGCCCCTCTCTCTCTCTACCCGAGTTTTCCATTGGGACACACATGAGGGCTGTTAGCAGGGGTGAGCAGCAATCAATTGTACTTGCCTTGTGTAGCGTGCATGACAACGCGCTGGGAGAGGATGAGATTACAGCAGGCAGGGGGAGAGGGAGGAATGGAGAAATACAGTACCAGAGAGAAGGAGAACACACAACTTGGGAACGCCTTGGCTGTCATCTGGTGCGAGATCCATGGTCTCCATGATGACGTCTCTCAGATGATGGATATGATGGATATGATACAACTGGTAAATAAACAGGGGGAGCAGTTAGACTACCTTACCCATTTTACTCACCTCACCCCCAAAACCCTGTTCCAGTTTTACCCCCCTGGTGCTTTGTCACTCCCGGCCAGAGGAATTTGAATCTAAAACTCTTTGTCTCCGTGGGAGTGTGTACGCACATGCCGTGTACACAATCTCAAGGTGTTTGTCCCCCCGGAAGATTCCAGAGTAACTCTGTGTTTTCTTCCAGCAGAGGAATCTGGAGGGGTATGTGGGGTTCGCCAACCTCCCAAACCAGGTGTACAGGAAATCAGTGAAGAGGGGCTTTGAGTTCACACTAATGGTTGTTGGTGAGTCACTTTGTCTGCTTATTTTTTTTATGTCTGTCTGTCTGAAAAAGTAATGTAAACCATGCCATTTGAGGTTTAATATTTAGTTTGAATGGATTGTGTGGATCGGTGTGTTTTTCCTATGCATGGAATTGAAGTTGAAATGTCATTGGACATTTGAGTTATGACAATGTGTTAATTATTTGTACATCTCTAGATCTCTATACTGGAAAACTTGTGGATTGAAGAATTAGCAAACCACAGAATGTATGAATGAACTTGTTGGAATCGGGTGTCTTAAGATAAGATGGGTAGAGAATGTAGCCTTGATGGGTTATACACATTCAGACACACAATCACATGTGTATTGAATCATCACTCTGCATGAGGCAATTGATGTCAGGGTATACAGTATTCAAATCAAATGTTATTGTTCACATACACATATATTTAGCAGATGTTATTGCTGGTGTAGTGAAATGCTTGTGCAGTAGTAACTAAAAAAGATTCACAACAATCCACACATCTAAAATAATGGAATTAAGAAATGTATAAATATTATATTGAACAATGTCGGAGTGGCATTGACTAAAATACAGTAGAATAGAATACACTATATACATGAGATGAGTAAAGCAGTATGTAAACATTATTTAAATATTATTAAAGTGACAAGTGTTCCATTTATTAAAGTGGCCGGTGATTCCAAGTCTATGTATACAGGGCAGCAGCCTCTAAGGTGCAGAGTTGAGTAACCAGGTGGTAGCCGGCTAGTGATGGCTATTTAACAGTTTGATGGCCTTGAGATAGAAGCTGTTTTTCAGTCTCACGGTCCCAGCTTTGATGCACCTGTACTGACCTCGCCTTCTAGATGATAGCGGGGTGAACAGGTAGTTGCTCGGGTAGTTGATGTCCTTGATTTATCTTTTGGCCTTCCTGTGACATCGGGTGCTGAAGGTGTCCTGGAGGGCAGGCAGTGTCCCCCTGGTGATGCGTTGGGCAGACCGCACCACCCTCTGGAGAGCCCTGCGGTTGTGGGAGGTGCAGTTGCCGTACCAGGCGTTGATACAGCTTGACAGGATGCTTTCCATGGTACATCTGTAAGGGTTTTAGGGGCCAAGCCAAATTTCTTCAGCCTTCTGAGGTTGAAAAGATGCTGTTGCACCTTCTTCACCACACTGTCTGTGTGGGTGAACCATTTCATATCGTCAGTGACGTGATGTGCCGAGGAAATTGACGCTTTCCTCTTTCTCCACTGCGGTACTGTCTGTGGATGGGGGCGTGCTCCCTCTGCTCTTTTCTGAAGTCCACAATCTGCTCCTTTGTTTTGTTGACGGAGAGGTTATTTTCCTGGCACCACTCTCCTAGGGTCTGGTCATTGTTGGTAATCAGGCCTACTACTGTTGTGTCTAGAGGTCGACCGATAATGATTTTTCAACGCCGATACCGATTATTGGAGGACCAAAAAAAAGCCCATGCCGATTAATCTGCCGCTTTTTAATATTATAGATTTATTTATATATATACAGTGCCTTGCGAAAGTATTTGGCCCCCTTGAACTTTGCGACCTTTTGCCACATTTCAGGCTTCAAACATAAAGATATAAAACTGTATTTTTTTGTGAAGAATCAACAACAAGTGGGACACAATCATGAAGTGGAACAACATTTATTGGATATTTCAAACTTTTTTAACAAATCAAAAACTTAAAAATTGGACGTGCAAAATTATTCAGCCCCCTTAAGTTAATACTTTGTAGCGCCACCTTTTGCTGCGATTACAGCTGTAAGTCGCTTGGGGTATGTCTCTCAGTTTTGCACATCGAGAGACTGAAATGTTTTCCATTCCTCCTTGCAAACAGCTCGAGCTCAGTGAGGTTGGATGGAGAGCATTTGTGAACAGCAGTTTTCAGTTCTTTCCACAGATTCTCGATTGGATTCAGGTCTGGACTTTGACTTGGCCATTCTAACACCTGGATATGTTTATTTTTGAACCATTCCATTGTAGATTTTGCTTTATGTTTTGGATCATTGTCTTGTTGGAAGACAAATCTCCGTCCCAGTCTCAGGTCTTTTGCAGACTCCATCAGGTTTTCTTCCAGAATGGTCCTGTATTTGGCTCCATCCATCTTCCCATCAATTTTAACCATCTTCCCTGTCCCTGCTGAAGAAAAGCAGGCCCAAACCATGATGCTGCCACCACCATGTTTGACAGTGGGGATGGTGTGTTCAGCTGTGTTGCTTTTACGCCAAACATAACGTTTTGCATTGTTGCCAAAAAGTTCAATTTTGGTTTCATCTGACCAGAGCACCTTCTTCCACATGTTTGGTGTGTCTCCCAGGTGGCTTGTGGCAAACTTTAAACGACACTTTTTATGTATATCTTTAAGAAATGGCTTTCTTCTTGCCACTCTTCCATAAAGGCCAGATTTGTGCAATATACGACTGATTGTTGTCCTATGGACAGAGTCTGCCACCTCAGCTGTAGATCTCTGCAGTTCATCCAGAGTGATCATGGGCCTCTTGGCTGCATCTCTGATCAGTCTTCTCCTTGTATGAGCTGAAAGTTTAGAGGGACGGCCAGGTCTTGGTAGATTTGCAGTGGTCTGATACTCCTTCCATTTCAATATTATCGCTTGCACAGTGCTCCTTGGGATGTTTAAAGCTTGGGAAATCTTTTTGTATCCAAATCCGGCTTTAAACTTCTTCACAACAGTATCTCGGACCTGCCTGGTGTGTTCCTTGTTCTTCATGATGCTCTCTGCGCTTTTAATGGACCTCTGAGACTAGCACAGTGCAGGTGCATTTATACGGAGACTTGATTACACACAGGTGGATTGTATTTATCATCATTAGTCATTTAGGTCAACATTGGATCATTCAGAGATCCTCACTGAACTTCTGGAGAGAGTTTGCTGCACTGAAAGTAAAGGGGCTGAATAATTTTGCACGCCCAATTTTTCAGTTTTTGATTTGTTAAAAAAGTTTGAAATGTCCAATAAATGTCGTTCCACTTCATGATTGTGTCCCACTTGTTGTTGATTCTTCACAAAAAAATACAGTTTTATATCTTTATGTTTGAAGCCTGAAATGTGGCAAAAGTTCGCAAAGTTCAAGGGGGCCGAATACTTTCGCAAAAAAAGAACTTTTGACTGGTGCTATAAACGGACCCCAATATGATACTTTTAGTTTGAAATTATTTGGTGCGATTCTATTTGATTAGTGGAACAAATCGATACAATTCGGTTCTATATGATTCGATTCACTAACAATTGTTTTATGAACACTTTCATTTGTGTGTGCGTGTGTGTGTGCGTGTGTGTGTGCGTGTGTGTGTGCGTGTGTGTGTGAGCCGAGCCATTGGCCTGACTGAGCATCTACCAATATCAGATTGGGAAATGTATGTTTTTGTCCCCCACTTTTTATCTGGAATCCTAATCACCACTAATTCACTTTTCATATAGCAGATTAAAATGTTTTGAGGTAGTAATATCAATACTTGCCTTTAGAAATGAGCTATGACATTCTCTTTTTCAAAAGTCTCAAAAGTGAATGGTTTTGACTGTTTGGAACTTCACGCCTTGATCACACCGACAGTGTTATTGCGCAAATGGTAGGCAGCGTCATCTGGATATGTGTGAACAAAAGTTCAACATGAACATTCTGCTACCATTTCTGTCAAGCTGTATACGCATTCAGTTTGACGCATGCGTTCGATAAATCCAACGTACACACAACGCACTGAAACTGCCTTTCCAACGCAATGAGTTTGAAATTGATGTTAAAAAAAATACACCAGAAAAGCAAAATCCCTCCATCAGTGCTCAGAATGTCTGGGAACTTGCAGGTGCCTTGGTGGAAGAGTAGGGTAACATCTCACAGCAAGAACTGGCACATCTGGTGCAGTCTGAGGAGGAGATGCACTGCAGTACTTTATGCAGCTGGTGGCCACACCAGATACTGACTGTCACTTGATTTTGACCCCCCCCACCCCCCCTTTGTTCAAGGACAGATTATTCAATTTCTGTTAGTCACATGTATGTGGAACTTGTTCAGTTTGTCTGTTGTTGTTATGTTCATACAAATATTTACACATGTTAAGTTTGCTGAAAATAAACACAGTTGACAGTGAGAGGACATTTTCTTTTTTTGCTGAGTTTACTTCTGGTGTACAAAAACACAAGACACTGTCGGTATGATCAAGGCGTAACATCCTCTGCAATGCAAACACAGAGTTCCATTGGTGTGATCGAGGTGTTACGGAGGAGAGTCCCGACCAGTGCGAATCGCGTGTTATTAAATAACACCTTTACCCTGTTCATGTAAAAATGACATTTAGTACGGTGAACCTGGCAATCAAAGTCCCAATCAGTAGTTCATGTGCAATCAGCAAGATGTGAAATGTGACCCCTCCTGTATCCTGCACAGCTCTTCTGGTAAAAAATGCATTTGGTAACAGTGACCCAGCAAATTACATTGGTTGTCCCTCAATTAATGAAGCCTATGATTTAATATTTTGTGAAAGCTATTTTACAAACATCTGAATGCTGAAGGTGCTGTGTAGATGTAGCCTACGAATTTTAGAACAGGGATTGGGTAGGCCTACCTGTCGTTGCCGCGAGCAGCTGCGTCTAATGCAAAGTGTGCACAGTTGTTATCTGACTTGTAGATCAACGTCATACTCCGTTACATGCATAACATTTTGATAGGCTGAAGAAGAGGAAGCATCAATTCAGTCACAACAGATTAGGTGTATTTTTAGAATGAGGCCGAAATGAATGAGTAAAACATTTTTTTGTAAACTGGCGATTCGTAACGTTTGAATTGGTTTTCTTATGGATGCATGCTTCATTAGGATCTGTTTGGGCTCCCGCGGACCGATGCACTCGCATGTTACGCATCGGTCCCCGGGTCAAATGTCTGTGAATCATTACATCCCTACTTTCAGCATTGTTACATCTGGGCCTCTCTTTAATTCTTTTTGGCTCTAACCACTGCATATCCCAGCTGGGCCAAACGTTACACGTACAAAATGTGAAGTGTGGAAGAGCGAACAAGCACAAAAGTGTTTGAGAGAGACAGTGAGAGACACTGAGTGTACAAAACATTAAGAACACCTGCTCTTTCCATGACACCGACTGACCAGGTGAAAGCTATGATCCCTTATTGATGTCACTTGTGTCAGTGTAGATGAGTGGGAGGAGACCAGCTAAAGAAGGATGTTTTAAGCCATGAGACAGTTGACACATGGATTGTGTGCCTTTCAGAGGGTGAACGGGCAAGACAAAAGATTCAAGTGCCTTTTGAACAGGTTGTGGTAGTAGGAGGCAGGTGCACCGGTTTGTATCAAGATCTGCAATGCTGCTTGATTTTTCACGCTCAGCAGTTTCCCCTGTGTATCAAGAATGGTTCACCACCCAAAGGACATGCAGCCAACTTGACACAGCTGTGGGAAGCATTGGAGTCAACATGGGCCAGCGTCCTTGTGGAATGCTTTTGATACCTTGTAGAGTCCATGCCCTGACAAATTGAAGCTGTTCTGAGGCCAAAAGGGGTGCAACTCAATATAACACATTTAGATGCACACTATTGCGAAACTCTACCTCTATCACTGTGAGAGTGTTAGAGAGTGCACTTTCAGGCAAGTAGAGTGAGCTGTAGCTGTGTGAAGATTGGCTGTAATGGAAGCCAGCTGGGTTCACTGTTTTGACAGGCTAGGGCTCTGTTTGGGTCTTGACTGAAAGTGAATCCACTCGCTTGTTAGAGCCCAGTCGCTTGGAAGTGTCTCCACTGTTCCGCTGTCACTCTGAGACTGATGCCACAGAACTTTGGCTCGGGACAATTTTTTTCCCTCCAAAAATCTGGGAAGGATTTAAACCTGTTTCCTGGATTTTTGGCCAGCTGGCAGTTTCTGTAGCTAACTTTGGGAAGATTGGAGAGATCCGTGCTGCTGTACAAATCAGGTTATCCAAATCCATGATATACTGTAGGAACAAAGTGGAGTCTAAACAGCCCACTAGAACAACTCACCTCACAAGACCTAAGCATTTACAACCCTGCACACCCTTGGAAGTGGAGCTTCTCTTTACTCACAGTCAGTGCCTAGCAGTGGATCCCAGTCTGTGTTATCTCCTGTTAGCCATTATGTCTGTGTCTACTTGCCTGCCTGCCTGCCTGCCTGCCTGCCTGCCTGCCTGCCTGCCTGCCTGCCTGCCTGTCTGCCTGCCTGTCTGTCTCCTGGTTGTGTGTAAGCTCTCTGTGTGCGTTCTGATAAGAAGGTCTGACAGGCTTAGCTCTGACTGGCTTGCTTGCTGACCTGGCAGGGGACCCAGGCTTTGGCTGAGTAATCTATGGGATTAACTGTAGTTTTCTTTGTGTAGTTCACTCACCGGTGTTTGTACTGAGGCCTTGGCTTGGCCCACATCTCCTCTACTACCCATTCATCTTCCCCTAGCCTATATAACACAGTCCTCCACCATCCCATATTCAATGCCAGTCTATTTTCACCTATTGGTTTCATCCAACTCATCTTTTTACTGTCATCTGATAACCCTTGTTTACTGTTCACTGACCAAAAGGATAGCATTACCTTAGAAGCATAGAACCATGAAAAGAAAGGATGTTTTCAGAAATCCATGTTCCAGGTGAATCGTAAAGGAAATCTCATCACATTACAAGATGACAGAGCCACTAAGAAAGTAATTGAGAAATGTATTTCTCAATGATTTATAACGGCCCTTGGGGGTAAGACACAGCAGGATAATGTGTGTGATCAGTGGGACTGCTGCTGGGTGTGTGAGTGACTGTGTGTGGGAGGCGCTGCTGCTGCAGAGTGTGCACATGTCCTGAATGACCTCACACGTGCTGTTTCTGTTTAGACTCAGAGGTTCAAAGTTAAACTTTTATACATTACTCACTCTCTCTCACATCTCTAGAAACTGGCTCACATTGTCTATTTTAAGATCAGGTCTTTATAGTCAGTGGAGTGTAGCCAATCTATCTGTAAGGCTACCAGAGTATTTCCTTTTGGACCCAATACACTTGCTAATCATTTATAACAGTTTTAGGTTATCAAGATTGTGCCCTATGTCCATCCTTGTGAGTTGCAGATCTTTATCACAATAGAGATGACCTTTGACCCTACTGCAGCCATCCCTTTTCTCCTGAACAATAGAGTTTATCACTACTGAATTCAGTCCCACTGAAACATCCCTACTCACATTCTCTCTCTTCCCTTCCCCCTCTTACCCTTTCTTTCCTCTCCCTTCCCCCTCTTTCTCCCTTCTCTTTTTAGTGTGTGTCGGCCAGATGTCTCATTTGACTCCGATTCAAGCCCACATGTCTGTTAGTTAGGGGAGGAGAGCTCTCTGTTTGTCAGTGGTAAAGAGCTACAGGCATACCGACTATAAGCACCAGGAGCCCCTTTCTGTGGGGTGAGGAGAGGAGCAAGGGGTCTGGCCGGGCACGGGAGGGGCGCTGGGTAAAGGGGCCTGTCAGGATGTCGAGGGCCAGCTGTTGCCCCATGGGTAATTTTTGGTTGGCCATTAGTATGTTGACAGGAAGAAAGTAGAGATAAAAAGCCAGGAATGTTAATAATCTCCTGGGAAATGTACCCTGTGTGTCCATCTGCATGTCTGTCCCCATAGCCCTTTCAATCAGTCACTCTCTAACTGTTCTTCAGTACTCTACATCTGTTCCCTCCCTATCTGCATTTTCTCTTCACCTGACTCTTAGTCTCTCCCTCTGTCCCCCTCACACTGCTCAGTTAATGTTCTTGTAATGAAAGAAAGAGGGGGGAGTGAGAGGGGGTTCAACCAGCCATCCATCCATGCAGCTCTGGGTCATCAGGGACAGGGTCTATTTATGGAGAGTGTGTTTCCAGAGATCATGTGAACCAGTATTTAATTAACTGAGAGGAAGGCTAATTCATTTGGACTTGCCCTCCGGGGGGGGGGGTGTGAGTGAGACTATCATTGGTCAAAGCTGTCAGCTAGTTTGTACCACAGAACAGCCGCTGTCACAACTAACTGTATGTGGTATGTCATCTGTTGTTGTACCATGATTTTGACCCCCATGAGTTACCATGGGGTCAGGGGAGACTGGTGGGAGGCACTATAGGAGGACAGGCTCATTGTAATGGCTGGAATGTAATAAATGTTTGTTTGAAACCATTCCATTTATTCCATTCCAGGCTCTGCATTAGGTTAATGCCGATATCTGGCAAACCAAACTAGTGTGCTCGCTTGAAAAATGAGAAAAAAGCACAATAGTACTGTTTGAGACACCATAGCCAGTTTACACTTCCTCAAAATAGTCAGAATTAATCTAAGATAACTCAATAAATCTGTCATTAATTTTGACGTTTTTGCCGAGGACATTTTAGTCGTGCAATTTTACATCCAACTAAAATATTATTCCAAGATGTCGTAGCAGTGCAGATGTGTTTTGTTCGTCCTCTCGTGTACTTTTGTATTTTTTGTATGCATTTCAATTTTATTTTCAATCTCTTCTCCATTTTAGTTCAATTATACCTTCCGGTAACGTGCCTCACCCAATGTGATACGGATCCGCTATTATTTTACATTTTTAGACCTTATAGCAAGAACCACCTAGCCATCAGAAGCTAATTAACTAAAGCTATTTAGTCATTGTTAGCCACTGCTAGCGGCCTTTACCTTCTGCACAGATACCAGCCCCTTTTTAGCTTTTTGCCTGGATAATACTCGCCAGCCTAGCAGTAACGGACTGTCTCTCCACTACAATACCGGATTCCTGCCGTAAACCCTGGACCATTACTCCTGATCTTCACAGCTATCTAGCACCCACTGAGTTACCCAGTACGGAAGCTATCTCGGCCTACTCAGTTGTTCACCCGGACTCCACCCAAACACGGCTAGAACACACTACTCCACCAGATAATTGCCGTAAGCTCTGGACCTTGGCACCGGATCACCGCTGCTACCAAGTGGCAATAGTGGCTAACGCCCCTGCCCCGAAGCTAGCACCAGTTAGCCGTGAGACAGGCGCATCTCCCGGCTAGAACACTAAATTACTACAACTACAATACCTCTTTCGCCATCTGGCTTGGATCCTTAGTCGACACGGCGCCCAGCCGCACCACTACGACAGGTCTGCCGACGAATACTCCATCCGCTGTGCCTTCAACTGGCCTCCGTCGGACGTCGGAGCAGATGCTTCTACTAGCCCCGGGCTACTAACTTTAAACGCCGTGTCGCCAGCGTAGTAGCGACTACTCCGCGGCTTCCCTGTTCCATCTATTGCTGGACCCTATGATCACTTGGCTATATAGCTGATGCCTGCTGAACTGTCCATTAATCACGGTACTCCATTCTGTTTATTTTTTTCAACCCTCTCTGCCCATTCATCGCCATTTTACCTGTTGTTGTTTTAGCTGATTAGCTGTTGTTGTCTCACCCGTTGTTGTCTTAGCTAGCTCTCCAAATCAACACCTGTGATTACTTTATGTCTCGCTGTATGTCTCTCTCATATGTCAATATGCCTTGTATACTGTTGTTTAGGTTAGTTATCATTGTTTTTGTTTACAACTCATTATACCTCCTTTGTCCCACCTCCCACACATTATAGCCAGCTTATCCAGAGATACAACTTCTCTTATCATCACTCAGTGCCTGGGCATCCTCCGCTGTAGCCACACCCCACCATACCCCTGTTTGCACATTATGCCCTGAACCTATTCTACCACGCCCAGAAATCTGCTCCTTTTATTCTTTGTCCCCAACGCTCTAGGCGACCAGTTTTGATAGCTTTTAGCCGTACCCTCATCCTACTCCTCCTCTGTTCCTCGGGTGATGTGGAGGTAAACTCAGGCCCTGCGTGTCCCCAGGCACCTTCATTTGTTGACTTCTGTGATCGAAAAAGCCTTGGTTTCATGCATGTCAACATCAGAAGCCTCCTCCCTAAGTTTGTTTTACTCACTGCTTTAGCACACTCCGCCAACCCTGATGTCCTTGCCGTGTCTGAATCCTGGCTTAGGAAGGCCACCAACAATTCTGAGATTTCCATACCCAACTACAACATTTTCCATCAAGATAGAACTGCCAAAGGGGGAGGAGTTGCAATCTACTGCAGAGATAGAACTTTGCAGGCTGTCGTACTTTCCAGGTCTATACCCAAACAGTTTGAACTTCTAATTTTAAAAATGAACCTCTCCAAAAATAATTATCTCACTGTTCCCACCTGCTATCGACCCCTTCGCTCCCAGCTGTGCCCTGGACACCATTTGTGAATTGATCGCCACCCCATCTAGCTTCAGAGTTCGTTCTGTTAGGTGACCTAAACTGGGATATGCTTGACACCCCGGCAGTCCTACAATCTAAGCTAGATGCCCTCAATCTCACACAAAGCATCAAGGAACCCACCAGGTAGAACCCTAAATCCGTAAACATGGGCACCCTCAGACATTATCCTGACCAACTTGCCCTCCAAATACACCCCCGTTTCAATCAGGATCTCAGCGATCACTGCCTCATTGCCTGTATCCGCTATGGGTCTGCGGTCAAACGACCACCCCTCATCACTGTCAAATGCTCCCTAAAACACATCTGCGAGCAGGCCTTTCTAATCGACCTGGCCCGGGTATCCTGGAAGGATATTGACCTCATCCCGTCAGTCGAGGATGCCTGGTCATTCTTTAAAAGTAATTTCCTCACCATCTTAAATAAGCATGCCCCATTCAAAACATCTAGAACTAAGAAGAGATATAGCCCTTGGTTCACTCCAGACCTGACTGCCCTTGACCAGCACAAAAACATCCTGTGGCTGACTGCAATAGCATCGAATAGTCCCCGCGATATGCAACTGTTCAGGGAAGTCAGGAACCAATACACGCAGTCAGTCAGGAAAGCAAAGGCTATCTTCTTCAAGCAGAAATTCGCATCCTATAGCTCGAACTCAAAAGGTTTTGGGACACTAAAGTCCATGGCGAACAAGAGCACCTCCTCCCAGCTGCCCACTGCACTGAGGCTAGGTAACACGGTCACCACTGATAAATCCATGATAATGAAAATTTCTATAAGCATTTCTCAACTGCTGGCCATGCCTTCCTCCTGGCTACTCCATCCCCGGCCAACAGCTCCCCCCTACCCTGCAGCTACTCGCCCAAACCCTCCCCAGCTTCTCCTTCACACAAATCTAGACAGCAGATGTTCTGAAAGAGCTGCAAAAACTGGACCTGTACAAATCAGCTGGGCTAGACAATCTAGATCCTCTCTTTCTAAAACTATCCGCCGCCATTGTTGCAATCCCTATAACCAGCCTGTTCAACCTCTCTTTCGTATCATCCAAAATCCCTAAAGATTGGAAAGCTGCCGCGGTCATCCCCCTCTTCAAAGGGGGTGACACCCTAGACCCAAACTGTTACAGACCTATATTCATCCTGCCCTGCCTATCTAAAGTCTTTGAAAGCCAAGTTAAAAAACAGATCACTGAACATTTCGAATCCCACCGTACCTTCTCCGCTGTGCAATCCGGTTTCCGAGCCAGTCACGGGTGCACCTCAGCCACGCTCAAGGTACTAAACGATATCATATCCGCCATCAATAAAAGACAGTACTGTGCAGCCGTCTTCATCGACCTGGCCAAGGCTTTCGACTCTGTCAATCACCGTATTCTTATCGGCAGACTCAATAGCGTTGTTTTTTCTAATGACTGCCTCGCCTGGTTCACTAATTACTTTGCAGACAGAGTTCACTGTATCAAATTGGAGGGCATGTTGTCCGGACCTCTGGCAGTCTCTATGGGGGTACCACAGGGTTCAATTCTCGGGCCGACTCTTCTCTGTATATATCAATGATGTCGCTCTTGCTGCGGCCGATTTCCTGATCCACCTCTATGCAGACAAACCATTCTGTATACTTCTGGCCCTTCCTTGGACACTGTGCTAACTAACCTCCAAACCAGCTTCAATGCCATACAACACTCCTACCGTGGTCTCCAACTGCTCTTAAACACTAGTAAAACCAAATGCATGCTTTTCAACCGTTCGCTGCCCGCACCCGCCCGCCCGACTAGCATCACCACCCTGGACGGTTCCGACCTAGAATATGTGCACAACTATAAATACCTAGGTGTCTGGCTAGACTGTAAACTCTCCTTCCAGACTCATAATAAACATCTCCAATCCAAAATAAAATCTAGAATCGGCTTTCTATTTCGCAAACGAAGCCTCCTTCACTCACGCCGCCAAACTTACCCTGGTAAAACTGACTATCCTACCGATCCTCGACTTCGGCGACGTCATCCACAAAATAGCTTCAAACACTACTCAGCAAACTGGATGCAGTCTATCACAGTGCCATCCGTTTTGTTACCAAATCACCTTATACCACCCACCACTGCGACCTGTATGCTCTAGTCGGCCCTCGCTACATATTCGTTGCCAGACCCACTGGCTCCAGGTCATATATAGGTCTATGCTAGGTAAAGCTCCGCCTTATCTCAGTTCACTGGTCACGATAACAACACCCACCTGTAGCACACGTTCCAGCAGATCTATCTCACTGATCATCCCCAAAGCCAACACCTCATTTGGCCACCTTTCCTTCCAGTTCCCTGCTGCCAGTGACTGGAACGAATTGCAAAAATCGCTGAAGTTGGAGACTTTTATTTCCCTCACCAACTTTAAACATCAACTATTTGAGCAGCTAACCAATCACTGCAGCTGTACATAGTCCATCTATAAATAGCCCACCCAATCCACCTACCTCATCCCCATACTGTTTTTTATTTTATTGACTTTTCTCTTTTGCACACCAGTATCTCTACTTGCACATTATCATCTGCTCATTTATCACTCCAGTGTTAATCTGCTAAATTGTAACTATTCGTTCCTATGGCCTATTTATTACCTACCCCCTCATGCCTTTTGCACACACTGTATATAGACTTTATTTTTTTCTACTGTGTCATTGATTTGTTTGTTTACTCCATGTGTAACTCTGTGTTGTTGTCTGTGTCACACTGCTTTGCGTTATCTAGGCCATGTCGCAGTTGCAAATGAGAACTTGTTCTCGACTAGCCTACCTGGTTAAATAAAGGTGAAATAAAAAATAATAATTTAGACGTTTTTTGCCGAGGAGATTTTAGTCGTGCAATTTTACATCCAACTAAAATGTTTGGTGCAGTATTTTTCATATTTTTTTGTTGTTGCATGAAACAAGTGGTTTCTTATTCAATGACAACAGACTTTATTGAAGAATCCCTACTGTTGACCAATCACCGACGAAGAGGTGTAGACTTCGGCCCCGAACTACGGCTTGCCTCCAGAAAAGATATTGTGTGCCCGAACAGCCCAAAAAAAAGTCAAGTCTAAAATGTCATCATAATATATGGACCAACTCGACCAACCGGTTGCGGAAGCCTTTATAGGTGGAGTACACTGCAGAGGACATTGGTTGTAATTTGTGATGCATCCTCTTTGGAGCAGTTCTATTCGGTGGTTGGTTAGTGCCCTGTGTTGTGGCTGGGCTGTTGTGGCTCTCTTGCTGCTTTTCCACTGAAACAGTGTTAGACTAGTGTATACACCATTTATGTTATGCTAGGGAAGTTGTTTCCATAGCTAGGGCTGACAGTGAGCAGAATCAACAACCTCTGCATAATCAAAACAATTGCTTTGTGAGAAGGCGTTCACAGTTAGCCATTGTTATGTAAATTCAAGCTGACAAGTACCAGTGGCCTGGCTTTTGCCCTAACTGAGAGCAGGTTTCCGGAGCCATGGCCCAGAGAGAGACTGGTGCTGGCCCTCGATATAGAAACAGAAAGTCAGCCTTTTGGGTAAAACACCATGGTAAATCCTGAATGGAAATGCACCATTTAAGTGGAGTGTTTGGGGAGATGGGGGCCAGGGGGGGGGTGTAATTGATCTGGGACAGCAGCATGAGGGGGGTGGAGGGAAGATGAAGTAGGGGTTGGTTTTTAGATGGTAGGAAATGGTTCAAGTTCTTTTTGGTAATAATAGGCCTACAGAGTCTAGGGAAAGTATGTGTACCCTTTGGAATTTCCTGGATTTCTGCATAAATTGGTCATCAAATTTGATCTGATCTTAATCTAAGTCACAACAATAGACAAACATAGTGTGCTTAAACTAATAACACACAAATTATTGTATTTTTCTTGTCTATATTGAAAACATAATTTAAACATTTACAGTGTAGGTTGGAAAAAGTATCTGAACCCTTAGGCTAATGACTTTGGAGTCAGGAGTCAGCTAACCTGGAGTCTAATCGATGAGATTGGAGATGTTAGAGTTGCCTTGCTCACAAAATGTGAGTTTTCTATTCACAAGAAGCATTGCCCGAAGAGATCTCAGAAGATTTAAGATTAAGAATTGTTGACTTGCATAAAGCTGGAAAGTGTTACAAAAGTATCTCTAAAAGCCTTGATGTTCATCAGTCCACGGTAAGACAAATTGTCTATAAATTGAGAAAGTTCAGCAAAGTTGCTACTCTCCCTAGGAGTGGCCGTCCTGCAAAGATGACTGCAAGAGCACAGCGCAGAATGCTCAATGAGGTTAAGAAGAATCCTAGTGTCAGCTAAAGACTTACAGAAATCTCTGGAACATGCTAACATCTCTTGACGAGTCTACAATTCATAAAACACTAAAGAATGGTTTTCATGGGAGGACACCATGGAAGAAGCCACTTCCGTCCAAAATAAAACATTTCAGACTTGCAGCAGTTTGTAAAAGTGCACCTGGATGTTCCAAAATATTCTGTGGACAGATGAAACTACAGTTGAGCTGTTTGGAAGGAACACACAACACTATGTGTGGAGAGAAAAAGGCACAGCACACAAACATCAAAACCTCATCCCAACTGTAAAGTATGGTGGAGGGAGCATCATGGTTTGGGGCTGCTTTGCTGCCTCAGGGCCTGGACAGCTTGCTATCATCGACAGAAAAATGAATTCCCAAGTTTATCAAGACATTTTGCAGGGGAATGTTAGGCTGTCTGTCCTCCAATTGCGTCACCCAACTTCTGTTGAGCTTCAACAGGACAACGACCCAAAACACAGAAGTAAATCAACAGCAGAATGGCTTCAACAGAAGATGATATGCCTTCTAGAGTGGCCCAGTCAGAGTCCTGACCTCAACCTGATTTGAGATACTGTGGCATGACCTCAAGAGCAGTTCACACCAGACATCCCAAGAATATTGCTGAACTGAAACAGTTTTGTAAGGAGGAATGGTCCAAAATTCCTCCTGACCGTTGTGCTGGTCTAATCCGCCACTACAGAAAACGTTTGGTTGAGGTTATTGCTGCCAAAGGAGGGTCAACTAGTTATTAAATCCAAGGGTTCACATACTTTTCCCACCCTGCACTGTGAATTTTTACACGGTGTGTTCAATAAAGACATGAAAACGTATCAGTTTTTGTGTTATTAGTTTAAGCAGACTTTGTCTATTGTTGTGACCTAGATGAAGATCAGATCAAATTGTATGACTAATTTATGCAGAAATACAGTTATTTCCAATTTCACTTACTTTTTCTTGCCACTGTATAAAGGATAATAGATATATTATTTCTCCACGTATCAGTGTTTGGTTATTCATTTGCTTTTCTCGCCAACATCAGCAAGCGGTCACACTCACCCTCAAACTAACAAAGGATGAGGAGGCTCTAGGCTAGTGACCAGAGCTGAAAGCTCTATGCCAGGATTCCAATAGAGTTAATATTTCATTTCTGAAAGTTTTTATTTTTAAGTATCCTGTATTTATTTATTTTTTTCTAATCCAGTGAACTCTGATCCTAATTCTGTTCTCTGCAGTGTCTAACTAAACCCAAAACGCAGATGAATGTCCCAGGACCCAGACTCAGAACAGGGTCTCTCTCTATCTGGGTGTTATAGATCCATGTTGCATGCATGAGAGGCAGAGAGAAACAGATGATCCCCAATACCAGATTTCAAGGCCACAGAGTGGGGAGGGTGACTGGCTGTGTGTGACTGGCTTCCATTAGAATGCCTTTGTGACTGCTATCAGGCTCCAGGGCATGTCTTCTCTGCTTTAGCTGCACACTCCTGACCCTCTGTGGTCCCCCTCCATTCCCCTCAGAGAGACGTAGGAGATGCACTTACGTCCCACCCCCCTTCTGGTTTGGGAGGGTGACCACCTCCAGCATGGGCGAGGGGCTGAGATGTGTCGATTTACCCAGCAGTTACAGTATGTCTGTTACCTCCTGGTTAAACAGTATGTTTAAAGAGCCAGTGATCCTGTAATCTAGTGCTGTTTATCAGCCAGCGGTGAGCTGAGAAGTGTCTTGGTGCGGAGGAACTGCCCAGAGTCTGTGAGTCTGTCAAAGAGCGGGTCTGTGTGAAGGTTAATAAGAGAAACACTGGAATCTGAGGATTTCACAACTGTTCAGGACAACCTGACAATTATCCGGGATTCAGTCATCATAATTTGTGGTGGCAGATGATTTGGTTGTAAATGTAATGTAGTATTGTATGCAGAGATGAACACATACAACCCCACTCATCTAAACAGTCATTATCAGGCAGTATTGATGGAAGAGAGAGGGCCCCATGAACCTCCCCTCAAGTTTGTTTTATGTTTTGCTGTTACGATTTCCTATAAGTGATCCCCTTAACCCCAAGAACATGTCTTGGAGCAGTAGTATGGGTTGACTTGTGGTGGGGTGCCCCCTGCTGGGACCGTGGTGGTAGTGCTGCTGTTGCTCAGCTGCTAGTGGGTTAGTCCTGCTGGAGCATGCCAGGCAACCTTCCCTTTACCCTCTCCTACCCCCTGAGCACTGGAGCAGTCTCTCCCCAGCACAGTTTGCCAGATGCCCACTCATGAATCACTGTAACATGTAAGTGGGAGATGTGTGTGTGTGTGTGTGTGTGTGTGTGAGATCTGTAAACTAATGGGTCATATAGTCAAACCGTCAACATGCCGAATGATTCTAATGTCAGGGTGGGAAGAAACATTGGGAAGAGAGACGATATGTTTTATTCCCTCGGACTACAAGCCTACTCTCTGGTAGATGCACTTTTGACCTTTCCCAGTGAGACACGGAATCAGCTTTGTATATCCTGTGCTGCAGTTCTTTGGGGCAGAGATTACCTTCAAACCTTAGACTGTGACTGTGTCACTACAGGGTGTGTATGATGTTAGTAAGTGTGTTGAAGTGTATTCATAGGCAAATGAAGGCTTAACTGTATGTTGAAACATGTTGGTTTTACCTATGTTATTTTAGCTATGTTATTTTAGCTATGGTGTTGGTGGATTACATGGATTGACAATGTAACTGATGTCTGATCTCCTTAACTCCTCCCATAGGTGAGTCAGGATTGGGGAAATCCACGCTCATCAACTCCCTCTTCCTGACTGACCTGTACTCCAAGGATTACCCAGGGCCATCCCTACGGATCAAGAAGACTGTTCAGGTAGCCCACATCCCTCTCTCCTCGACCTCTCACCCCTGACCTAACCTACCTCTCATCCATGTTTGTCTCGCTTCAGGACTGGCACTACTCCCAAAAACCCTCCATTCTCTCTCTAGCTGGTTCCAACTCCCCCTGGGCTCAATCCTCCCTCCTCACCTCTCTAACCATCCCCCATATCCAAACACATGTGGGAGTTCAACACAACCAAAGGCCAGAGAGCAAACAAACCCAATTACCACTGGATGGTTACGGTGGCCAGGTCAGAGGCAGCGCACCCAGAGAACCAGCAGCCTTATATGGCCTTGATAAAAAGGAGATGGACAGGTGAAGAGGCTGCATCTGGAGGACCAGGGGAGGGGAGGGAGGGGTGTAGGCTAGTTAAGGGTGTTTGGGGAGGTTTGTGTGGTCTCGATTTAGAATGGGGACAAGGAGGGGAGGAGAGGGGAATAAGTTGGACTCAGGCGTGCTGGTCCCTCTTGGTGCCTGAAGGGGTCAGTAGGAGGTTAGGAATGTTCCCATGAAACTCAACACCCAGTCGTGACTTTCCCACCAAACACTAGACTGCCATCTGAGGCATCCTGTAATAACCTCCTGTCTTTATGACACATATGCAAAGGCACACACACACACACACACAGGGGTGGTGCTTGATATTTGGGTTCATACTGAGAGCACTGATGTGTTGGGAGTTAGTAACCATGGCAGGCACGTGCACAGATCGGGGTCTACCTGTTCAGAGCACCTAGCCCTTTGCTCTACCACTCGCCAAGTGCCCTTTGTGGGTGGTGACATGTTTTATTTTTTTTGTTCTGAATCCAAGGTAAGTCGCCTTGACGTTGTCAAGTTCGCCACCCCCGGCTGTTGGTTGGTTGCACCTGTTGGTCTGCCCTGTACGGAGCTTGCACGCCCCCGGCTGTTGGTCTGCCCTGTACGGAGCTCGCACGCCCCCGGTATCCAAACACTCATGTCTTGAGAAGCAGTCACCGGTCAAGTGTGTGTTGTTAGCTACCTAGTTTAAATATCAACAGTACTGCCACAGCAGCTGCAGCATAACATTTTATTAACACTTGATAACACTTCATTTACACGATCAACAGTATTGGGTCTGGTTGGCTGATGGCCTACCCACAGTAGAGAGGCAGAGAGACCTAGAGAGGAGCAGCTGCATCCACGACCCTCCGACCCAACTCCATCCCTTCTTCAGTCAGGAGTTGCACGTGTGTGTCAGGGCAGCAGCAACACAGCTAGTCTAGACTCTAGCTAACCACCATACACTAAAATATCCACACAAGCCACTAGCTGGCCATATATCATGAGTTAGAAGATCATTAATAACATATTATGAAGTTATTTAAGAGCACTGAAGATAAATCTCAATCAGAAAGAAAAAGCTAGCTATAACTACGGGCTCCCGAGTGGCGCATCGGTCTAAGGCACTGCATCTCAGTACCTGGTTCGAATCCAGGCTGTATCACATCCGGCTGTGATTGGGAGTCCCATAGGGCGGCGCACAATTGGCCCATCGTCGTCCGGGGTTGGCCCAGGGTAGGCCGTCATTGTAAATAAGAATTTGTTCTTAACTGACTTGCTTGATTAAAATAAAAAAAGTATTTAAAAAATAAATTAAAAAACAATAGCAGATTTACATCAATGATCAGCTCTATATCCGATGTCAATCATGTCTTTAGGAGGCACTAACTAGCTTGCTTACAATTTGAGATCAGTGAGTGTGTTGCCCTTTTTTCATTTTGAGCCCCTACCTAGAGTGATCTGTGCGTGGGCCTGAGCCATGGTAAGTTACAATCTCCTGAAATTAGAATCATATAGTCATATAAAGCTGCTCCCCAAAAAAATGTGTTTGTTTGTGAGCGAATGTTTGACTTCACTTTTGAATGTAGACAGAAATAAGCTGTTTTGCACATTTGTTGAGGCCTGAGATTCCTGGTTGTGTCTCAGGGGTCCCTGTGGTTCCTGCTGATGTGTTTGGTTCTCCATTGAGGAGTGTGTCCAGTGTTTAGGAATGGAGCTGTTTGGGTCGGCCAGATCCACAGTGTAAAAATGGAGGGGTAGACTTGGGGCAAGTGAGCTGTGTGATGTGGCCACTGAGGGCTAGACTGTGGAGGGGTAGACTTGGGGCAAGTGAGCTGTGTGATGTGGCCACTGAGGGGTAGACTTGGGGCAAGTGAGCTGTGTGATGTGGCCACTGAGGGGTAGACTTGGGGCAAGTGAGCTGTGTGATGTGGCCACTGAGGGGTAGAAACGGGAAGAGTATTTACATTCCAATAAATCTCTTAACAATCTCTTATGTTTGTCAAATGGTCACATTCTGTCTATTCAGATTTCACTGAACTGATGGGTGTGTGTTTTGGGGGTTTTCTTCCTTTGTTTTTCATTCACTGAAGTTGATTTTTAAGCAGATATACACACACACACACACACACAATCAAACACTTACAAAAGTGTTTTGAATGCTTGATATATGCCCAGCTTTTTGAGTGTTTAGAGAGACTGAAAGGGATCAACCCAAAATAACTACCCTTGTGAAACGAAAGTATGCAGCCAAACAGAGAGCCGCTGACACTAACAGCAGCAGGGAGAGAATGATATATTCTTCTCTTAAACTGAGAAGAACAAAAAAATCAACCAACCCTATATCACTGAGTCCCAGCTGCCACTCTGATCAAGAGAACGTGATGACACTATTGATGAACTGTGGTGTGTGGAGGCGCTGAGGGATAACATGGGAACTATGGAGTGCTGTTTTAGAGAAACTGTGTTGCTGTTTTACAGGTGGAGCAGTCCAAGGTTCTGGTGAAGGAAGGGGGTGTCCAACTCACTCTCACCATCGTCGATACACCAGGGTTCGGAGATGCAGTGGATAATAGTAACTGGTGAGTATTGGGAGTAATTGTGAGCATGTATGAATGACATAGTTTGTATGTTGTGTAGGAGTGAATATATGCTCTCTGAGTCAATGAGAGCCTACATGTAGAGTAAACAACATTTTCCTATTTTCTCTCTCTCTCCTTAATCATCCCCTCTCAGCTGGCAGCCTGTCATTAACTACATTGACAGTAAGTGTGAGGACTTCCTGAATGCGGAGTCCAGGGTGAACCGAAGACTGATGCCAGACAACAGGGTTCACTGCTGCCTGTACTTCATCGCCCCCTCTGGCCATGGGTGAGTACTGACACTGACAGGCCTTGTAGGGACAGGCCCTTTGTCATGGACCAGTAGTACAATGATGCCGTAGAACATACAGTATGTATGATGCCTATGCTACCCACCTTGTCTCATAAAGAGACTCGTATGAGCTGAAGCACACTTGGTATACAGTATGTGTACTGGATAACATAAAAACATTCCCTCTATATAATAAAATACGCCATTTAACATTTATCCAAAGTGACTTGGTGCATTGATTTTACGTATGGGTGGTCCTGGGAATCGAACCCACTACTCTGGCATTGTAAGCGCCAAAGCCATACTCTACCAACTGAGCTACAGAGGACCACTTCCCTGTGCTGCTTCTGAGTTAGAGTACCCACGTATTTGTATTACACTCATTGTTATATAAGCCATGATGCTATTGCTTCTATATGCTTTTGATCGTGTGCCTTTGCCTTTATCTATGCTTCTCTGCCTGCCTATGTATGTGAGGCTGAATGTGAACATGAGTGGATTGGATTGTAGGCGTAGCCATGGGTTCACATATGTGAGTGGGAAGTGAGAGAGAGATGTAGGCTGCCAATGTTGTGACCCACAAGGTTGCATAACACCCACTAGACTGAGCGTGCTCTGTGGAAGATGAACGTTCTCACTATCACTGAGCCAGCTAATCAGGAGGCAGCAGCTCGCTGAGGAGCCCCAGAGCTCAGAATCCCTGGGAACGGGAGGTTTTAGTTTCAGCCTAGAAAATTGCCTCAATAGCAACTCAGCTAGGTCCACAATTTGTGTCATAGCACACCCTATCCAACCTCACACCTTTTAACAAACCATGATTGCTGTAATTATATGCAGCCATAAGGAGACACATGGTTGCTGTAATTCCATAAGACCCACACAAGGTGATGTATTAACAGATCAGAGGTCATGTCAGCCCTTGCCTCTGACCCCCTGCTCCTGATAATGTGGAGAGAAATTCAGAACATGATATTTAATCTTTGTCAGGTCTGTCTCTGTCTCTCTCCCCACACTTCATAAGCCTCCTTTATTCATGTGACCTGTAAACAGCTGGACTGTTGCTCTGTATCTCTACATTCATGGAATACTCAGCACCCCACCCACCCACCCTTACTGCTCTGCCCCCTCCAGGCCTTCCCTCCGGTCCCTGGACAGAACTCACTCTCTCAGGCCACTGAGAAGAATAGCCCCTTTGTCCACCTACTCCCTTACCAGCCAGAGTGAGAACAAAGAGAATCCCTCATGAGCCCACCATGACATAATTATTAGTGGTCGCTGACTGTAAAAAAGAAAATACAGAAAAATAAGTCAGTCACTGTTTCTTTGTACCCCCACTGTGTTTTCATGCCCGTGACCCTCTACCGGTGACATAATGAACTGCATCAGTTTGAGCATAAAGTGTACTTATGGTGTTCGTGATATGTCGGAAACTCTGAAATGTCCGACTTGCTAACCTAGGGGCGGCAGGGTAGCCTAGTGGTTAGAGCGTTGGACTAGTAACCGGAAGGTTGTGAGTTCAAACCCCCGAGCTGACAAGGTACAAATCTGTCGTTCTGCCCCTGAACAGGCAGTTAACCCACTGTTCCCAGGCCGTCATTGAAAATAAGAATTTGTTCTTAACTGACTTGCCTGGTTAAATAAAGGTAAAATAAATAAAATAAATAGGCGGAAGAGTCAGATCCTGAGTTTCCCAATTGGGAGGTGTCAAAATCAACCAAAATAAAGCTCTACGCAAATAACTTGCGTACACTTTAACGCAGAGGTTCTGAATTCCCGACATGGTGTGAATGCGGCATAACTGCAGAGAATTATTCAGGACGATGTCACATCAAAGCATTGATCAGCCTTCCCTGCCTGCCTGTGTTTGTCTGACTGGATGACTGTAACTGTACGATTGTGCAACAATAGAAACTCAGAATAGATTTTTTCAATGTGTGAATTCCTCTTTAGGCTAAAGCCCCTGGACATTGAGTTTATGAAGCGTCTCCATGACAAGGTCAACGTGATCCCTCTCATCGCCAAGGCAGACACCCTGACACCTGAGGAATGCCAGCTATTCAAGAAACAGGTGTGGGTGTGGGTGTGTGGTAATTATTTGTGTTAGCACAAACCCATTGTGTGTACCGGTATGTGTGTGGCAATAACTCATGTCATTTTTACCTTCAACTCATCCTCAGATCATGAAGGAAATCCAAGAACACAAGATCCAGATCTACGAGTTTCCTGACATAGAGGACGATGAGGACAGCAAGCTTATCCGGAAGATCAAGGTAGTGTGCAAAGAGAGTGAGAGAGACGGATAGTCAACCTGTATCAGTTCACACTAGTCCCTATCTGCCCAGTTTGGTTATCTAATATATTGTGGATACTGTACAGGCTCACTGATTAACTGACGCTGGTCCCTCTGTCCCTGTGTGGCAGGAGCGGATGCCTCTGGCAGTGGTTGGCAGCAATGTGGTGATCGAAGTAAACGGCAAGAAGGTCAGAGGTCGTCAGTACCCCTGGGGCGTGGCAGAAGGTAGGTTCAGCATGTTCCAGGCTGGGTTCTCTGTTCTCTAGCTCAGATGAGACGAGATATTGGCATGAAGTTGTTGAGGGTTGTACTGCTCTTTATTAATGTCACTCACTGTGCCATGCTTGAGGACAGAGTACAGGAGTGTGGAGATCCAGTGTAGGGAGGCTGCATGGTCTTCCCCCCCAATAGTGTGTCTGACAGGGATTCTGGAAAAGGGGGACAGGGATCTAATAGGGTGTCATGGTCCCCCTGACAGTAAACACTGTACTGTACCGCCCACTGACATCAGAGGGAAAGACTGTCACCCTGATTTTTTCATCATTGGCCACAATGGATCGTTGTTGTTGTTCTCCACTTGATTTTCTTTTGTTTTAGTCCCCTAAAATACTATTTTTTTTTCATTTTCAAGTGTTGCTCTGTGGTTGACCGTTTATCAGTCTTTCACTTTTTCATTCTTTCTTTTCTCTTTTTCCTTTCCATCTATTCTTTTCCATGACTGACAGAGGGCATTTTTGGTAAACAAAACCATCTCTCACTTTTTCTACTACTCTCCCTCAGGCCTTCCTCCCCTCTTCACCGTTAGGTTGCTGTGACATTAGGTTGATGGTCAGAGGTCATGGAGAAAACTAAAGGCTGTTCAGTGCTGACGCTACTCCTAGAATAAAGCAAAATCACCCTCTAACTTATGTTTATAGGGGCCTAATTATCTTATCTGTTTTTGTCATTATTTGGTCACTCATGAACACTCATACAATAATAGACATGTTAAGAGATAAAGGCACATTTGCACAAACTTATTGTATACATAATGTCAATGTATACACATTTTGCATGCATGCTCTACAAACATTCGCTCACGTATATAGCTACACACTCTTGCTCTAAATCCTGGTGCCATGATGCTGTTTGCTGGCACTCCATACCTGTAGTTGCACTCTGTGTCCACAGGGGGTCACTCACACTAGTATACTGATTCAAAAATATAAACTCAACATGCAACAAGTTCAAAGATTTTACTGAGTTGCAGTTCATAGAGGGAAATCAGTCAATTGAAATAATAATTATAATAATTAGGCCCTAATCTATGCATTTCACATGACTGGGCACGGGAGCAGCCATGGGTGGGCCTGGGAGGGCGTAGGGCGCTTTGGACCCTTACCCAGCCAATCACAATTAGTTTTATCTCCACAAGGGCTTTATTACAGACAGAAATACTACTCAGCACCCCTATCCCCCTCCTCAGACGATCCGGCAGGTGAAGATGACTCCCGAGTGGCGCAGCAGTCTAAGGCACTGCATCTCAGTGCAAAAGGC
Source organism: Oncorhynchus mykiss (assembly GCF_057628025.1). Classification (NCBI taxonomy): domain Eukaryota; kingdom Metazoa; phylum Chordata; class Actinopteri; order Salmoniformes; family Salmonidae; genus Oncorhynchus; species Oncorhynchus mykiss. Next base: position 25,872,719 of record NC_143022.1, read on the forward strand.
GTCACTACAGTCTCTGGTTCGAATCCAGACTGTTTCATATCCGGCTGTGATTGGGAGTCCCATAGAGGGCGGCGCACAATTGGCCCAGCGTCGTCTGGGTTTGGCCGGGGTAGGCCATCATTGAAAATAAGAATTTGTTCTTGACTGACTTGCCTAGTTAAAGGTACAAAAAATAAATAAAAAGATGCTGGATGTGGAGGTCCTGTGCTGACGTGGTTTACAGTGTGAGGCAGGGTTGGATGTACTGCCAAATTCTCTAAAACGATGTTGGAGGTAGCTTGTGGTATAGAATTTAGCATTTAAATTCTCTGGCAACAGCTCTGGTGGACATTCCTGCAGTCAGCATGCCAATTGCACGCTCCCTCAACTTGAGATATCTGTGGCGTTGTGTGACACAACTGCACATTTTTGTGGCATTTTATTATCCCAAGCACAAGGTTCAACTATGTAATGATCGTGTTGTTTAATCAGCTTCTTGATATGCCACACCTGTCAGGTGGATGGAACATCTTGGAAAAGGAGAAATTCTCACTAAAAAGGATGTAAACAAATTTGTGCGTTCAATTTGAGAGAAATAAGCTTTTTGTGTGTATGAAACATTTCTGGTATCTTTTATTTCAGCTCATGAAACATGAGACCAACCCTTTACATGTTGCGTTCATATTTTTGTTCAGTATACATTGCATATTGATGCATAGAGCATTTTACAATAAGTACCTGGTCATGAGCTAAGACATTCTTCACTGCTCTTGGCTCATTCAATGGAAACATCCATGCATGTATCATAACCTAACAAACATTCGTAGCTAAAGCACTCTGGCTTAAAACTCCAGATGGGCAGCTGACCTCTTGCTCGCGATATTTATGTTGTTTTAATGTCAGAGCACTGAAAACAGTGAGGGGGCAACAACCATTCAGTCCAGCATACATCAGGAGTTTTCAGCCAATCGGCCGAGGGTGTATCTCTCCATCAGCGCTACAACCCTGCTTTGTTGTGTCCCTATCACCCTTTGAACCCAACCCTCCTCCACTCCCGCCTCATCACTGAGGCTGGCCTGCCCTGCCAGCCATCATACCCCCTCATGTAACCCCTGGTTCAGTAGACAGTCAGGGTGGACAGACACGGGTTATGGGGGTCACCTGGGCTCCTGTGTGCCCTCCCTTCATCAAAGTCACTCAGGTAGGTGACATCTGGGGATTGGTTGGCAGATGGGGCTCTATGCATGCTCCTCATGGTAAGGTGTCCTCCTGAGATCCACAGCTGACAGCGGGATGCATATTAAGTTTAGCCCTAGAGGAGGTGGGGCCTGGGGAGAGGAGCCATGTTTTGATCAGGAAAGAGGAGGAATCCACATCCTCAGCAGCAGCACAGCGTCTCTGCAGTCCTTTTCCAGAATCCCATGTGATCTTCTAACCGTGTGTTTGTCTGAGCAGAGAGACTGTATCTAATCAGCTGAAATGAATGGCAGTAGGGCAGTAGTCTATCTGACTGTTGTTGTTTACTCCATGTATACTACTGAATGTCTGTCTGAACAGTGGTCCAGTGAGATGTCCTGTCTCTGTGTTAGCAAGCAGTGATAGGTTTGACGGTGTCTGTGTGTAAACTAAATAATGTGTCTGCTCAGTGAACAGTCTAACTGACTGAGCATGGCTCCTTTTGGCTCATGCATTTGTGTGTTGACTGTGTCTGTCTGTGTTTGACTACCTAACGGTCTCATCAGCTAATAGGCTGTGATTAGATTGTACACTTGACTAGCTGAGTGACCCAGTGCTTTTTGGCTCCAGAAGTAGAGATTGTCCCGTTTGATCCGAGAGCTTTTGTAATGTCGTTAGACACCAATTATTATTGGGAACTCTGTGAAGTGGTGTGTATTCTACCAGTAGACACAGTAATGATGAGATTCATCTCAAAAGGTCTCTGACATCTCTCTCTCTCTTCCTGTTTCAGTGGAGAACGGGGAGCACTGTGACTTTACTGTCTTACGGAACATGCTGATCAGGTGAGAGACAGAGGATGCATGCCAAAGTGATTTATACCGCAGCATTTACAGTATGTACAGTGATATCGTTAGAATTAGCGATATCGTTATTTGAGATAACATTAGCAATTCCCTCCTGTAGGACCCATATGCAAGATCTGAAGGATGTGACTAACAACGTCCACTATGAGAACTACCGCAGCAGGAAGCTTGCTGCCGTCACCTGCAATGGAGGAGTGGACACCAGCAAGACCAAGAACCAAATGACCAGGTAGGAGAGAGACCCTAATCATCAGAGGAAATGCCACAGATCTGATATGTTGAATAGTATTCAGACAGTAATAATCTAAATGATGTTAAGAGAACAAATAGCAATATCATTCATTTGCTATGAAGCTTATTTCATAGATGAACCTTTGGTTTGATACTTTAAGGTATTGTCATACTGTTGTTAAGTGACAGTTGACAAGACTATATTAGATGTGATTCATGAATCACTGGTCACTGTTAGTGATGCTTGTTGTCTTGTCTCTCACCTTTGACCTGTAGGAGCCCCCTGGCCCAGATGGAGGAGGAGCGGAGGGAACACGTCATGAAGATGAAGAAGATGGAGACTGAGATGGAGCAGGTGTTTGAGATGAAAGTCAAGGAGAAGAAACAGAAACTGAAGGACTCTGAGGCCGAGGTGTGTGTGTGTGTGTGTGAGAACCAATGGGGACAGGAGAGGTAGAGAGTGTTTGTCCGTGTGGGGGTGTGTATTTGGGTCTTAGTAAGTCTTTGCCACCCTTCCCTTCTCAGCTGGAGCGACGCCACGAGCAGATGAAAAAGAACTTGGAGGCTCAGTATAAGGAACTGGAGGAGAAGAAGCGTCACCATGAGGAAGAGAAGTCAAACTGGGAGGCACAGCAACGTATACTGGAGCAGCAGAAACTTGACGCTTCTAAGTGAGTGTCTGACACATTTACTCATCTTTTTCTCTCAGACAAACATATAGTATGCTTTATCTATTTCTCAATGTAATGCAATGCTGAAATGTGAAATGTTCCTTTGTCTCTTTTTACAGGACCATGGAAAAGAACAAAAAGAAAGGAAAAATATTTTAAGAGTTGAACCTATTCCTCCAATGAAATATTACAAACTTGTTTTTACATCCTTTTAGATAGTCACACGATCTGTAACCCGCAAACCACACCACACACACACCCATATTGTACTATAGTAGACATTCCATACCAACATTCCAAATGTATGTTTCTCTTGCAGTACATGTCAGACATGGACCTCACACATCACTAACTCACTCTCATACAGTACATACAACACACCCCAATTACTCACTCTCATACAGTACATACAACACACCCCAATTACTCACTCTCATACAGTACATACAACACACCCCAATTACTCACTCTCATACAGTACATACAACACACCCCAATTACTCACTCTCATACAGTACATACAACACACCCCAATTACTCACTCTCATACAGTACATACAACACACCCCAATTACTCACTCTCATACAGTACATACAACACACCCCAATTACTCACTCTCATACAGTACATACAACACACCCCAATTACTCACTCTCATACAGTACATACAACACACCCCAATTACTCACTCTCATACAGTACATACAACACACCCCAATTACTCACTCTCATACAGTACATACAACACACCCCAATTACTCACTCTCATACAGTACATACAACTCACCCCAATTACTCACTCTCATACAGTACATACAACACACCCCAATTACTCACTCTCATACAGTACATACAACACACCCCAATTACTCACTCTCATACAGTACATACAACACACCCCAATTACTCACTCTCATACAGTACATACAACTCACACACAGCCACATCGCTGTCTTGGAGTCTCTGCCAAAACCTTAACCTTTTATGTGGGAATGCATGTGAATGTGAAAGTCAATGCCTATTCTTGACATGGAGGAAATGATGTCCCTCTGATCTGAGTTTTACACATGGCAGGCACCATGCATAGTCATCCTTTACACAAGTGTACTACAGACTGTTTTCTAGATGCTGCTCTGGCCACTGAACTCGCCTGTTTCTTCCAGTAGAGGCAGCTCAAGTCTTAGACTATTCGCAAGCACACTCCATTGTGACATGTGTAAACACATAATCATATACAGTCTGAAATTCCCCGAACACCTGGTACATGTGCATGTTAAACACCACACTTGGGAGTGTGTGTCCAGGGGGGGGACAATGTAGGTGGTCATTAAGGGTTTGAGTCAGGTTGGAGAGTATAAGAAAAAAGGAAAATAATTGTGTGGAATGATGACAGTGAAAAGCAAAGTCAAGATGAATAAGCCAGGTTCAGGAAAAGGGATGACCTATCTCAAATGTGTGTGTGTGTGTGTGTGCGCGCGCACGTCTGTGTGTGTGTGTGTGTGTGTGTGTCTGCCTGTGTGTGTGTATAACTGTAAACTATGTGTTTGAGGTCCTAGATAATGCCTGATAATGCAATCAGAACCATGCCTCCGATTTTTACTAATAGAACACACGTAACGTTAACAGGAACATTGTCAGTGTTATAGCAACATTATCTGGATACTGAAGTAGATAATCATTTCCCTATTATATAGACGATATTACACAAATCGCATGGGTGTCTAAAACAATGATAACCGTGACAATGTTTTATGTGAAGTGATGGATTTTGTGGAAGCCCTGAACCTAAAGCCCTATCTATCCCTTGTCCTCTCTCTCCCCGTCTCGTCCTCTGTCTCCCCGTCTCGTCCTCTGTCTCCCCGTCTCGTCCTCTGTCTCCCCGTCTCGTCCTCTGTCTCCCCGTCTCGTCCTCTCTCTCCCCGTCTCGTCCTCTCTCTCCCCGTCTCGTCCTCTCTCTCCCCGTCTCGTCCTCTCTCTCCCCGTCTCGTCCTCTCTCTCCCCGTCTCGTCCTCTCTCTCCCCGTCTCGTCCTCTCTCTCCCCGTCTCGTCCTCTCTCTCCCCGTCTCGTCCTCTGTCTCCCCGTCTCATCCTCTCTCTCCCCGTCTCGTCCTCTCTCTCTCCCCGTCTCGTCCTCTCTCTCTCCCCGTCTCGTCCTCTCTCTCCCCGTCTCGTCCTCTCTCTCCCCGTCTCGTCCTCTCTCTCCCCGTCTCGTCCTCTGTTCTAAAGACTGTGCTGAAAGCTCTATATGCATGGGTTTGTCCCAAACGCATGGTGAGACTAACACTAAGCCACACTGTGTGACACCTCAAAACCCTTACCTCTCTGAGGATCGTCAAGTTTTATTTTAATATATAATGTATGGTTGGAGAACTAAGATTTCTTAAACCCAGTAGGATCATTACAGTAAGTGGTTCATAAGCCAATATTTTAGCCTAGTCTTGATTTTACAAACCTGTAGAATCTTAACAGATGCATCGAAGCCATGCAAAAGGGACAGACGCAGACAACACACATCTAGTATCTAACCCCTGTACTTCTTCTCTGGTTTACATTCATAATGGAAACGACTCAATTGTTATATAATTCACAATTGAACACAAACTCAAAATCACTGAATTAACAGAAGACAACCTTTGACCCAACCTACACTGGTCAGTAAAAGGCTCAGTTGAGCAAAGTTCTGAAACAAACTTTTTTTAAATAGTACTTTAACCAATCCCTTATCCTAGAAACCCCTTAAAAGGTAGTCCTAACTTTAGGAGGAGTTTTTTGTATTGTTTTTTTTATATGTACACTGTTTTCAGCTTTATTTGGTTCTTCCTTTTATCATCTGTTCTCTATCTAACTGTACATTATTATATTAAAGATGAGACTTATGTTTAAGTCAAATGTTCTCATTTTATTTAAGCAGTGGATTCTCACAGTATTCACATAAACAAAAAGGTGTGTACATCCTAACACTCCTTCCCCAATTCCATATGTCGCAAAATAGTAATTGCTGCATTCTAAGTGATAAACATGTCACTTAGAATGCATTGCTTGCATGTTGATGACAATATAGTCTTGTGAGGCTTGAGTCATGATGAGGAGGTTATCAAGGTTGACTGGAACCCTCAATGCCGCTACTTGTGGCCACAGCTGCTGTCTGCTTGACCCGGTTGAAGGCTTTCTGTACCCACGGCACACTTGACTGGAAGCAAATCACTCTGCCCTCAACAGTTCTGACCCTGTTGTAGAGGGATAATGGTACAAAGGAGAAACATCAGGCGGGTTCTATTGCTTGTATGATTGTTGCAAGTCAGTGAAAGTCAGCAGGTCTTCTGTCTTCCATAACTGAGACAATGCTAGGGCCTCAAACTATGCAGTTGTCCTTTTGGACTGTGGCATCAGAGGAAGAGGAACAAACACTTACACAAATGCTGGTCGGGGGCATCCACTGTGAGTCTTCTGGATGGAGTCGATCTTCTTGGGGGGCACTCTCATTTTGGAGAAGCTGAAACAGCAGCTGTCAGGTGATGACTCCAGTCCAAGAGCTGTGGGGGAATAAGATGTCAATTAGAACATCCTTCGGTTACTATTTCCTAGCATAAGCCATAAGGCAACCGACCCAAGATAAGTATGACAAGCTCTTTACAGGTATATAATCAAAATCATGAAAGGAGTCACCTAGCCAAGTTATAAAAGGGCATATAGGCACACATTGGTTACAATCCTTATGAAAACTTAATGAACTTACGGATAGCATAGGACTGGGATACTGTCAGCAGCAATAACCCAAGAGCCAAGCAGGTAGTCTTCATGATGATTTGAGATGTCGAAAGTCTGGCGTTTGACCTGTCTTTGTTTTGGTTCCTCTGTAGTCTGAGTCCATAAGGGTTGCATCTCCTCATATAAATACTGTCAAGATGTATGATGGAACTTCCAGAGTTATATTAATATTTCCTAGAAGAGAATGACATTATGATGTCCAATTTCCATACACCCCCATAGCCTGCCAACCACTACCATATCTATCATCTTTATATTCTACTTCCTTGTCACTTCCTTTTTGAGAGTCGGGACCGTAAACATGAGGCGATGAAGATAAGATTAAATGCAGTGCCACCACAGTTCTTGCAAATTATCTCTAGCAAACTTTGTCACCGGAAAGCGAATGACAAATCATCACAAAAAGTGGATGAAGCCGTAATGGGTCACACTGTATCAGCTATTTGAAGCTATGCATTCATCAACCAACATTCATTTAACAGTCTTCGAAGAAGCTGAACGTTCTGTTGTCCTCTTCCATTATTTAGTTGTAATAGGTCAAAAATGACTATACAATTATGATCACCACAAGCCTTAATAACAAACAATATTGAGATGTACAGTGCATTCGGAAAGTATTCAGATCCCTTGACTTCTTCCACATTTTGTTACGTTACAGCATTATTCTAAAATGGATTCAATTGTTTTTTTCCATTATCAATCTACACACAATACCCCATAATTACAAAGCAAAAGCAATGTTTTAGACATTTTTGCAACAAACAAAATAAATTACTGAAATATCACATTTACATAAGTATTCAGACCCTTTACTCAGTACTTTGTTAAAGCACCTTTGGCAGCAATTACAGCCTTGAGTCTTTGTGGGTATGATACTACAAGGTTGGCATGCCTATATTTGGGGAGTTTCTCACATTCTCTGTAGATCCTCTCAAGAGATGTTCGATCAGGTTCATGTCCGGGCTCTGGCTCGGCCACTCAAGGACATTCAGATACTTGTCGAAGCCACTCCTGTGTTGTCTTGACTGTGTGCTTAGGGTTGTTGTCCTGTTGGAAGGTACTTTGCTCCGTTCATCTTTCCCTCAACCCTGACTAGTCTCCCACTTCCTGCTGCTGAAAAACATCCCCACAGCATGAGGCTGCCACCACAATGCTTCACCGTAGGGATGGTGCCAGGTTTCCTCCAGAAGTGACGCTTGGAATTCAGGCCAAAGTCTTGGTTTCATCAGACCAGAGAATCTTGTTTCTCATGGTCTGAGAGTCCTTTAGATGCCTTTTGGCAAACTCCAAGTGGGTTGTCATGTGCCTTTTACTGAGGAGTGGCTTCCATCTGGCCACACTACCATTAAGGCCTGCTTGGTGGAGTGCTGCAGAGATAGTTGTCCTTCTGAAAGGTTCTTCCATCTCCACAGAGGAACTCTGGAGCTCTGTCAGAGTGACCATCGGGTTCTTGGTCACCTCCCTGACCAAGGCCCTTCTCCCCCGATTGCTCAGTTTGGCCTGGCGGGCCAGCTCTAGGAAGAGTCTTGGTGGTTCCAAACTTCAACCATTTAAAAATGATGGAGGCCACTGTGTTGTTGGGGACCTTCAATGCTGCAGAAATGTTTTGGTACCCTTCCCCAGATCTGTGCCTCGACACAATCCTGTCTTGGAGCTCTACGGAGAATTCCTTTGACCTCATGATCTGGTATTTGGTCTGACATACACTGTCAACTGTGGGACCTTATATAGCCAGGTGTGTGCCTTTCCACATCATATCCAATCAATTGAATTTACCACAGGGGGTCTTCAATCAAGTTGTAGAAACATCTAAAGGATGATCAATGGAAACAGGATGCAACTGAGCTCAATTTTGAGAATCAAAGCAAAAGGTCTAAATACTTATGTAGATAAGGTATTTATATTTAATCTATTTTAGATTAGGGCTGTAACGTAACAAAATGTGGAAAAAGTAACGGGGTCTGAATACTTTCTGAATGCACTGTATATATGCATGCTAGGTCTACTGTATGACCATTTTCATTTGGTCAAATGATACCCATGACATCAGGAAACCCCCAAGCATTTTCTATTTAAGAATTTTTTTTAAATGCGTGTGAAAAGGAAGTGTTGGGGAAGCTACTCTGAAAATATAGTTATATACAGTGCATTCGGAAAGTACTCAGACCCCTGACTTTTTCCACATTTTGGTATGTTTCAGCCTTATTCTAAAATGTATTAAATCATATTTATTCTCATCCATATACACACACTAACCCATAATGACAAAGGGAAAACAGGTTTTTAGAAATGTTTGGAAAAAATAAATAAACAGAAATACCTTATTTACATACTTATTCAGACCTTTTGCTATGAGACTCAAATTTGAGCTCAGGTGCATTCTGTTAACATTGATCATCCTTTAGATGTTTCTACAACTTGATTGAAGACCCCCTGTGGTAAATTCAATTGATTGGATATGATTTGGAAAGACACACAGTGCATGTCAGACCAAAAACCACGCCATGAGGCCAAAGCAATTGTCCTTAGTGCTTAGAGACAGGATTGTGTCAAGGCACAGATCTGGGGAAGAGTACCAAAAACAATTCTGCAACATTAAAGGTCCCCATGAAGACAGTGCCCTCCATCATTCTTAAATGGTTGAAGTTTGGAACCACCAAGACTCTTCCTAGAGCTGGCCGCCAGGCCAAACTGAGCAATCGGGGGAGAAGGGCCTTGGTCAGGGAGGTGACCAAGAAACCAATGGTCACTCTGCCAGAGCTCCAGAGTTTCAGAAGGACAACCATCTCTGCAGCACTCTACCAATCAGGCCTTTATGGTAGAGTGGCCAGACAGAAGCCACTCCTCAGTAAAAGGCACATGTCAGCCCACTTGGAGTTTTCCATGAGAAACAAGATTCTCTGGTCTGATGAAACCAAGATTTAACTCTTTGGTCTGAATGCCAAGCATCATGTTTGGAGGAAAACTGGCACCATCCCTAAGGTGAAGCATGATGCTGTGGGGATTATTTTCAGTGGCAGGGACTGAGCGACTAGTCATGGTTGAAGGAAAGATGACCGGAGCAAAGTACAGAGAGATCCTTGATGAGAACCTGCTCCAGAGCACTCAGGACCTCAGACTGGGGCGAAGGTTCACCCCCCCAACAGGACAACAAAGGAGTGGCTTCGGGACAAGTCCCCAAATGTCTTTGAATGGCCCAGCCTGATCCCGGACTTGAACCCGATCGAACATCTCTGGGGAGAGCTGAAAATAGCTGTGCAGTGACGCTCCCCATCCAACCCGACAGAGCTTGAGAGGATCTGCAGAGAAGAATGGGAGAAACTCCCCAAATACAAGTGTGCCAAGCTTGTACCGTCATACCCAAGAAGACACGAGGCTGTAATCACTGCCAAAGGAGCTTCAACAAAGTACTGAGTAGTACTTTCTGAATGCACTGTATATATATTGCTACCAATTACTTCACACTGGAAAAAGTTAAGCTACACTTAAGCTAGCCCTACAAAAAATATAGTTTACTCAACTAAACTTACTTTGAAAAAGTAGTTCACTACCTACAAACTACTTTGTGAAAAATTATCATATGTAAATCTGAAATGTAAATGTAGTAACAGGACACTTTGGGGTCATATAATAACAGAATGTGTAATTTATCCTATTAAACACACAATGTTTCAAGTGAGACTTAGTAAGGTATGTAGTGTGTAGTTCCAATAGTTAGCTACACCGCTACATGGCAAAAAAGTAATTAACTACTGAAAACACTATCCATATTTGAATTTACTTAAACTACCACCAAGCTACTGCAAAATGTTGTTAAATTACTAGTTGAACTACATATAGTTCACTACTCCCCAACACTGTGAAAATGTCAGTGTAGGACGCTGTTGCAGAAGTCTGTGGTGTGGAGCTGTCTGTGACAAGTGGAGATTGTACAGACAACAGATCTTATCAGATATTTTTTACACACATACATACAGTAGCATTTTCATAACAGGCTGACTCCCACACACTTGCAACCCCTCATTTTCAACCCTCACCAATTTCTACAGACAGTTAATCATTGGTATTCTGCAATAATGCTAATGAGATTACTTCAGACCTTGCATGTATGTTCAATCAATGTTAAATTAATGTAGAATGTGTTTGGGATTTGTTGTCCCCCACAATTAAATCAGGGAGGGGACTGTGGATCTGTCTCCGTCCATACACATTCTCCTTCTTATTTTAGTCAAATCTGATATCTCAGCCAGCGCGGGCCCAATTTTGAAGACACTTCTGTGAAATGTGTCTTGCCATAGAGATCCGGCATTTACTAAATGACACTGATTGGCCAGATGGTGGAGGTATGACAAGAGATAGGAAAAAGCTAACTTTGAATTTCACACCCCTCACCCCGTTTGACCTAAAGTATGAATCAGTCAAGGATATTCGTAGTGTAACACAATTTGGTACACGTTGCAAATACTGTCAAGACTCAACATATGCAAGAACATTCATATCGACCACACGGTGGCGCTTTAACGGGCACATGTTTATATCTTGATTTGTATTTGTGTTTGTTATGGATCCCCATTAGCTGCTGCCAATGCAGCAGCTACTCTTCCTGGGGTCCAGCAAAATTAAGGCAGTTTATACAATTGTAAAAACATTACAATACATTCACAACACACTGTGCCCTCAGGCCCCTACTCCACCACTACCACATATATACAATACAAAATCCATGTGTATGTGTGTGTATGCTATCGTGTGTATGCATGTGTCTGTGCCTATGTTTGTGTTGCTTCACAGTCCCCTCTGTTCCATAAGGTGTTTTTTTAATCTGTTTTTTAAGTCTAATTTTACTGCTTGCATGAGTTACTTGATGTGGAATAGAGTTCCCTGTAGTCATGGCTCTGTGTAGTACTGTGCGCCTTCCATAGTCTGTTTTAGACTTGGGGACTATGAAGAGATCTCTTCTGGCATGTCTTGTGGGGTATGCATGGGTGTCCGAGCTGTGCCCCAGTAGTTCAAACAGACAGCTTGGTGCATTCAACATGTCAATACGTCTCATAAATACAAGCAGTGATGAAGTCAATCTCTCCTCCACTTTGAGCCAGGAGAGCTTGACATGCATATTATTAATATTAGCTCTCTGTGTTCATATAAGGGCCAGCTGTGCTGCCCTGTTCTGAACCAATTACAATTTTCCGAAGTCCTTCTTTGTGGCACCTGACAACACTACTGAACATTAGTCCAGCTGCGACAAAACTAGAGCCTGTAGGACCAGCCTTGTTGACAATATAGTCAAGAAGGCAGAGCAGTGATGTCATGGACAAACTCCCCATCTTAGCTACTGTTGTATCAATATGTTTTGACCATGACAGTTTACAATCCAGGGTAACTCCAAGCAGTTTGGTCACCTCAACTTGCTCAATTTCCACATTATTTATTACAAGATTTAGTTGAAGTTTAGGGTTTAGTGAATGATTTGTCCCAAATACAATGCTTTTAGTTTTAGAAATATTTAGGACAAACCTATTCCTTGCCACCCACTCTGAAACTAACTGCAACTCTTTGTTAAGTGTTGCAGTCATTTCAGTCGCTGTTGTAGCTGACATGTATAGTGTTGCGTTATCAACATACATAGACACACTGGCTTTCCTCAAAGCCAGTGGCAATTAATTAGTAAAGATTGAAAAAGAAATGGGCCTAGACAGCTGCCTTGCGGATTCTGTTGGAAAGGCTTCCATTAAAGAACACCCTCTGTGTTCTGTTAGACGGGTAACTCTTTATCCACAATATAGCAGGCGGTGTAAAGACATAACACATACATTTTTCCAGCAGCAGACTATGATTGATAATGTCAAAAGCCGCACTGAAGTCTAACAAAACAAAACAATCTTTTTATCATCAATTTCTCTCAGCCAATTATCAGTCATTTGTGTAAGTGTTGTGCTTGTTGAATGTCCTCTATAAGCATGCTGAAAGTTTGTTGTCAATTTGTTGACTGTAAAATAGCATTGTGTCTGATCAAACACAATCTTTTCCAAAAGTTGACTAAGGGTCGGTAACAGGCTGATTGGTCGGCTATTTGAGCCTGTAAAGGGGGCTTTACTATTCTTGATTCTTGGGTAGCGAAATTACTTTAGCTTCCCTCCAGGCCTGGGGGCACACATTCTAGTAGGCTTAAATTGAAAATATGGCAAATAGGAGTGGCAATATCGGCTGCTAATATCCTCCATAACTTTCCATCCAAATTGTCAGACCCCTGTGGCTTGTCATTGTTGATAGACAACAATAATTGTTTTGCCTCTTCCACACTAACTTTACGGAACTTAAAATGGCAATGCTTGTCTTTCATAATTTGGTCAGATATACTTGGATGTGTAGTGTCAGCATTTGTTGCTGGCATATCATGCCTAAGTTTGCTAATCTTGCCAATGAAAAAATCATTAAAGTAGTTAGCAATATCAGTTGGTTTTGTGATGAATGAGCCATCTGATTCAATGAATGATGAGCTGAGTTTGCCTTTTTTCCCAGAATTTAATTTAAGGTGCTCCAAAGCTTTTCACTATCATTCTTTATTTCATTTATCTTTGTTTCATAGTGTAGTTTCTTCTTCTTTTTATTCAGTTGAGTCACATGATTTCTCAATTTTCAATAAGTTTGCCAATTGATTGTGCAGCCAAGACTTATTTGCCATTCCTTTTGCCCCATCACTCACCATACAATTGTTTAATTCCTCATCAATCCATAGGGATCTAACAGTTTTCACAGTCATTTTCTTAATGGGTGCATGCTTATTAGCAACTGGAATAAGCAATTTCATAAATGTGTCAAGTGCAGTGTCTGTTTGCTCCTCATTACACACCACGGACCAACAGATATTCTTTACATCAATAACAAAGGAATCACTACAAAACTTATTGCATGACCTCTTATACACTATATTAGGCCCAGACTTTGGAACTTTGGTTTTCCTAGATATGGCTACTATATTGTGATCACAACATCCAATGGATCTGGATACTGCTTTCAAGCTAATTTCTGCAGCATTAGTAAAGATGTGATCAATATATGTTGATGATTTCATTCCTGTGCTGTTTGTAACTACCCTGGTAGGTTGACTGATAACCTGAACCAGGTTGCAGGCACTGGTTACAGTTTGAAGCTTTTTCTTGAGTGGGCAGCTTGATGAAAGCCAGTTAATATTTAAATCACCCAGAAAATATTCTGTTGATATCACATATATTATCAAGCATTTCACACATGTTATCCAGATACTGACTGTTAGCACTTGTTGGTCTATAGCAGCTTCCCACCAGAATAGGCTTTAGGTGAGGCAGATGAACCTGTAGCCATATTACTTCAATAGTATTTAACATGAGATCCTCTCTAATCTTTACAGGAATATGGTTCTGAATATAAACAGCAACACCTCCACCATTGGCATTTCTATATTTTCTGAAAATGTTATTACCTTGTATTGCTACCACTGTATCATCAAAGGTATGATCTAAGTGAGTTTCAGAGATAGTCAGAATGTCATCTGTTACTAGCAAATTATTGATTTCATTAACCTTGTTTCTTAAGCTACATAAGTTAACGTGGGCTATTTTGAGCACTTTTCTTCTGGGAAGTTTACTTACTTTTATTGCTTTACTGGGAAGCTTAGCAGCAGTAGACATGCTCATGTTCTTCATGTTGCGCATGGTGAGCTGCACACCAGTGGACTTCCTCATAGGGCACACCGGCTTGGTGCTAACAGTATAACTCTGGTTCATAGGCACATGATTACTGCAGGATCAGCAGAGGCATTCAGGACAGTTAGACGGACATACATTAGGTTACTTACATTGTGTCTACCAACACCCCTGGTGTAATGTACATTTGCTGAAGCATTATGACAACTCTGCATCACAATGGTAGGGATTAGCTGAGCTGGGCTTGGGTCATTGATAAGTCATTGTCTCAATGCAGCCTTATAGTGCTGTGAAAGGTTCCAGGATCCCATATGATTTGGGTGGATCCCATCCTCCTTATAAAATGTGTTTTGTTTCCAAAAGCTATCGAATTTGTCAACAAAAGTTATACCCATTGAGCTGTAATGATCACATAGCCAGTTGTGAAGCGAAAAAATCGTTCAAAGAACTCAAGTCCTTTTGTTCACCTGACCTAGAATTCCTTACAATCAAATGCCAACCGCATTATCTACCAAGAGAATTCTCTTCGATTATAATCACAGTCGCGTACATCCCCCCCCAAGCAGACAGCTCGACGGCCCTGAAAGAACTTCATTGGACTCTATGTAAACTGGAAACCACATATCCTGAGGCTGCATTTATTGTAGCTGGGGATTTTAATAATTAACAATTAAAACCTTCCCCAACCAGAAACCGTGGATTGATGGCAAAACTGAAAGCGTGAACCACTGCTTTTAATCAGGGCAAGGTGACCAGAAACATGACCGAATACAAACAATGTAGCTATTCCCTCTGCAAGGCAATCAAACAAGCTAAGCGTCAGTATAGAGACAAAGTAGAGTCGCAATTCAACGGCTCAGACACGAGAGGGTCTACAGTCAATCACGGGCTACAAAAAGAAAACCAGCCCTGTCGTGGACCCCGATGTCTTGCTCTCAGATAAAGTAAACAACTTCTTTGCTCGCTTTGTGGACAATACAGTGCCAACGACATGGCCCGCTACCAAAACCTGTGGACTCTACTTCACCGCAGCCAATGTGAGTAAAACATTTAAACATGTTAACCCTCACAAGGCTGCCTGGCCCAGACGGCATCCCTAGTCGCGTCCTCAGAGCACGCGCAGACTAGCTGGCTGGTGTGTTTACGGACATATCAATCAATCCCTATCCCAGTCTGCTGTTCCCACATGCTTCAAGAGGGCCACCATTGGTCCTGTTCCTAAGAAGACTAAGGTAACTGAGCTAAACAACTATCGCCCTGTAGCACTCACTTCCGTCATCATGAAGTGCTTTGAGAGACTAGTCAAGGGTCATATCACCTCCACCCTACCTGACACCCTAGACCTACTCCGATTTGCTTACCGCCCCAATAGGTTCACAGATGACGCAATCACACTGCACACTGCCCTAACCCATCTGGACAAGAGGAATACCTATGTAAGTATGCTGTTCATTGACTACACCTCAGCATTTAACACCATAGTACCCTCCAAACTCATCATTAAGCTCGAGACTCTGGGTCTCGACCCCGCCCTGTGCATCTGGGTCCTGGACTTTCTGACGGGCCGCCCCCAGGTGGTGAGGGTAGGAAACATCATCTCCACCCCGCTGAGCATTAACATTGGGGCCCCACAAGGGTGCATTCTCATCCCTCTCCTGTACTCCCTGTTCACCCATGACTGCATGGCCATGCACGCCTCCAACTCAATCATCGAGTTTGCAGACGACACTACAGTGGTAGGCTTGATTACCAACAACGATGAGACGGCCTACAGGGAGGAGGTGGGGGCCCTCGGAGTGTGGTGTCAGGAAAATAACCTCACACTCAACGTCAACAAAACAAAGGAGATGATTGTGGACTTCAGGAAACAGCCCAGGGAGCATCCCCCTATCCACATCGACGGGACAGTAGTGGAGAAGGTGGACAGTTTTAAGTTCCTCGGCGTACACATCACGGACAAACTGAAATGTTCCACCCACACAGACAGTGTAGTGAAGAAGGCACAACAGCGCCTCTTCAACCTCAGGAGGCTGAAGAAATTTGGCTTGTCACCAAAAACACTCACAAACTTTTACAGATGCATAATCGAGAGCATCCTGTCGGGCTTTATCACCGCCTGGTACAGCAACTGCTCCGCCCACAACCGCAAGGCTTTCCAGAGGGTAGTGAGGTCTGCACAACGCATCACCAGGGGCAAACTACCTGCCCTCCAGGACACTTACACCACCCAATGTCACAGGAAGGCCAAAAAGATCATCAAGGACAACAACCACCCGAGCCACTGCCTGTTCACCCCGTTATCATCCAGAAGGCGGGGTCAGTACAGGTGCATCAAAGCTGGGACCGTGAGACTGAAAAACAACTTCTATCTCAAGGCCATCAGACTGTTAAACAGCCATCACTAACATTGAGTGGCTGCTGCCAACATACTGACTCAAATCTATAGCCACTTTAATAATTAAAAATTGGATGGAATAAATGTATCACTAGTCACTTTAAACAATGCCACTCTATGTACTGTTTACATACCCTACATTACTCATCTCATATGATATATACTGTATATACTGTACTCTATACCATCTACTGCATCTTGCCTATGCCGTTCGGCCATCGCTCATCCATATACAGTGGGGAAAAAAAGTATTTTTTCAGCCATCAATTGTGCAAGTTCTCCAACTTAAAAAGATGAGAGAGGCCTGTAATAGGTACACTTCATAGATACACTTCAACTATGACAGACAAAATGAGAAGAAAAAAATCCAGAAAATCACAAATCAGATTTTTTATCAATTTATTTGCAAATTATGGTGGAAAATAAGTATTTGGTCACCTACAAACAAGCAAGATTTCTGACTCCTCACAGACCTGTAACTTCTTCTTTAAGAGGCTCCTCTGTCCTCCACTCGTTACCTGTATTAATGGCACCTGTTTGAACTTGTTATCAGTATAAAATACACCTGTCCACAACCTCAAACAGTCACACTCCAAACTCCACTATGGCCAAGACCAAAGAGCTGTCAAAGGACACCAGAAACAAAATTGTAGACCTGCACCAGGCTGGGAAGACTGAATCTGCAATAGGTAAGCAGCTTGGTTTGAAGAAATCAACTGTGGGAGCAATTATTAGGAAATGGAAGACATACAAGACCACTGATAATCTCCCTCAATCTGGGGCTCCACGCAAGATCTCACCCCGTGGGGTCAAAATGATCACAAGAACGGTGAGCAAAAATCCCAGAACCACACGGGGGGACCTAGTGAATGACCTGCAGAGAGCTGGGACCAAAGTAACAAAGCCTACCATCAGTAACACACTACGCCGCCAGGGACTCAAATCCTGCAGTGCCAGACGTGTCCCCCTGCTTAAGCCAGTACAAGAAGATTGGGAGAATGTCATATGGTCAGATGAAACCGAAATATAACTTTTTGGTAAAAACTCAACTCGTCGTGTTTGGAGGACAAAGAATGCTGAGTTGCATCCAAAGAACACCATACCTACTATGAAGCGTGGGGGTGGAAACATCATGCTTTGGGGCTGTTTTTCTGCAAAGGGACCAGGACGACTGATCCGTGTAAAGGAAAGAATGAATGGGGCCATGTATCGTGAGATTTTGAGTAAAAACCTCCTTCCATCAGCAAGAGCATTGAAGATGAAACGTGGCTGGGTCTTTCAGCATGACAATGATCCCAAACACACCGCCCAGGCAACGAAGGAGTGGCTTCGTAAGAAGCATTTCAAGGTTCAAAGTTGAAAGTCTGTGTTGCAAAACAACAGCCACAAAACATCACTGCTCTAGAGGAGATATGCATGGAGGAATGGGCCGAAATACCAGCAACAGTGTGTGAAAACCTTGTGAAGACTTACAGAAAACGTTTGACCTCTGTCATTGCCAACAAAGGGTATATAACAAAGTATTGAGTTAAACTTTTGTTATTGACCAAATACTTATTTTCCACCATAATTTGCAAATAAATTCAGTGCCAACACACTGACTCAACTCCAGCCACTTTAATAATGGGAATTGATGGGAATTGATGTAAAATATATCACTAGCCACTTTAAACAATGCTACTTAATATAATGTTTACATACCCTACATTATTCATCTCATATGTATACATATATACTGTACTCTATATCATCTACTGCATCTTTATGTAATACATGTATCACTAGCCACTTTAAACTATGCCACTTTGTTTACATACTCATCTCATATGTATAACTGTACTCGATACCATCTACTGCATCTTGCCTATGCCGCTCTGTACCATCACTCATTCATATATCTTTATGTACATGTTCTTTATCCCTTTACACTTGTGTGTATAAGGTAGTAGTGTTGGAATTGTTAGTTAGATTACTCGTTGGTTATTACTGCATTGTCGGAACTAGAAGCACAAGCATTTCGCTACACTCGCATTAACATCTGCTAACCATGTGTATGTGACAAATACATTTGATTTGATTTTAAAAATCCTACAATGTGATTTTCTGGATTTTTTTTCCTCATTTTGTCTGTCATAGTTGAAGTGTACCTATGATGAAAATTACAGGCCTCTCTCATCTTTTTAAGTGGGAGAACTTGCACAATTGGTGGCTGACTAAATACTTTTTGCCCCACTGTATTTCATTTCTTTACACTTGTGTGTATTAGGTAGTTGTTGTGAAATTGTTAGATTACTTGTTAGATATTACTGCATGGTCGGAACTAGAAGCACAAGCATTTCGCTACACTTGCATTAACATCTGCTAACCATGTGTATGGGACCAATAAAATTTGATTTGATTTGATCAATTCCGCGATTTAGAGATGGCAGAGGGACTTTTGTTAGTGTCTAGCAGAGAGTCAATCAACTCTTTCAAATCCAGTTTAAACTTTTCAGAGCTGCCCTTCATAATGTCATTAAAACCCACATGGACTACGATAGAATCGATGTCCATGTCCTGGCGTAATACATTCGGGAGCAGCTTAGTAAAGTGATTTACTCGAGCTCTGGCATAAGACATTGTTTTTTTTCACCAGGAACGGTCACATTTCTTATCATGGAGCATCCCAGAATCACGGCTGGCGAGAAGGACAAGGAAATCCGCCCACTTCAACGCTTCTCAGGATTCGGAGAACTCTTTATGGACGGGCGAGACGCAGGATATGTTTGACTCAGAGAGCTGAAATTTAGCACACGTGCTTAGGGATATGAGTCTAGCTAACTCAAGCGATATCTCAGACACCACTGGCCTGATTTTGACAAAAGGTATGTGAATGATGCATCTTGCCATAGAGATCCGGCATTTACAAAATTACACTGATAGGCCCAAGGGGGACACTATTGTAATCAATTGTATGTACATTAGTCACACACAATATCTCAGACACCACTGGCCCGATTTTGACAAAATTTGGGTAGATGATGTGTCTTGTCATAGAGATCCATAATTTACTCAATTACACTGACTGACCCTAGGGAGGCGCAGCATCAGTCGTGAAGGACTATATGTTTAGGCTATCGCCTTTTTAAAACATGGTTAATGATCAGTGTTGCCATGTGAGCGATTTTCGTGCGAATTGGGCTACTTTGAAAACAATGTTGCGGGTGACGGGAGGTGGGTTTTTGGGCCACTTTTAAATTGCACCGCGCCAGCCATGGCATATATCTTTAAAAAAAAAATATATATATATATATATATATATATATATATATATATATATATATATAATTTCACTGTGATCTGCTGCTGCTGACTATCAGGCAGTGACAAAAGTATAAATATATATTTCACTGTGATCTGCTGCTGCTGACTATTAGGCAGCGACAAAGTATTGGAAAACGACTTTAGGCGCACGTGAACTCTTTCGATAAGGTCGTTCAGAGGTGGTTTAAAGTAAATTGAATTATAATGTTGACTTTTATTATCGATAACAGTATTAAGCGAAGGGTTTTACTCATGCTCATGCTGCTCAATTTGAAATGGAAGTTATGGAACTCCTTGTACTTGTGTTATGGGAAAAAGTTGACAATGAAAATGACAGGCTACATTTGCATCTGTTGGCCATCAAGTAGTTGATATGTCATTGTAGGCTACTGTAGCCTACCATTTGATACAGTACAGTATGTTGAAATGACGATATCACGACGATAAACCCAAAGAGGGCGCTTACAGTAATCAACTGAAATTCCAAACTTTGAACGAGCATATCTCCTGTCCCGTTGGTGCTTGAATTGTTTTCACTAATTGGCCCAAATGGGGGCACTGCATCATTCGTGGGGGACAACATGTTTACTGTTGACTTGTATTGGATTTTGGTTGTATTTGACAAATCGAGAGTTTGGGAGACTTCAAGGATCTAATAAAGTTAGTTATTGAAGTTCCTTGCCTCTTCCGCTGTGGAAGTTAATCGTCTACCTACCATAAAAACAATACCAAAAGTTTTGCGCACTAACGCTTGGCGTTACGGTAGTCTTAGGGCGATGTTTTCAAGCACAACAGACGTACGTCTAGAACCCGCTGAAATTCAAAGTAGGAAAGGCGTCGAATAAACAAAGTCGTTTGAATCTTCACTGCAATTTATGCCCAGTCGTGACATTTCTGTTAAGGTAAGAGGATGTTATATCCAACACATTTTAGCTAACGGTAAGTCGTTTCAGCCACATACGTTAGCTAACAGCAGTATGCAGCAGGCTCGTAACTGAACCTGCTGCTGGGTAAATCAGATAGTTAGCTCATTTGCATAATCGATAGCTGGGCACTGCACTTCATTTGGTGTTTATTTTATAGGAGCATGGATAGGAAACATCGAAGTGGGTTGTCGACAGCTTTGAAGAGACATAGAGGCCCTCTGTCTGACACAGAGGACAATGTCCCCTCGTCAGGTGAGTGTGTTGTCAATGTGTAACTAACAAACACCTAACTAACAGTGCAGAATTGGGGCATACCCGTTATTATGAACTACCTTATCCTGTCTTAGAGGTCAATGATGTTCAGAAGAGGCGTCGCCTGAAGTTGTTGGGCGAGGAGAATGTCTGTCCTAACGAGAGTTCTTCATCAAGAGACCACCTCTGCTGTGCAGAGCTGGAGGTGAAGCCAGATACCCCTGCTCTCTGTTCTGTCCGCTCCAGAGTACAGCAACTAACCCAGAGACGTGAGGGTAAGATAAGACATGCTGCTACTAATCTCTTTATTTATATTATCTATCCTGATTGCCTAGTCACTTTTACCCCTACCTACATGTACATAATATCTCAATTATCTCCTTGTAAACTCACAAAAAGAAATGTCCTTTCACTGTCAACTGTGTTTATTTTCAGCAAACTTAACATGTGTAAACATTTGTATGAACATAACAAGATTCAACAACTGAGACATAAACTGGACATGTGACTAACAGAAATTGAATAATGTGTCCCTGAACAAAGGGGGCATCAAAAGTAACAGTCCGCATCTGGTGTGGCCACCAGCTGCATTAGGTACTGCAGTGCATCTCCTCATGGACTGCACCAGATTTGCTAGTTCTTGCTGTGAGATGTTACACCACTCTTCCTCCAAGGCACCTGCAAGTTCCTGGACATTTCTGGGGGGAATGGCGCTAGCCCTCACCCTCCGATCCAACATGTCCCAGACGTGCTCAATGGGATTGAGATCCAGGCTCTTCGCTGGCCATGGCATAACACTGACATTCCTGTCTTGCAGGAAATCACGCACAGAACAAGCTTTATGGCTGGTGGCATTGTCATGCTGGAGGGTCATGTCAGGATGAGCCTGCAGGAAGGGTACCACATGAGGGAGGAGGATGTCTTCCTTGTAACGCACAGCGTTGAGATTGCCTGCAATGACAACAAGCTCAGTCCGATGATGCTGTGACACACCTCCCCAGACCATGACGGACCCTCCACCTCCAAATCGATCCTGCTCCAGAGTACAGGCCTCGGTGTAAGGCTCATTCCTTCGACGATAAACGCGAACCCGAACCTCAACCCTGGTGAGACAAAATCGCGACTGGTCAGTGAAGAGCACTTTTTGCCAGTCCTGTCTGGTCCAGCGGCGGTGGGTTTTTGCCCATAGGCAACGTTGTTGCCGGTGATGTCTGAGGACCTGCCTTACAACAGGCCTACAAGCCCTCAGTTCTGCCTCTGTCAGCCTATTGCGGTCAGTCTGAGCACTGATGGAGGGATTGTGCGTTTCTGGTGTAACTCGGGCTGTTGTTGTTTCCATCCTGTACCTGTCTTGCAGGTGTGATGTTCGGATGTACCGATCCTGTGTAGGTGTTGTTACACGTGGTCTGCCACTGCGAGGACGATCAGCTGTCCATCCTGTCTCCCTGTAGCGCTGTCTTAGGCGCTACAGTATGAACATTGCAATTTATTGCCCTGGACACATCTGCAGTCCTCATGCCTCCTTGCAGCGTGCCTAAGGCATGTTCGCGCAGATAAGCAGGGACCCTGGGCATCTATTCTTTGGTGTTTTTCAGAGTCCGTAGAAAGGCCTCTTCAGTGTCCTAAGTTTTCATAACTGTGTCCTTAATTGCCTACCGCTTGTAAGCTGTTAGTGTCTTAACAACCGTTCCACAGGTGCATGTTCATTAATTGTTTATGGTTCATTGAACAAGCATGGCAAACCGTGTTCAAACCCTTTACAATGAAGATCTGTGAAGTCATTCGGATTTTTATGAATTATCTTTTGAAAGACAGGGTCCTTAAAAAGGGATTTTTATATAGCCCAATAATGGATTAAAGGAGCCTTACTCCTTATAGCTCATGGACCTTACATGTTCTGTTTAAAGGCGAACTGGCTCTGGCAGCCCAAATGGCCAAACAATCCATCTAAACGTGAATCAATTATCAAATATGGTATGGTTCTGAAAACAACATAAATCCCTCTATTTTAATATCACTTCAAAATTTCACAAATGCAAAGTACATAGTTACTGTACAGTGTTTTAATAGTTGCAGTATTTTTCAGTGACAACATGTTTGTGTCGTCCGACTTCCGGATTTACACACAGGTTTTCGGAGATGCACATAGCTAATTTGCACAGGTAGTCCACTCTGTTTTCCTGTAAACAAGCACTGTAACATGAAAAATATGGCTGTGTGGGAAACCTGACCCTATAAAGGTGTATCAATTTAACCTTTTGTTCTTTGAAGATTATTTCTCGCGATATGAAAGAAAAGGTCCTTGTGCTTCAAAAACCATACCGCCAGCAATCCATGTTAATGTTCAGACCAAGCGTTTGGAGTCTTATAAAACCTCCCTGTACAGAAAACGCCTTCTTCCAATGACTTATGTAATGGAACTGCGAGTCATCATGATACTAGGGCTATCCTTGTATTATAGCCTCTTTATTGATATCCATTGTTACTATTTTCTATTTTTATTTAGAACATTTTTTAAACTTTTTAACTGCCTTGTTGGGAAAGGGCTCGTTAAGTAAGCATTTCACGGTAAAGTCTACACCTGTTTTATTTGGAGCATGTGACCAAGTTTGATTTGATAACTCTCCCTCCTAAAATAACCTACTTGCAATACTTAGATCTGTAGTCATTGAGAAACAGTGACCAATGGTGGTTGTTTTGTTTGTAGGAGGCCCTCTACTGGCTCCGAGACCATCCATTATAATCCAGGAAGGGTTCAAAGAGCACATTCTTATTGGTGAGTAATCTTACACATTCACCTTTAATGTTTCTTAACACAGTGTGCAACACTCACTTGCCAATGTAAAGAATGCATCATTATCAGTCATTGAATGTGAGGGAGAACACTTGTCTGCTCTGAGGTTGTTGTATGATAGGAGCATCTGGTCTGTTTTTCAGGTGAGGCAGAATTCAGCTCACGGGTGGAGCGGTTTAACGCCCCCACCACCTGTCCGGCCAGCCCTCTGCCAGGAAACTGGTGCCCCCGTACCCTCTCCAACGCCGTTACCAACTTACAGCTTAAACTTGAGGACAGTGAAACACCCAGCTCCAAGCAAGTCTCCTGCATACGCCAGGTCTGTGCCACACACGCGCACACACACCAGGCAGTGAAGTAAGATTTTCGATGTGGTTTGTGTGCTCACCAACTCTCTTGAGAACAGCAGGAGCTTATCTAGAGGTTGTTGAAATGTTGATATTACACAATTGTTAAGATTCCTGGGAAGTGTCTGTCTAAAGGCTTCTATTTGTCTGACCAATCAGGAAAGGGAGGAGGAGCTGCGACTCTTAAGGGCCCAGCCAATTGCAAAGAATGTCTTTCTAAATCAAAGATTCTCTGATTCCTCACTGACTGAGGTAAGTTTGGTGTTACCCTCCCCTTGTCTGGTAATGGCATATTGTTCTTAAGGGTTATGTTTGTGGCTCTTTGGTTGAGCTCAAGTACTCGGTTCCTGATAGAACAATGGTATTTGTTGTGAGATCATTAGAGGGCAACCCCACCCGTCTCATCATCCTCCCCTCGGATGATGGTTGGCTATAGCAGGAGACTGCAGTGGCCACCGTTCCAACCATGGAATGTGAGTTTACATATATGGACATTAGACTCGGTGTAACTGGTTCTGTGGAGAAACCGGGGTGTCTCAATGTCACAGGTGTCACTGACAATCATTGTCCTCTTCAAAGTCATGTGAATGGTAATCGGGTTTAAGGGTTCACCTGGTCCTTCACATAGTGGCACAGTACCTTTTGTAATATGTGTATTACAAAAGGCTTCATAGATGTGTGCATGAGAGGAACAAAGGTGCTTGCTTATATTTTGGCCTGAGCTATGAAAAAATAAATGTTTTGTCCAGCAGGCAGACCTCAATGTGACTGGTGATGAGCCTCTCTGGGTGAAGGACGGCAGCTTTACTGAGACTTCTGTCACTGCTAAGATCCATGGAGTGGAGCCTCCAATCCAAGACATTGGTAAGACACTGCAAGAGGAGAAGTCACTATTACAGCTTGGAGGTAGACACTTTAACGGTATATATTGAGAAAAATTGAACTGTTCCTGTTAGTCAGAGTTTTGTGCAAATGTCAGTGTAGAATAGGGGTGTGAGATGAGAGCGTCAGTTTACAACATGGATGTCCCACCACAAGAGGTCGAGGAGACGCATGACAGAGGAGGCAGAGTGCACTCTGGACGTTTGTCAGGGAAATGCTCTGCCAGATAAACGACATGAGGCAGCAGAGGGTCCTGTAGTGAAAGAGCAGGATAAGGCAGAGTCTTCTGCTAGTAACAAGCAGGAGGAAAGAGGTTCAGTCCTTAGTGAGAAGCAGAGGGGTGTGAAGTTCTATATAGGTGAACAGTTGGATGATGAGTCCCATTCCCTTTTAGATGATAAGCAAGTGTCAATGGAGTCGGGAGGAGGTAGGGTCCACGATAGAGGAAGAGAATGGGAATATGAGGTCCCCACTAGAGGAGGAGAAGAAGGAAATTAGGTGTTCTGTAGTTGAAGAGATGGGGTACTTTGTAGGTGAGGAGCAGATGGAAGTGGGGTCCCCACTAGAGAAGGTTGGGTTCCCATTATGTCAGGAGCAAGAGGAGATGAAATCTTCAGGAGTTGAAGAACAAGGGAAGCCAGAAAGTCTTGTAGATTATGTCCAGGGTGTGGCATCTGCTGAAGGTGAAGACCAGGGGAGGGGGGTTCTGTTTTGGGTCATAAGCAAGGGTTGACCACAAACTCATCAGACAGGGAACAGGAAGACTGAGCTGCATTCAGATCAGGAACAGACTTGTGAACTGCAGTCAGAGGCAAAAGAGCTAAAGAAAGTCACCTTTACCCTGGAGCCAGAAATGATCAATGATTAGGCCCTGTGTGAGCTGGACTCCTCATCCAGCTGGAGAAGAGAGAGTATGTCAGGTGAGACAAATGTGGTTTAGGGCTGTTGGCACAAGTTGGTGAGATGATAAATGAACAATTTGGGTTTCTTACAGTGATTTTAGAAAGTATTCATACCCCTTGACTTATTCCACATTGTTATTACAGCCTGAATTCAAAATGGATTAAATATATTTTTTGCCCCTCGAACCCATCTACACACACACTACTCCATAATGACAAAGTGAAAATACGTTTAGTCATTTTTGCACATTATTATAATTAAATACAGAAATATATTTACATAAGTATTCACACCCCTGACTCAATACTTAATAGAAGCACATTTGGCAGCGATTACAGCTGTGAGTGTTTCTGGGAAAGTCTCTAAGAGCTTTCCACACCTGGATTGTGTAACATTATTGTATTCAAAATTCTTCATGCTCTGTCAAATTGGTTCTTAATCATTGTTAAACAATCATTTTCAGGTCTTGCCATACATTTTAAAACAGATTTAAGTCCAAACTAACTCAGCCACTCAGGAACATTCATTGTCTTAGTAGTAAGCAACTCCAGTGTAGATTTGTGTTTTAGGTTATTGTCCTGCTGAATTAATCTCCCAGTGTCTGTTGGAAAGCAGACTGGACCTGGTTTTCATCTATGATTTTTCCATTCGATTCCATTTCTTTTTTTATCCTGAAAAACTCCCCAGTCCAAACCGATTACAAGCATACCAATAACATGATGCACCGTGTGTGTGTGGTACTCCGTAATGGCTTGTATTGAATTTGCCTCAAACACGTTGTATTCAGGACAAAGTTAATTGCTTTGCCACATTTTGTGCACCATTACTTTAGTGCCTTGTTGCAAACAGGATGCATGTTTTGGAATATTTGTATTCTGTACATGCTTCCTTTTCACTATCAATTAGGTTAGCATTGTGGAGTAACTACAATGTTGTTGATTCATCCTCAGTTTTCTCCTATCACAGCCATTAAAATCTAACTGTTTTAGTCACCATTGGTCTCAAGGTGAAATCTGAGCAGTTTCCTTCCTCTCCAGCAACTGAGTTAGGAAGGACGCCTGTGTGTATTGATACACCATCCAAAGTGTAATTAGTAACTTCACCATGCTCAAAGGGATATTCAATGTCTGCTTTTAAAAAATTTACCCATCTACCAATAGGTGCTCTTTGCGAGGCATTGGAAAACCTCCCAGGTCTTTGGTTGAATCTGTGATTGAAATTAATTTCTTGACTGAGGGACCTTACAATTATCTGTATGTGTGGGGTACAGAGATGAGGTAGTCATTCAAAAATGTTAAACACTATCGCAAACGTGTTAAGCACATTTTTAGGCTGGCCATAAAATGGGTTGAATACCTATTGACTCAAGACATTTGAGCTTTAAATTGGTTAATAATTCGTAATCATGTTAAAATCATAATTCCACTTTGAGATTAAGGGGTATTGTGAGTAGGCCAGTGACGCACAGTCTAAATTGAATACATTTTAAATTCAGTCTGCCTGTAACAACAAAATGTGGAAAAAGTCTAGGGGTGTGAATACTGTCTGAAGGCACTGTACATGCAGTCGCTTACACACCTGGGTTATAAAGATACTGGTCATATTTTACTGTCTGCAGTGCACTCCATTCTAAACAATCGGTTCAATGGGTCACTGCCACCACCTCACACCCCTATCATTTTTTTTTACACTGAACAACCAAATGATGAGCCATTTTAAATATTTGTTACAAGTTGGAAAACCAGGTCCCAGACATACTACAGCAATAGTTTGTTTGAATGTTAACTTACTGCATATATCCACAGAGGCTGAGCTGAGCTCTCAAGATGAAACCAACACTGCTGAGATGATTGACCTGATGTTTAAGGACATGCTGGAGGCTTCTGCGCGGGGAAGGGAGAAGGAGGGCACTGAGGATTACGACAGTGGCATAGCCACAGTGATGCGCAGAAAGGAGAAAACAGAGTTGGACAAGGAGAAAGCTGAGGAGGGTGAAGACCTGGAAGAGATCAGGGAACTGCACTCCAGTGTAGATGAGCTGCTGACCCTCCCACCCAGCTGCATCCTCTCTCCTCTCAGCAGGTCTGTGGAAGCTGTGGTCACTCCAATGGTAAGGCTCTGCAGACAGACAAAGGGTACCAGGGTCACCTTGTTCAATGTGATTCTGAAAGTGTTGCCCTGCAGTTTTAAAGCTTGGAGTGTTTACACTTCCAAATTGACATCTAAGTGTTTTAATATCCCTGCAGAGACTTGCAGCTAGTCAGCCAGCCACCCCACCATCCCTACCTCTGACTCCTGAAGACCTGACCAGTGCCCCTCTCTACAGGTGATCCATCATGTCCTCTACACCAGGGTTTCCCAAACTCTGTCCTGCCCCCCCAGGGTGCACATTTTGGCTTTTGCCTTAGCACTACGCAGTTGATTCAAATCATCAAAGCTTGATGGTGAGTCTGTTATTAGGGTGTAAAAAAACAAAACTGTGGGAGGGGGGATCAGCTAACATGAGTGAAATTGGAAAAAATTATTTACTATGAAAATCTTTCAAAAGATATGATTGGCAGTCACCCGAGTAGAACAGTGGCCTAAGTCACTACAGATTCGGGTTCAGTCACGGGCTGTGTTGCAGCCGGCTGTGACAGGGAGACCCATGAGGTAGTGCACAATTGGCCCGGCGTTGTCCGGGTTAGGGGAGGGTTTGGCCGGTTGGAAAGTCCTTGTCCCATTGCGCTCTAGCGACTCCTGTGGTGAGCCGGGCGCATGCACGCTGACATGGTCGCCAGTTGGACGGTGTTTCCTCCAACGCATTGATGCAGCTGGCGTCCGGGTTAAGTGAGCAGTGTATCAAGAAGCAGTGTGGCTTGGCGGGGTCGTGTTTCAGAGGACGCGCGGGTCTCGACCTTCGCCTCTCCTGAGTCCATACGGGAATTGCAGTGATGTGATAAGACTGTAACTATCAAGAAATGTAGGTAAAAAGTACAACAAAAACATTATTGGCTTGTGATTTCTACCTGTGACTGATGACTCCAATGTGTTTTGTCATTGATTGATTAACAGCATCGATGCTTACCGTACCCAGAGGCAGAGCACCAAGCCAGCTATTCAGAGTGTAACCCCAGGGTTGCAGAGGCGTGCCGCTGAGAAGTCCCACCCCAAGCAAACTGTCAACACCAAGGACAGGATCATGGTCTGTAGTACAACTTGGAGCGGTTGAGTCTAGTGTGACTACCACTGTAGCATTTCATCCAAAACGTTCCTTTATGTAAAGGCATTGACAAATGTACCACATGGATAACATAACTATGCCCCTGACACTGTAAATAAATATTATTTAAATGATTATGGCTGGGTGGAGTGAATATCCTGTCCTGCTGTGATTGGTCAGGTTCTGAATGAGGAGGCTGCCAAGCTACAGACGGTCATCAATCAGACATTGCAGGCCCTGAGCTGCTGCACTGACGAGGACCACGGCAGAGGTTCCCTGGAGGAGGCCGAGGCTGAGAAACTACTGCTCGTCTCCTGTGAGTCGCTGCTGGGCATATCCACCTTCTAGCGCCATGATTCCAGTTTTTCCATCTGCTCAGTTAGTTTCTACACAAACTCATCTCTATCTCTGTCCTATGGTTATTCCTCTCCTTTCCCTCCCAAATCCTTCTATTCTGGAGTGAATGATGAACCTCTTGATTAGTCTCCATTGTATTGTCATCGGACTGTCCCCTCTCTCTCTCTGTGTCAGGTGAGAAGCGGGCGGCCCTGCTGGCTGAGGTGACCTGGCTGAGGGAGAGGGGGGTCTCAGGGGAGTTAGAGGGCGGTGAGGGGGACACCAGCATGTCCCAGCACCCCTGCAGGGGCACCGTCAGCATCAACAGTGTCCAGCTCCCTCTCAAGGTGGAGTTTGTCTGCTCAGCCCGCACACAAACAGGTACCTACCATCCGATAGGCTATGCATGTTGTCACCTTTATAATGTAAAGTTTATTTTGAATCTGCCAGCTGCAGAGGTTAGTTGTTTGCCTCTTCATTTAGGTTAAATGCGCAAAACAGTATAGTCCAATTCATGGTCAGCTCAAGACACCATACCAGATTATTAATTAACAAGTCTCCTGAATATTTCTCTCCTCCCTAAAGGTCGCCCAACTCACTATTTCTTTGTCCTGATTCGCTATGGACCCTGCAATATTGTTGCGACCCCATTGGCCACTGCAGCGGATGCCCAGAATGGAGACACCATCTCCTTCCCCACCTCCATCACCCTGTGAGTCCCGCCACTGGTTCCACATATGGAGTATGTGGAGTAAAGGTGACAACTCGATTGTCGGTCTATACAGTAGGGGGCTGTTTGTTCGCCGTGTGCGTGTTATAGAGACCACTCGCCGGTGGACAACTGACGGCCATCATTTTGGCCGTATTTCTACATGTAGAATCAGTTTGCAAATTACGGCCGGTTCTGTTCAGAGGTGCCAAGTACTCTCGGCCGGCAATCCTACTGGTCTGTCCGTGCCTTGAAGGAGATGCTTATGTAATGTCTACTGTATTACTGCTGAAATGGCTTTCACCCCTCGTCTGTCCAAGTCTTTCTGATTCTGTACTGTGTCCCTTCAGGCAGGACATTCACTCCAACTTTGAGATTGATGTTGAGGTCTACAGCCTGGTGAGATGGAACGTATTACTGAATGTGTCACTTAAAACGGGTGTATTAGTAAATCTTTACAATAGACGGTCAATGTTGAGAAAGGTGTTAATAGGTTGTATGTATTATTTCAAAACTGTCTTCTATTACTCAGTCCCACACCTCAGGCAACACCTGTAATGTGGATCTCTGCAGCTCTTCCAGGTCAAGGGTGAGTGAGCTAATCTTCTGATTTAAGAGATGCTGTCCAATGTTCTATAGATTACAATGAATTATACATGCAAGTGTTCTGCACAAAGCTAATTTCTGATCTTACTACTTGTTCTTCTTTAAGATCACCCCAAGGAAGCTTCTAAGCACCATAAAGGTGATCAGCTTTCTTATCTGCCTAGTACTTGAAATGTCCCACTCACTGTGTATGTATCTGCATGACCCTTTTCAATGCAATGCTGTATATGTTAGGACACTGTATAGATCTGGGATGTCAGAGAATACATATTTGATCGGTAAGAGTGCAGAAAGGCACACATGCATTTAATTTGGAATAGATGCATAGACACCAACCCTTTTACCTTACTTGTTACACATTTCTCATCTGAAAACCTTTTCTTGTTGCTTTTCAACAGAGATCCAACCACCGTGTGACATGTAAGTATTATTGTCCCGGTTGCATATAATCTGAAGATAACATTCATCCTGAGTGGTGTCAGTTTTTGATTTAGATCAAATCAACCGCCCACAGCTTCTACCATGCCAGCCCTGAACACCTGCCGCACCAGCCACTTCTCTCTGGTTGGTTCTCACAAGATCTCCCTGGCCTCCCTGGGCCATAGCAAGTTCCCCCTGGACAAGGTAGACTCACCTCACCTGGCTGCACGTCACAGTCACCTGCTGCAGTGCTCCAGCCTGGATAATTGTGTATCAGATATTTTTACTGCAGTATGGGAAGATGTGGCGATTGATGTTTTTGTCACTGCATTCGTGGATTTATCTAGTCCTTTTTGATTTTGAACCACCTGATTGCTAGCTTGTTTCACTCACGGTCACTTGAGGATGTGGGTTACCGTTTGATTGAATCTCTCATGTCACACTTCAGATTTTTCCACCCGTTGTAATTCTGTCAGTTGTGATGTACAGATTGGAATGGTTGTCATTTCCTCACATGACTTTAGTTTGTTTTTGGTTTAAAGTTTTCCCGTGTCTGGGTGGGGATCACTAGTGACGTAACCTTTACCACCCCCTGTGCTGTGTCTCCACTTGTGCACAGATACAGTTTGAAGGCAAAATCAGGAGACTCCTGGGAGATGAGTTTCAGGAAAAGGTTTTGCTCTCACTTTTTCTCTTTTCTCTTTGCTTCTCCATTTGACTCCTTTCATGCCTCTGAGTGTGTGGCCAGCAACACTGGTATCAACAACCAATAATTAGTCTTAGCTACACTGGCTTCAATATCAGTGATGGTGTACTCTATAGGTAGATGAAAATGTGTGTAGAAATAAATGTATGTTCCTATGACTTAGAGCAAAATACAATCATTGCATATTGCTTTCCACTGCATGTTTTGTTTACCTCTTTAGCTAGATGAACTATTACAAACAGCACAACCCTGGCATCCATGTCCTGCTAGTTCCCCCTCCTCTCTGCACAGGTGCCCTTCCTATCTCCACTAGAGGGAAACATCTACCTGCGACTAGACAGCGAGAGCCACTCTAACGTCCAACACCAGGGCTTCCTTGTGAGTTACTGTTTTGTTTAAACCCAAATCATTGGGATCTCTCCTGTGAATATTATCCTGCTTCTGTCCTCTATACTTTCTTTACGGTATTTCATCTTCCACCCACCTCTTCTTTCTCCCTTCTCCTTCCATTCAGACACTGTTTGAGGTGGTGAATGGATTTGGAGCTTGGCATCGACGCTTCTTTGTCCTGGAGGGAAACCACATGTCCTATTGGAACCACCCCAATGACCAGGGCAGCAAGGTGGGCATTGAAGTGACAGATGACTATAGACTGGAGCTCTTGGTTTTATTTCTCGTAGACCAAGTTACACCCTGACTTGATATTTCTTATGGTCATTGAACTCTTAAAAACATTCTGTTATTCCCTCTACTGTACTGTCTGTTGTGCTTGCAGGTAGCAGAAGGCAGTATCTCTTTGTTTAGTTCCTCTAGTCAAAGTGTGAAGCCAGTGAAGAGGGACTCCTGTGCTCGCCCCTATACTTTTGAACTGGTCAGTGGCATCCAGACTGCACAACAGAATGACCAGCTCGCTCCGGCCAAGTAAGATTATATTTCATAGTTGTTACTTTACAGTTCATGCTAGACAACTACTCACATGATACAAGCAAATTACCATTCCTTGACAACAAGTGGTCATGGATGTTTTCAATATTAATGTTTTGTGAATGACGGATCCTGCTAAAGTAAGCATATCTGTGTATGTCATAGACGGGGGTGTATCTTCATAGATCTAGCATGACATTGCAGTATTCCCATTAAGTGTTGAATCCAATCTCTGTTCCATGATCTCTCTGTTCTTCAGGGGCTGGTTCTCAGCAGATACACGGGAGGATCGAGAGGACTGGATGGAGAAGCTGAACCAGGTTCTCCTGGACCTCCATGCCTGGACTCACCGAGCCCTGAACCATGCTGGAGCACAGCCCAACACTCAGGCCAGCAGTGGGAACATAAGGGAGAGCAGTCTGTAACACACTATTATATAATGCTATGCTATATCTTTATATATATCTATCCCTCTCTCTCTCTCTTTATATATATCTATCCCTCTCTCTCTCTCTTTATATATATCTATGGATTCTTATGATTACCATTGGGAGGTTATTTTATACGTGGTGATATTTTTGCCTTGTAACTTTGTCTAGCTCTTTAAAATGGAGCTCCATCTTGTGGCCTATTAGCATTATATACTATTTAACTGAGCTTGAAGTGGACAATTTAACCACATCCATATAATCTAGAAACACTACTGAATAAGTATCAAAGCTAGTGCAGAAGAGCCCTAACACTAAATGGATGATTAGTCCAATAGTGTAGTTATTCTGATAAGCCAAACACTACAAAGCATGACATGTCTACTGGACAACATTATTTCAGTACTACAGCATTGCTGTAATACCCTCTAAAGTGTGGAAATATGTCTCTCAGAAATATAGTCTACCTCTAAAATATATAAATACCTAATCCAAAAACTCATTAATTTAGTGATTTAAGTAGAATTGCAGTGCAAGTTGAGTTATAGTATTGTACTTGACAACCTGCTACGAGGTTGGAAATACTGACCATTAATGAGTTCCTTCATTCAAAATCTAGTGCTGTGTTGTGCATAACCCAACAGGGGCCAGACCACAAAAATGGCAGCTACCCAGGCAAGGCAATTGAGAGTATAGAATGATGTACGTCCGAAGGAGATGTTCGTCTGATTATAAATCCTAGTAGGACCCTAAAGGGACATGATGAATGTAGCTGCTGTCTGTAGACTCTGATGTTAACCTATTCCCCCCCCCCCCCCTCCTGATGTATTTGATGTCAATCTGTCATTCTCTTTTTATATTTGGATGTTATCAGCTACCTGTCAACATTCTTATATGCAGTTGATTTGATGAAGGTACTACAAGTAAATAATAAAAATGTCTCTAATAGTGTACATTATCTGATGCATTTGTTTTATGTCCCACCTTCTTTTTTTACCCTGTACATTTTTATATGGAGAATATGAACATTGAGTTCAAAGCCCCATGGGCTCAAATGTAGCATTTATTGTCCGCAAAGTCTTTGAAGCTGACACACACAATGCAGTGTGACCTTAATGACTAATATTTCTCTATTTTTAAATAGTGATGGCAATATTACAATATGATGCAGCAGTTTGTATCTCAATTTCTATCAAATAATTTCTGGGTAACAATGAAGTAACTTATTGTGATTGTTTTCAATTGAATTGGCCATAAATAAACAAAATAGCTTCTTAGAATTTTGCTAGGGCTATGGGAGTGGCAAGAAAGTTTGAAACTTTTATTGGTCTATTTTAAGCAATAAAGCCCGAGGGGATGTGTATATGACCAATATACCACAGCTAAGGGCTGTTCGAAGGCACAACGCGGAGTGCCGTGGTATACTGGCCATATCACAAACCCCCAGGGTGCCTTATTGCTATTTGTTACGTTCCCCAGTTTATGTGTTGTAGTTTGTGTATTTGCATGTGTTTATTTCAGGAAATGGCTTCCTGAAATCCCTCAAGCAGCTGATTGGTCGACTCCAGGGCTAATTGGAGAGCTGACCCCGCCCCCTCGTCAAGACAGCTGTCTCCAGTTACACATTCATTCTGAAGCTATATAAAAGCCAGTGTTCTGTTCAGGAGAGAGAGATTTGCTGGGAGGTCATTGCAGAGATATTTTGCTAGAGGTTGATTTTGCTGGGGTTCATTGCAGAGCGATTGATTGTGATAGAGAGATTTTGCTGGGAGTTCATTGCTGGGAAGTTGGTATGTTTTGTGAGTTTGTTGCTCAGGTAGAGCTTAGTTGATGTCCTTTGTTTGCTTAGTTTGTTTGTGAAATTGTTTTAATATTCTGTTTAATTTGTTCCCAGGGGGGAAGGGGAAGGCACCTTGGGAGTGCTTAGGCAAGAGGCCCGCGGGCATACATATACCCGTAGTATATTCATTGTCTATGCACAATAGGTAAGACCTGGGCGGACCACCCCCTGTATTTTGGTTAGGGCACCAGGTGGTGCTAAATTAGGTAAGTAGTGGGTAGGCAGGTAAGATAGGAGAGGTGGGGGGCTTTGAGATTTACTTTCTTTGCTTTGGTTCCGTCCAGCCCTTTTTCCCCATATTACCGTGTAAAGGAATAAAGTAAACGGTACCACATTCTGCCTGTTGTCATCCTTACTCGCACCTACAGTCCATACCTTTTTTCACTTCACGGAGAGTTTAGTTGTAGCAGGGTGTTGCGTTCCCTCTTCATTGAGGTGTGCGTAACACTATTATAAACTGGTTACCAATGTAATTAGAGCAGTAAAAATATGTTTTTGTCATACCCGTGGTATACGGTCTGATATACCATGGCTGTCAGCCATTCGGTATTCAGAGCTCGAACCACACAGTTTACATAAACTGATTTGACACCTGGTGATGTCACCAGGCAGGCAAAGAACCCGTCCCACCAAAACAGCCTGAAATTTCGGCCAGTCTTTTACAACAGCTCTTATACTAAAGGGCATTAAAATAATTTTCACAATTTCACAGTATTATTCCAACCTCCTAGTGTGGAAATGTGTATATTAAACAGGATAATTACATGTATGACTGCACTGGGCCTTTAAGTGAATGGGGTTGAAGTGGAGCAGGAACTCAGCCCAGGTCAGGAATGCCAGACAGGAAGTACTCCCTGTGTTTGGTTTACTACTACAGAATTAGACTTCCTGTTCCCTTGAGCCCCTCTGGGTGGAGGTGGGGCTGTTCTCAGCTCAAGGTGATGACAGTGGAGGAGTGGCACAGGGGTACACATCTGTACAGACCACGCCTCAAAGTGTTGTGTTCAGCCAGCAAACTGGGGTCCTAAATGGCACCTTGTTCTAAAATGTAGTGTACTATGTGGGACCTGGTCAAAAGTAGTGCACTTTGTAGGCAATATGATGCCATTTGGTATGCATACTGGGCCTATAGCTAGCATAACATTGACATGAGTGGTGAGATGCCCAGTGCACACAAGGCCAATGTTGTGGGGCAAGTAATGATAGACATCCAGTGACTTTAGTGATCCGGGTGGTCAGTAAGAACAATGGGGCACTGGCCTTGAAAGTACAACAGTCCCACCCTGAGAGGAGACAATATAACATCCTCTCCCCAATCTGTTGCTGTCATATTTGGGAAGTTTCTCTTAGTCTTTTCTTTTGTTAGATACCTGGCCTGAACCCATTATGGTACTTGGCATATGAACCACTAAAGACATGGTACAGGAGGCTTTACATCAAATAAACTCTAATTGACTGCCTCACTGATTTGTGGAAGCTGCATCAACTGGATTGTGTTACAAACTGGAAAGGAAAATAGTTGTAAGAAATCCCATCACGAATACCAAGGCTGTAATAATACCCCCACTGAGGCTGTTGTTGGCTAGTGTCTGGGCCACTTGGCATAGTTCAGTGTGTTTTGAAGAGGTCCAGGAAACGAGGAGATGTAAACACAGACGTGGGGAGAGGTCAGAGGCCTTGACTGATACACAAATAAACAAACTCCCTTTAGAGGTAGCAGTTGTGAAACGTCCCTAGTTTGTCCCAGATCTCAACAGCTGTGGAGGATCAGAGGACTTTACTGGGACTTCGCTCCTCAGAGACCAATGTATAGCTTAAGGTCAGTACATCATTTACTTATTGTATTGAGCTGCGTTACAAACTACAATGTCTTACAAATATGGAAGAGTTTTCCCCTTAATTTCTAATGGCAAGTACTTTATGCATGTATTTTTCTATCAACGAGTATGTATAAAATGAATTTGCCCGTAAAGGAAAATAATAATTTCAGACACAGAGCGGCACTCTTCGAAACAAGACCATAACCCCCTAGCTCTCCCCCTTTTCC
This sequence comes from Oncorhynchus mykiss, assembly GCF_057628025.1. Lineage (NCBI taxonomy): Eukaryota > Metazoa > Chordata > Actinopteri > Salmoniformes > Salmonidae > Oncorhynchus > Oncorhynchus mykiss. Next base: position 25,910,116 of record NC_143022.1, read on the forward strand.
CCCATCCATCTGGATTTTGTCTTTTGGCTGGAGTCCCCTCCCTCTTGCCCTCCCCCTCTTTGCCCCCTCTCCCTCCCTTCCTGCCGGCCTCTGCGTAGAGGATGTGTCTGGGAGTGTGAGAGGAAGGCCGTCAGTACAATGGTTATGTGCCTTCGTTCCTCCACCCCTTCTCTCTCTTTCGGGCTCTGATCATCCCTCTCGTTCAGTGGTGTTCTGGCCCTCTGGGTAGGCCACTGTTGGTGGTGGACAGGCGGACCGCTGAACTGAACTTAAATGTCAGACGGAGACAAGAATGGTGGTGACAAACCAGAAGGTACAGACGTCTACTCTACACACACTGCTAACAACCAAAACAGACTGTACCCACTGACTCTAACCAACACCCACTTCTCACTAACTCACAACAGAGGAAAGAATAGATTGTAATACATTTGCATGTATATCTCTCATCCTCTCCAAATGGAATTGTTTCTGTGTTTAAGACAGAGGAAGCGTATTATTTTCTGTATTTCAAGCATGATGGTGCTGTTAACGAATACATTAGTCTCATTCTCCATATATTTATTGTGCAGCAGAAATGCTGATGTCACATTTAATTCTTGCAGTAAACATCTCTGTCTCATGACCACCAGTGAGACAGAGCTGTTTGTTTAAATTGCACACGCACACACACAGATTAACACACCGTGCTGCTTTCCATTGATTCATAATCGCTAATAATGTCCCCACACATATACAAGCTGAACAAAACAGGGATTTTATTCTATAAGGACAGACAGAGATGTATACTTTCACGTGGATCCTCCTGTCACATAATGTCTGGTGAATTGAGCTTGTTTTCGTGTGATTGACAGATGCGGCAGCGCTCCCAGAGGTGTGGCCAGAGGCGGAGAGGGCAGAGAGCTTGGCCAGGGGCGCGGCCCTGAAGTGGGCATCGGGTGTGTTCTGTCGCCCTGAGCATCTGGAGAGGTTAGGACAGTACCGCAAAAGGGAAAGCCAGAGGACCTCGTCCATCCAGTCAAGACTCAAGGTATTCTGTAACTACAAACACACCTGCTCTCACTAGAGGCTATTGTCACTTTCCACATGAAATTTAAAAAACTTGAGGGAGAAATTGATTTTTCAAAATGTTTATGTGATGGCAGGTTATTAATCTGTGTTGATGTTAACATAATATATGTTAAGGTGAAAAATCTGTCGATGGCCTAATACAGGGCTGCCCAACCCTCTTCCTGGAGATCTACAGTCCTGTGGGTTTTCAGTCCAACCCTAATTTAACACACCTGGTTCTACTTATTAGCTGCTCAACAAGACCTTAACTAGCTGAATCAGATATGCTAAATTAGGGTTGGACTGAAAACCTACAGGACAGTAGATCTCCAGGAAGAGGGTTGGGCAGCCCTGGTCTCATAGCTCAAGGGTCGCCGTTGATAATGGCAGACCCTGGCCGTACCACCACTCTCCGAGGGTGTCTCGGGGGAGTTGGTATATGCAAAAAACACATTTCCAATTCACACATTTGTATAATACACACTTGTACATGAAATAGGACAAATATAAGCACCCAACAAATTATTATTATATGGCACTTCCACTTGTGCCTTGATTGATTTTCTGATTGTGAGATCCTACATATGTTGCCTTTCCTCCAGTCAGTGGTCCAGTCCTACCTAGAGGGGGTGGGCTGGGGTCTGGAGCAGCTTCGTGAGGCCCGGGAAGAGCTGAAAGAGGTGTCCCATGCCCTGGGGAAGGCAGGGGTGGAGTCCAGCAGAAACGCAGAGGGAGTCAAGGCTCTGGAGATGATGCGAGAAGTCTCTGTCAATCACTGTCAACTCCTTGCTGCCGTTAGCAACCTGCCACGCCTCTACTCTGGTGAGACTGCCCCAACAGCTTCCATGGTTCTGTAGCTTCACAACTGGGAAAATCTTTCATGAATCTGTTCAAATAAAACTTAATTGAATCTTCAGAGAGACTCCCATAAATGCACATATCCTGTTCCTTAAGGAATAATTGACTCCCTTCCAGCCAAAACTTTAATAACTATGTCAATCTGTAACTTGGCTAAAACTACAGTGTCTCCCTTGTTACCTGTCAGTACAGAGCATGGTATCGGAGACAGAGAGGCTGGTGGAATCTCGTCGGCTCCTGGAGGCCCACGCACGTCTGATGGAGCTGGAGTGCTGGCAGGATGACATCCTGTGGCAGCTCCATGGAGCAGGGGCCCCTGGGACAGCAGGGACAGCCCTCAGTGCCCAGGATGAGGAGCTGGTCAGGAACTACTTCTCAGGCGTTGGAAAGCTGGTGGAGGCTCTGGGGAAGGAGCTGTGGGCAGTGGTGGGGAGTGGACTGGCTTTAGCCCGGCAGAACCCTACGCCGTTTGTGTCTGCTGTGAGGATTGTGGAGCGAGAGGAGGCACTGGATCAGGCCATGCTGGAGGAGAGAGGAGGTGCAGGGGGGCACAGCAGGCCTCTTCCCTCTGGACGGCCACGCTGCTGGAGGGAGCGCTTCTTCCAAGTATGTCTAGACTTGAATGTACACTAGTTGAATACTGTGAGATTCAATGATAGGGTTGAGCATCGTTCAAGAGCCCACACATGTACATCACAATAAATGACTGGAATAGAGCATGATGCAATAGGCCTAGGTCCTATGTTAATGAGATACATGGATGGTTTTTCTTATGTTTTGACAGTAGCATTGCACAGGTGCTTTACAGTGATGTTGTACTCTGTTAGGTGTTGGAAGAGGCAGTGTCTGCACGTTTCCGTAGCGTCTCTTACCTGCACACCCGTGGGCCTGGCCTTGCAGGCCACCTGTCTGCCCTACAGCACGGAATCATGGGAGACCTGGCCACGGTGCGCCACCTGCTGGACCACTGCGTTCCGCCCCACTATAACCTGACCAGGGCCTACCTCCGGGCCTGCCACCGCTGTCTACAGTCACACCTGGGCCAGGTCAGCGGATGGGAGCTGGAGAGCGGGGAGATCTTTGCTGTTCTTAACTGGGTCCTACACATCTACAACAGGTGAGCAAATATAGACATAACAATTTGAGCCAAAATATGTTTTTATGTGTTAATAGGGTTGCAAAAGAAGGGTATATTATTGGAAACTTTAAGTTAAGTTAACTTTAAGTTTACCAGTAAACTTACAGAATTTTGGTATCTTTCAAGGATGTTATGTATTTAATGGCCCTTTCGTGAACTTCAGGTTATCACAGGTGTCTAATTATCTCTGGCCCGCTGTCTGGCCTTATCCCATTATTATATGAAATAATTACATAAGATGATTTCAAAATAAAACATTGAATGACAAAGCTGTAAAAAGCTATCCTAAATATAAACCATAATACCATTTGTGTTCAATACAGGAGTTTGAGAATGAAATATCCTTTATATTTTTATTTATTTGATTATGGCATTGTCTATGTATTTGTTGACAATGTTTTTGTGTCAAACTGGTGGCAGTTGTGAAAAAAGTCAATAGTTTGAGGAGAGGCAAAGGTAATTGAAAATAATGCTATTGTTGAATAAATGCTTTTTAATTAATTAGGTTATTTTCTCTTGAACTATATGATCTATCTACTAGAAACTCATGGACAATATGGACAAATTAATGCTATATATAATTTAAGTTATTCAAGTATAAATGACCAAAGTTACCATAGATTGCAATCAATTTTCTGTTGATTACCCAAATTACTGAAGACTGGTAACTTTGGTAAATGACGGTAGCTTTGCAACCCTAGTTGTTAATGAGTGTAGAGTTGTTTTGGTGTGATCAGTGTGTACTGTATGTGTGCAGCTCAGATATGATGGGGCATCCAGACCTAATGGTGGAGATGGAGTCAGAGGAGCTGGGACCCCTGATCTCCCAGGAGTGTCTGGAACAGCTGCAGAACAAATATGTACACAGTGTGCGGGTGGGTGAGACTTCTGGGTCTTTGAGTTGTCTGTCTGCCTATCTATCTGTGTTTCTAACTAGGTTTTGTTTGTTTGTCAGTGTGCCTGTATGTCTGTGTACTAATGCCTCTGTGCACGTGCACTGTGGTGTGGGATATCCCTGTCTGTCTCAGTGGAGTTTTTTTGTTGTTGTATTTTACCCCCTTTTTCTCCCCAATTTTTGATCTTGTCACATTTCTGACACTCCCGAATGGACACGGGGGAGGTGAGGGTGGAGTGTCCCCCGAAACATGACCCGCCTAACCGCGCTCCTTAAAACCCACCAGCTTAACCCGGAAGCCAGCTGCACCAATGTGTCAGAGGAAACACTGTTCAACTGGCAACCGGAGTCAGCCTGCAGGCACCCGGCCTGCCACAAGGAGTCGCTAGAGTGCGATGAGCCGAGTAACGCCCCACCGGCCAAACCCTCCCCTAACCCGGACGACGCTGGGCCAATTGTGCTCCTTCCCATGGGACTCCCAGCCACAGCCGGTTGTGGCACAGCCCGGAAATGAACCCGGGTCTGTAGTAATGTCTCTAGCACTGTGATGCCGTGGCTTAGACCGCTGCGCCACTCAGGAGGCCCCTATGGAGTTTGTGTTTTATTGTGCTGTAGAAAAGTGGTGGAGTGTGTTTTGTGCTGTAGAAAAGTGTGGTTGAGTGGAGTGTGTATTGTGCTGTAGAAAAGTGTGTCTGAGTGGATGCATAAGGCCCTGGAGGTGGAGCTGACAGACTGGCAGAGAGACCAGGAACCAGACACAGACCACGAAGGCTTTTACCTCACCAGCCTGCCAACCATCATCACACAGGTAAACATACATACCTCACTACCTCTACATTAATATTGGTTTAAAATGTGGTTAAATTATATTTCTAAGCAGATACATGAGTTGTGGCAATGTTGTGTTTCTTTTGTGGCGACACGTTGAGTGTTTTGAGGCCGGTGATTGAGTTGAACTGATATTGTGTTTGTGTTGTGGTTGTGTTAGATGTTGGAGGAGAATGCACGGGTGGCTCTGATGGTTAGTGAATCACTTCGGGATCAGACCATACAGATGGGGCTCTATGAGATGGAGAACCTCCTCAATAGGTGGGTCAGTGTTCTTATGTCAGTATGTTCGAGAATGTGGCACAAAATCAGTGATACTGTTCACACATTTAAGGTCTAATGCAACCTATGATATTTTATTGTAACTGCAATGAAATACGGGGTCCTCGTTCTCTTTCCATCATGTAAGTCTCTCATTCTGTCTCCCTCTGTTTTCAGGTTTCGGGAGGCTCTTGTGGATTTTGGGAAGGAGCACCGCAGGGATCAGAGCACAAATCAAAACAAATTCTACCTCCATTATCTACTGGCCTCTATAAGCAACTGCATCATCCTCAAGTGAGCTTCTTGTTTTATTGTTTTATTTTTGTCAGTGCTATCTGTTTCTGTTCATCTGTACGTTCATCAATGTGAGTCTGTGTACACACATACATGCAGTATATTATACAGTTTGTTCAAGACTGTCCTTGCCTCTCCTCTCAACTCCTTTCCTCTTCTTCTCCTCCTCTCCTATCTTTTGTTTCTCCCCCTATCCTATCCTCTCCTCAGGACCTCCACAGAGAGTTTGCAGCAGCAGCTCTCGTCCCGTTCAGCCAGCCGGTTCTCCCGGACTCCCCCCGGCCCCCTGGCTGCTCTGGACCGAGCGGTGAGGAGGGCCTGCCGCCTGGTGATGGACCAGCTGCTGCTAGAGCTCCAGCCCTTCCTGCAGGGACTACTGTCTCGCTCCTGGCTGGTCCAGGGAGACGTCACGGTTACTTTGAAGTTATGTGGAGTCCTGGAGCGCCATTTTGAGCTGTATAGTCGTGTTCGCCCACCCTGCCGGCAGGTCAGGCTCTTTGACAATCAAATTAGTCTGTAGCTGACTTATGGTATTCTGTATGATATGGTCTTCTGTATGGTATTGTTGACCCCTCCCTGTCCCTGTAGCGTTTGCAGGAAGAGTGCCAGTGGCTGACGGTGGTGGAGTATGTGAGGGTGTTGATGCAGAAGAGGCTGGTGTGTCGGAATGCAGAGGAGCGGCGCCAGCTGGCCCAGAGAATGGCACTGGATGCCCAGCATCTGAGGGATCTCTTCCAGGGCCTGGTGGTGAGGATAGTCTTGAGTTTAGCCACACCCAGTTTAGTGGGACACTCGGCCCAGCTCTGCTCTGTCCTTTATCCCACGGTCCACGGACTACCCACCCCTTCCTTCATTTTTATTCACTACACCATTTTATTTACAGTATTCCATGTTCATGCATGCACTGTGTCTGTTTAGGAAGTGGAGGGATCAGTGAGTGAGGTGAACCCAATGGCCTTACTGCCTGTTCTGGCTGACTTCATCCGGCTTAAAGACCCTAGCATGCTTACGCTTGAGGTGTCTGGACTGGTGGCCAAGTACCCTGATATCAGGTATACACACAATCCTTACCATATCAATTTCCTATAAATCAATTAATGTTTTTTAACACATCTAACATTTGCCTTAATGACCTCACTCCTAAGACATGATTATATCAGGGACACTTGTACAGCTGTCTCTTCAGTAGTCAGGTGTTGATCTTCTGTGTTGGTCTTCTGTCTGTGCCCCTCAGTGATGAGCATGTGTCAGTGTTGCTGGATGTTAGGGGAGATGTTTCCAGGGATGTGAGGGGTACAGTTCTGGACCTCCTGGAGCAGAGCACTCCTCCTCTTCCTGCTGGCTACCGACCCATCTTCTCTGACATCCTGGTCCCTACTCCTAGCATGCCATTCTGTCTGCCTACTGCCAAGTGTGCCTGACTACAATTTTGCAGCCTTTAAATCCACACAACACACAGCTTGTGATTCATAAGTTATATCAACTTTATAATACATCCATCCACCACATAGTGGATTGTATATCAAGCTTGATGATCTACAGAGTTAAAATCTATGTTTATTGGTCTTGTACACAGTTTAGCAGGTGTTATTGCAGATGCAATGAAATGATTGTCCAGCTTCACAGGGTGGTACTATGGATATTGTCTGGTGAGATGGTCTTAATGAATACATTACAATGTAAATCAATCCGTTTGATGTTCTGAATTGATTGTTACCACAAGAGACTACCTACAGAACATCGGGGGGCACCTGTAATGTGATGTATTTTACTGTATTATTCATTGTATGTATATTCAGATGAACAATACATTCTAAATGAAAATCTGTGTATTTCGTTACTTTTTACTTGGAAAAATAGTTGATGAATCTGTTACAATGACAAGTATACACTGCCAGAAAAAAAAGAGCAGAAGCGCTCAGATTACAAGGGGTTAATTTGACACTAGTCATGTGACTTGGAGGGTGACGTCAGGTGGGTATTCATTACGGGAACCGTTGACCGTTTAAGAACAAAACAGAAGCTAACGGAGTAAAACTTGAGTTTCTATTGGACACATTCAGGTAGTTTCCGTCCCGTTTGAGAAACGTTTTCCAACAGAATTCACGGAATAAATACACCCCAATTGACATTCCTGGGGAGAAAAAACATGTCTGCCCCCGTTAAAGCAATGCTGCCATAATCCAATTTGGTAGGGATTAGTGTAAAAACAGTTTTATTCTGGAATACAATATATTATATTGAATCAAGACCGCGGCATCGGAATCGATATATAGCTACCGTAATGAAGACTTTCTGCGGACGTGCCAACCCGGCCACAGGCGCGTTGGATTGGGTCGAGGAGAGTGAGGAGTATGACTACCATCAAGAGATTGCCAGGTACTTAACGTTACGCTAGCAAGCCAACCACTTATATTCCATTAAAAGATTCCGCCAATGCAACATTTCGTTTGTATATAATTTAATATTAATTTATTGCACTAGCTATACAAAGCACTATTTTCTGTCTTTCTGTCAAATCACTTTTTAACCATGAGGTGAGCTGGATTTAGCGTCCGGGGCGTCTAGGCAGTGTTCCCACGTCCGTATCTGATCAAATTATGATCACCGGTTTGTTTCTCAGGTCCTGCTATGCTGATATGCTGCACGATCACGATAGGGTGAGTGTGTCCATGCTTCCTTTGACAGGAAATAACACTTACAACATATAGTTTGTACTTTCCCTGTATGTTTCTGTGGTTCTCTGCCCGGGGTGTACCCCTGAAGTACCCCTCGTGCATTTTATCAGTAGGCCTAGTACCCCAGGTTGGGAACCACTGATGTATCTTAACCTCTGTCTGTCTGCCCTCCAGAATGAGAAATACTACCAGGGCATCAGGGCTGCTGTGAGCAGAGTGAAGGCACGGGGTGAGAAAGTCATTGTTCTGGACATTGGCACTGGAACAGGACTGCTGTCCATGATGGCTGTCACAGCTGGGGCTGACTACTGCTACGCTGTAGAGGTGAGCATGAGTTTGCTGAAACCCACACACCATTGGCAAATCAATCAAATAGCGTTTAGAATTCACCATCAATGACAGGATAATGGAATATAGGAAAAGGTGTTCTATGGAAGAATTGATTTTGAAACACCATTTTAATTGTGATTTGTTTCTCATCCAATAGGTTTTCAAGCCCATGGCAGACGCTGCTTTCCGAATAGTGAAGAAAAATGGCTTCTCAGACAAGATCAAGATCATCAATAAACACTCTACAGAAGTGACAGTTGGCCTAGGTAAGTCACACGTATCACACACACAGTCATGTGATGTACAGTTGTACTGATTCAAAAATGTCTTTTCCAATGGCCTGTGCTGCAGCATCACTCCTGTGGGTGACTAACTCCAAGTTTGACGGAAAGTGCAAAGTTTGTTTTTGAATCACCTTAACAATAACCCATGTAATGAACTGTGGCCTGAAATATTTCTGAAATATGCCTCATACAGTGCAGTTACATCCACGTTGGAGCACTTTTCTTTAACTGTACAGGGAAACTTTATAACCTCAACTGTATTATCATAAGAATGCGACATGTGTTTCCACTCCAGATGGAGACATGGAGACTCGAGCCAATGTCCTCGTCACAGAGCTGTTTGACACTGAACTAATTGGAGAGGGAGCCTTACCCAGCTATGAACACGCTCATCTCAACTTGGTCCAGGTAGGTGTGTCTGTGTGTGCTTGCGTGCACGTGTGTGTGTTGTGAGAAATAGTCAGACGTGTGAAGCAGATGTGTATTTCTCCTGTAGGCGGGCTGTGAGGCTGTGCCCCACCGTGCCACAGTGTATGCCCAGCTAGTGGAGTCAGAGCAGTTGTGGAGTTGGGCACAGTTACAACCCATGGAGGTGGATGGTCGCAAACTGCTGCCGCCTCCCGCTGTAAGCCACTGTGCTGGAGCCCACTCGGTCTGTGACATCCAGCTCAGCCAGGTGCCCCCTCACCGCTTCACACCACTAGGGCCTCTCTGCACCATGTTCAGGTGAGATGCACATTGTTGAACAAACATGTATTATTCATATATTCCCAAAGAATCTTCTCCATTCAGGGGTAATTTATGCTTTTCTCTCTCTTCTCTCCCTCTCAGTGTGGACTTCAGTAAGCCAGTGAGCAGTGCCCCTCAGTCCCACTCCTCCAGCTTCCCAGCTCAGTCCAGTGGCCGGGCTCAAGTGGTCCTCTCCTGGTGGGACATAGACATGGACCCCAGCGGCTCCATCGTGTGTTCCATGGCTCCCAGCTGGACCTACCCAGACCCTCAGTCCGCTCCTGTAAGTGCAGTGGGTATGTCATGGATGTACATGTGTGATACAGTTTGAGGAAGTAATGTTTGTGTTTGTCTTTTTAGTGGCGGGATCACTGGATGCAGAGTGTCTACTTCCTTCCTGTGGAGAGGAGGGTGGCAGAGGGAGAGGAACTTAGCCTTACTGTTTCCCATGACGACTACAGCCTGTGGTACAGCCTACAGCCAGACAGGTAACTAACTCCTATACACACACACACACACTCTAGACTACTTCGATGTACAAAACTGTCTGTAGTTACCTAATGTTGCACAAACAAAGAAGGGTGAGTAAAGGTTGTTTCATCAGAGCTGTGTGTGATTTTGTTTATTATGTGTCCTCTCAGTCAACAGGGCATGCTGAGTGAGGCACCACCTTGCCGGCCATGTTGCGTCTGTCAGGCTCACCTGGTGTGGACACGCACACGCTTCGGGGAGCTCAACGACCGCCAGCGCACACAGAGCTACGTCAGAGCTCTACGCAGTGTGAGTGATGAGGTTTGAGGGTCAGGCATAGAGCAGGGTGTGTGCGGCTTTTGCCATAATGGATATGGTGTAGCTACTATTCGATACAAATAATGAATATGGGTGTTTGTCAATTTTAGGTTATAAAACCAGACAGCGTGTGCGTAGGGGTCAGTGATGGGAGTCTGTTACCCATCTTCGCTCACATGCTTGGAGCTAAGAAGGTATTACTATTTTGACTTTGTCATGCTCTTACTTGTATATGTTTACTCACCAATTTGGTATTTGAAATGATTCCAACAAAGCCACACTAAGGTTTGTCTGTATCCATCCAGGTGTTCAGTTTGGAAAACTCTGGAATGTTGAAGCAGGTCATTGAACAAGTGAGAGTCCCCATAACAAAAGCTGTTACTTCGTTCAAATCTATTAGTGAAAGTCAATGAACACAGGGTTGCTAAAACGTGTATATATCTCTGTAGGTGCTGAATGCCAACTCCATGAGAGGAGTTCAGATTCTGGGGATTCGTCCTGACCAGCTGTCCAGTACTGACCTGGCGGGGGAACAGGTATTAACGGTAACACTGTTTGGGGGTGATCTGTATATGATATACAGTATTACAATCCCCTGAACAGTGTCTGTACAAAAACTATTTTACACTTGTAAAAGTTGTTACTCTTTTCTACTGCTTTTATTTGATGAATGTATTTATATTATGTCATGTGTCCCCTAGATATCCGTGTTGATAGGTGAGCCCTACTTCAGCACCAGTCTTCTGCCCTGGCACTCCCTGTACTTCTGGTACTGTCGTACTGCCCTGGTCCGTCTGCTGGCACCCAATGCCACCATCTTGCCTTGCTCTGCCACTCTGTGCATGGTCGCTGTGGAGTTTCAGGTAAGAGATATTGGCATCTGTAGTAAAATGAAAAGTAAACTTTTGAACTTGTGTGCCTCTCTCATTCACTCAACCTCTGTCAGGATCTGTGGAGGATAAGAGCTCCTTGTGGTACATGTGAAGGCTTTGATGTTGGACCTATGGATGAGATGGTTCAGGTTAGAATCCACCTCTTTCAATATGAACTTAAACTACCTTTAAGTGAATGGACAATTTCATTTGGAGAAAAATACACATCAATGGGCACTGCTCTAGTCTATTCATTAGCTCTCACTCACAGCAGTGCACCTTTTTAACGCTCCTCGCGCAGCAGTCTCTGGATTTCCGTGAGTCCCATGAGGCCGAGCCACAGCCCCTATGGGAGTACCCGTGTCGGGCCCTGACCCAGCCCAGAGCTGTCATGACCTTTGACTTCCTACAGTGTGTTCCTGAACAGCCAATCAGATGTCAGGGATCACTACCATTTACGAGGTATGGACTCTTATTTTGGTCAGAATTTTATTTCTCATACCAACCGGTAAGTAAATTGTCATTATCTCCTAGCCAGAGCACAGCAAGAGTACATTCTCAAATATCCTCTGATAACGGCATTCCAAATGGTCCCCAACACCATTTGTGTTTCTGTACAGGAGGGGACGTTGCCATGGTGTGGCCTTGTGGATGGAGTACCAACTGAATGATGACATCAAAGTTAGCATGGGCCTGACGAGACCAGTCAGTGAAGAGGTACTAACATCACTCATTCAATACTACTAATGCATTGCAATTTGTATTTCTGTAATTCAGTATGAATCCCTGATTAAGGTTAAATAGTAAATTAACCCCTCTTATTCCCCTGTAGGGTGCCTGTGAATGGAGTCTCCATCGGAAACAAGGCGTGTACTTCTTCAGGTCCCCATGGGAGAGCTCAGGGGATGGAAGGGCCTCAGTGTCTTATAGTTTCACCTTTGAACCCAGCATCGGGGATATCAAAATGGACTTCACAGTTGCCTCACAGTGATCTGTAGTGGTACACATGAAATTGGACATCTCTGGGTTGGCTTCTATAAAGAGGACAGACATTGCAAATACAGCCCCAAATTACTCTAGTAAGATCAAATACTGATGGATGGTGTTTGTTTTATACTGTATTCGTGTGCTTTTAAGTGTGAAAGTGAATATATAAACAGGCCATGATTGAAAAATAGCTTGTGAAAGATTGTCATTGAGTCTGTAAATGACTTAGTCTATTTTCAGGATTTCCCATTTAATAAGACTTATTTTAGTAGAAAACAATACAGATAGTAATATACACACTTAATTGAACTGACATTTTATGGACACCTGTATGTTAATATGGTGAGTGCCCTGTGAAATCTTCATTGTATGTCCAGGAACAGTTTGTGCATGGTCAAATAAGCCTGTAACCTGGATTGTTTCGCTACTCCAAATACATTTACTTCAAACATGAGATGTAGAAGAGCCATTCTGACCATCTCAGTGAGAACCTGGCATTGGTCATTGACTCCAGGGGGTGGGAGGTTAGAATGATGTAAGGAATGTGATATTCCAGAAAGTATATATTGTGGTTGTTCCTAGGCATCATTTAGCCCTGTGTTGGCTAGTACAATCTTCTCCCCAGGTTTGAAGGCAGGCATCCCAATGTACGGACAGCTGGCACATCGGAAGGCATCGCCCAGGTAACACTGAAATACAGGTCAAAAGATCAGGTCAACAATTACAAACTGGCTTCACAAAGATGCTGGTGTTGACAGCCATGGTGGTTGCATATGGGCAAAGAGTGACACTCACACTTCCACAGGCGGACTTGGGTTTGCTGATTGTCTTGGCACCCTTGCTCTCCTGTTCCAACTCCTCAGCAAGACCACATGAGCTACATAGGAGTAATGACAAACAAGGCAACAGTAAGCATGCCGTCCCCCACAAATGATGCAGCGACCCCCTTGGACTAAGTGTCATTTTGTAAATGCCAGATCTCTATGGCAAGAAGCATCATTCACCCAAGTTGTTAAAATCAGGCCAGTTGTGTTGAATAATGCGTAGGTTTGCTAGAGTCATATTTCAGCACTGCGTTAAACATGTTCATTGCTTGTTATAGCGTCACCGTGTGGTTGATATGAATGTCCTCGCATATGTTGATACTTGAGTGTTTGCAACATATGCACCAAAATTGTGTTACAATATGAATATCATTGACCGATTTTATATACATTTGTGCCAGACCACACCCATGTTTATTGGTCAATAATGGCCAGGTACTATTCCGGAAAATATTAAATTGAGAGACCTTTGTCCATAGATTATATATATATATATATATACACACACACCACTCATTTGGTGCCAGCAGAGTGTTTTTTTTACAAAATTTAAAATGGTGGAAAATCTGACCTTATGGGTCCCTGAGGCAAATGTGTTCCTTGTGGGGAGAGGGCCCTATGTACTGAATTTCATGACTTAAGGTCAAACAGGGTGAGGGGTGTGACCTTTCAAAGTTCACATTTTCAATCTGGAGACAAATCCAGTCGCCTCCCCAATTTCATTGTGGGGGACATTTACAAGAGAATAGTTATGATACAAGGCAACCATGTGTGATTATCTCCATATTTGCACTAGAGATATTCAATAATCAGTTGAACTTTATCACTTGTGATGATGCCAACTAACTTGTTGGTGTATGGGTGAGCCCTCTTTTCTGGAACCAAAGAAAGAGTGAGGGGTGTTTCTTACCAGTTCTTGCAAGCCTTCTTTTTCTTGGTGGTTCCGTCACCACAGGAGGGCGCTTTGAGGGAGGATGCGTCTGGCTTCTTAAAGTCATCTGCATCCAACAGCGCATCTGAATCTACCAGGTCCTGAGAAGACAAGGGAGTGGCATATTGAGAATCACCATCAGAGAAATATAAAAACTAAAAAAATACACAAATCAATCAATCACTCACCACATCATCATCATCCATGTCATTGGCTGACAGGGTCCACGCCCTGGCAGCATTGGGGTCAAGTACAGGTTTGTCTACTGAAACAAAAATCAATTAAATTTTTTTTTGTTGAATTTTACCCCTTTTTCTCCCCAATTTCGTGGTATCCAATTGTTGTAGTAGCTACTATCTTGTCTCATCGCTACAACTCTCGTACGGGCTCGGGAGAGACGAAGGTTGAAAGTCATGCGTCCTCCGATACACAACCCAACCAAGCCGCACTGCTTCTTAACACAGCGCGCATCCAACCCGGAAGCCAGCCGCACCAATGTGTCGGAGGAAACACCGTGCACCTGGCCACCTTGGCTAGCGCACACTGCGCCCAGCCCGCCACAGGAGTCGCTGGGGCGCGATGAGACAAGGACACCCCTACTGACCAAGCCCTCCCCTAACCCGGGCGAAGCTAGGCCAATTGTGCGTCGCCTCCCGGTCGCGGCCGGTTACGACAGAGCCTGGGCGCGAACCCAGGGACTATCAATTACATTTTCAAAGGAGACCAGGAGGAATACTATGAAATGTGAACAGAAGGAAAGAGAACTCCACATACCTGGTTTTGAGGTCTTTTTCCCAAAGGAAAGCTTCAGCTGGCTTGAAGAGCCCACTTCAAAGTTGGGTTTAGAAGCAGACATGCGCACCCTGGATAGAGTGTTACCCTGGAAGCCTGTGTATGTCTTCAGGGCAGACACAGCCTCTGGGGTCAGAGGTTCTTTACTGACCTGTCAATGTGGGTAAAGAAAAAATGTGTAAAGTACACAGTGCCCGGAGGAGTGAATCTATGACATTCCAGTGCTGGTTTACTCACCTCAGTCACTGACACCAGGCCAGACAACTTCAAGGCTGATATAAGCTTCTCAGCAGTCCTCACTTTTTGGTCATCAGTTCCTAAGGACAGGTGTCAAGAATCTGAGTCCTTTACTATGTGTCCTCAATCATGACCAGGACACTCAAACACTTTGCACCTTCTTACCTGTAACAGGTTCTTCAAGCACTAGTTTTCCGTCAGGTTTGATCACTCTGGCCATCTCTGCTAGTGTCTCTGAGGTGTGGACAGAAAAGCTGTCAGAGAGTACACTTGAGAGGACCCAGTCGTAGCTTGATGCTGCATGTGAAGCTGAGGAAAGGAGAGAAAAGAGCATGTAGTTAATAAAATTGTACAATCCGATGCCCTCATAACAACTGTATATATAGCTAGACATATCAGACATGGGATGTTCACACCCATGACACCCACCAGCTCAGATTTAAAAAAAAAAATCCTGTAGTTAAAAGCAGATAAGATTTGCATTCCTCCAACTGTATTCTGTTTATATACCCAACATCCGATTTGAACCTAACTTTTTTTTCTAATAATAAGACATGTGGAATCCAACTAAATAGTCAAAAGCCACCCACGGACCCCCACGCCAAACCCACCCCAACAACGAGTATACCGTATCAGTTCTCCATGTCTGACAAGTACTGTATGTAGTATGGAGCAGTTAGGGTTATGTCCTATCCTACATCCTGATATTCTGACCACTAGATGGTGCTGTTCTTGCTAGTAGGTAATTTCTGACAAATAAAGTTTGATTTATAGTGACACTCATTCACGTGAGGATCTGTTACAACACTTAGCCTATGCTTGTTCTTAAACCCATGCATTGACATGTGGGTCGTTCCACATGTGGGTCCAGATGTGGGTCGTTCCACGTCAAAAAGCCCCCCTCAATGTTAAAGGGAAAAATACATATTGGTTTCCTTACCCTGTAAGCAGGGTAAGGTTTTGGTTTTGTTTACTTTGCCAAACTGCAACTTTTTTGCATTTGTGGCACAAATCCAATGCAAGTCAACGCCAGCTATAATAGCATTTTTGCTATTGAGTTAGTTATAAAATGTATTGTAAGATACTTTAGGATGATTTGGACATGAAGCATGAAACTGCTAATATTAAGTACCATTAACCACGTTTCCATCCACAGTTTTTATACGATTAAAGACATACCGTATTTTTTTTTTAAAATCATGACAGCTGTGATGGAAACAGGACGTTTAGGTTTTTAAATGCCAACAGAATTTGTTTGTTCGACCTGGTGGGATCTTTTTGTGTCAGTTAAATGAATTATACGAGAATGGCAGTGGAAACGCTTTTATGCGCAAATATTTATATAATAACCATCATATTGAAGTAAACTTGGATTTACGAGATGATATGTTGTGTGGTCCTCCCACTACAATTCGGGAAACCATGCAGTTTATTAGGCTACAGATGAAATAGATGAACTTCACGATGGTGAAAGTACATGGTGATCTTGAAGCTCCTTTCAAATAAATATTGATAATATTCTGGTGACATGATGATTGATGCTTGACTGCCATTTGACAAATTAATAATCTCATCATGTAGAATACCCTACAGTAGGTTATCTGCAAACTGATGCCTAGAGCGCACGTGCCAAGACCAGAATAGTAGACACATTTGCTATTTAACACAACAGTTTGTGATAAAACTAATCGGTAGAGTTTTGGAAACACGTTGAACTTTTGATTTTTATTCAGGTCGTCACACACGGATTTTTATCCACAACATGTCCGTTTGGTGGATACACCACTGCTGGGAGAATACGCATATTTTCTTTATTCTAAAATATTTAGATGGAAATCTGTGGCTAAATTGGTTGGAAACCTAGCTACTAACTTGCATTGGATTTGTGCCACAAATGCCAAAAAAGGTAGAAAGCATGGATTGCTGTCATAACAAAACAAAAAATACAGAACAGCACCATCTAGTGGTCAGAACTTGATAATATCAGGATGTAGGATGGGACATAAACCGAACAACAGGGAGGGAAATCACCAAACTCACTGGGAATACATGACATAACATGAAAAAACAATACTCAGAGCTGCAGCTCCATACTACTTGTTAGACATAGAGAACTGATACTGTATACTGGTTGTTGGGGGGATCCGTGGGTGGCTTTTGACCATTTCTTTGTAATCCTCATGTCTTACTCATTGGGGGGGGGGGGGGGGGGGGGGGGTCCAAATCAGAAGTTACTTAATATATTTATTGAACATTACAGGAATCCTATAATTTAAAAAATGGCAATTTGGGTGCAATCAACTAGATTTATTATTTCAACAAAATAATGTTGCAGGAAAGCTAGTTAAATAAAAATAAACAAATTACAGATGAATACGCATAGATAATAAACTTACACATCATAAGTCTTTCCATATTCTCCAGGGACACTCGGCCATCGGTGCCAACCATGGCCCCTAGACTCTCTGCCAGCTCCTTCAGGGTTGTTGGGGACGAAGGCTGGCTCCACACCAAAAGCACCTTATCTCCTGCTTTCACACCAAGGTCTGCCATGTCCTCCTGCAAAGCAGCAATCAATTAATTCAATGTAATTTAAAATCGACTAAAGAAACCACCACAGGACAGCTTCTCCTATCAGACTTGACTTATCTGAGTGGGTGGACATCCTGCTGATAACACAGCAGGGAGACAGGAGTTTTACTAGACCAGGGGAAGACACGAAGCAATAGGGTTTACTCATTGCAAAATCTGTCCTTGTACACTGTTCCCAGAGCGCCGAAGACGTGGATGTCGATTTAAGGCAGCTCCCCGAACCTTTCCGATTCAGACGGGTTGGGTTAAATGCGGAAGACACATTTCAGTTCAACGCATTCAGTTGTACAGCTGACTAGGTACCCCCCTTTCCCTTTAGTATTTTTTTTGCAGGTCAATTAAAAAAATGTATTGCTAATTTGCTACTTGGGGTTTATTTGATCGAAAATATGCTTCGTAATGGCTAGGTTGTTACGAATGCAGTGATATAAGTTGACGCATGTGGCATTTCGGCAACTTATATTAGAGTTGTGCACCTGTTATTCACACGCGTATCTGCCCTATCACTGATCTCGCCTGCCTTCCATCTTTGAGGACATGCATTTCCATTGTTAGAGCGGTCACTCGACTATCTTGTCAATATAATAGATCATCTTTGACTAAAGCACCCTGATAGCAGCAGTCACATGACCTGAATGATTGCGAAACATAAACAATACACAATGCTTTACTGATTTATGTTAGGATTTCACATTTTCAGGACTAGTTACAGCCAGCACCTTGTCTCTGTAGTTCAGGGCTAGAATCCAACCTCATAATAAACACACATGAAATGTGTAATATTCTAGAACCGACTAGAAACCTGGCAAACGACACTACTACCAGTCAAACAGACACCATCAAACATATTTAACCAACTTGTGTTATATAAATGATATTGGTCTTATCGCCTCGTTTAATTGTCTTTGTGACAACCAGCCAGCTAGTAACGGCGTGACATAGAAGTTCATTAACGCTAGCCAGTATAAGCTAAAAAGTTCCAATCAAAAATTATGTTTTCGCTATGCAAACTCAACAAAACGTGTAGTAATTCCGCCTTCACTTTGAGAATTCTGAACATTAAATAGGTCAAAGTTAGATCACCTGCTTGCTAACTTACCTCTCCGGTCAAAACAATTGCCTCGGTCAAAACAACTGGGAAATATTCGACTTGCGTGCTGCTTAAAGAGAGTCGCGTAAAAATGACGCGTCTGATATCTTCAAAAAACAGTTCGTAGCTAGATATGGCGGCGCTGCTACAAGGACTTCGAGTTGGAAGAGCCCTTCGATGTCTTGGCAGCGGTGAGCCAAGACTTGCTAGTTGGTCTTAGTCTAGACATTAGCTCAGGAACTTTTTTTTGGTAATCGTGTAGATTGATTTAGGTCTAAATCGCAAGAGAGCTTGCTAACTAGCTAGCCAACCAATGGGAACACACTTATCGGAGAAGGTGATAATGAAGGACAGAATTAGGTTACATAATGTTGGCTAACTACTCATTGCAAGCTACATCTCAGCGCAAGAAAACATTTAACTTAGTTATCAGAACTGCAAGTATTAAGCTCTTCATTGCAATACACGTAGCTAGGTAACGTTAGTATGCAATCATTGACCCCTTAAATTGTGAGAGGTTGGCGAGTCCACCCATTATTTGGCAACTATAATGAACAAAAATATAAAGTGTTGGTCCCACGTTTCATGAGCTGAAATAACATATCCCAGATATTTTTATTTCGCACAAAAAGCTTTTCTCTAGAATGTTGTGCATGAATTTGTTTACGTCGCTGTTATTGAGCCTTTCTCCACTGCTTCTCAGTGCTAGAGGCGTCACTACAGACCCTGGTTCGATTCCAGGCTGTATCACAACTGGCCGTGATTGGGAGTTACATAGGGTGGCGCACATTTGGCCCAGCGTTGTTAGGGTTTGGCCCAGGGTAGGCCATCATTGTAAATAAGAAGCTAATCAGGTGCATCTTGTGCTGGGGACAAAATGCCACTAATGCAGTTTTGTCACAACACAATGCTACAGATGTCTAAAATTGAGGGAGGTTGCAATTGGCATGCTTGACAGCAGGAATGTCCACCAGAGCTGTTGCCAGAATTAAATATTAATTTCTCTACAATGAGGCTCCTCCAACATTGTTTTAGAGAATTTGGCAGTACGTTCAACCGCAGACCACATGTATGGTGTTGTGTAGGCGAGCGGTTTTCTGATGTCGACGTTGTGAACAGAGTGCCTGATGATGGCAGTGGGGTTGTGGTATGGGCAGGCATAAGTTAGACAACGAACACAATTGTATTTTAGCAATGGCAATTTGAATGATACAGTGACGAGATCATGAGGCCCATTGTCATGACATTCATCTGCCGCTTTAAGCATGATAATGCACAGCCCCATGTCACAAGGATCTGTACACAATTCCTGGAAGCTGAACATGTCCCAGTTCTTCCACGGCCTGCATACGCACCAGACATGTCACCCGTTGAGCATGTTTGGGATGCTCTGGATTGACGTGTACAACAGCGTGTTCCCAACAATATCCAGCAACTTTGCACAGCCATTGAAAAGGAGTGGGACAACATTCCACAGGCCATAATCAACAGCCTGATCAACTCTATGCGAAGGAGATGTCGCGCTTCTAGAGGGAAATGGTGGTCACACCAGATACTGACTGGTTTTCTGATCCATCCCCCTACCTTTTTTTGAAGGTATCTGTATTCCCAGTCATGTGAAATCCATAGATTAGGGCCTAATTTATTTATTTAAATTGACTTACATGAACTAACTCAGTAAAATATTTGACATTTATATTTTTGTTCAGTATAAGTTAAGCTAATACATGTGCTCAGGACACAGGATGCAAAGATTCAGTATGAACATAATTACAGCATCTTTCTCTGATTATTTATTCTAGTGGTGGTTCCAAAAACATCCAGTCCCCAGTGTACTGGCCTGAGACGAGGCTTGCACGGTGCTGCACTTCGGCTTCAGGAGGACAAGGATAAGTCCATCCCAGTCCCTACATCCTCCACCGCATCCCCGACTACAACTTTCCACAAACATTATCAAGCTCACCCATCTGAACATGACACAGCCACGTCAGCGCAGGAAGCTGCTACTGCTGAGGAGGCTCCCCAGCCCAACATCAGGTTAGGATGATACTGCAAACTGACACTTACACACCGTACCAATGCATAACATTACCATACCACATTGTGACATTGCTGCTGATCTTGGACACCCAGAACTAACATCTTTAGTGTGTCAGATGCTCAAATAAATTCTGGGGGAGATTTGTTAGAAAATGTACTAACGAGATTAGTGAAATCTCCACCCGTCTAAACCGTAACTCTCAGCCAGGCTATTGGCCACACCTGAAAAATCATGAGTACCAGAACAAAGTTCCAATTGACAGATGCTACAATTTGTTACGTGCATCTGTCCGCAAGAGTTTACATTGCAACTGGAACAACATTGTCATTTTGTTCTTACGTTACTTCTGACGTGTGTATGCCAACCGTCTACGCTGTGTTCTCTGTTTTTTTTTGCGTTATTTGTAACTTATTTTGTACATAATGTTTCTGCAACCGTATCTTACTGCAAAAAAGAGCTTCTGGATATCAGGACAGCGATCACTCACCTCGGATTAGACTAAGATTTTTTCTTCAACAAGCAGGAAGCACAGGACATTCCCCAAACACCAGAACAGGGCCAATATCCCCGTTATTTGCAAGAGGAGGAGACGCAGGTATAGAGGACGCAGAGCGGGATGCCTTGTGAGGACCCGCAGGAGGCGAGTGGGAAAGCTGCCGTTACCGTCAATATTACTCGCCAACATACAATCATTGGACAATAAATTAGACGAGGTACGATCACGAATATCCTACCAACGGGACATCAAAAACTGTGATATCCTATGTTTCACGGAATCGTGGCTGAATGACGACATGGATATTCAGCTTGCGGGATATACGCTGCACCAGCAAGATAGAACAGCACACTCCACAAGGGGGGGGGGTCTGTGCATATTTGTAAACAACAGCTGGTGCATGAAATTTAAGGAAGTTTAGATTTTGCTCGCCTGAAGTAGAGTATATTGTGATAAATTGCAGGCCACACTACTTGCCTAGAGAGTTCTCAGCTATACTTTTCGTGGCTGTTTATTTACCACCACAGACAGATGCTGGCACTAAGGCCACACTCAGTCAGCTGTATAAGGAAATAAGCAAACAGGAAACCACTCACACAGAGGTGGCGCTCCTAGTGGTCGGTTCTACAAAATTTCTATCAACATGTTAAATGTGCAACCAGAGGGAAAAAAATTCTAGACCACCTGTACTTCACACACAGAAACGCATACAAAGCTCTCCCTCACCCTCCATTTGGTAAATCTGACCACAACTCTACCCTCCTGATTCCTGCTTACAAGCAAAAATTAAAGCAGGAAGCACCAGTGACTCGGTCTATAAAAAAGTGGTCAGATGAAGCAGATGCTAAACTATAGGACTGTTTTGCTATCACAGACTGGAACATGTTCCAGGATTCTTCCGTTGGCATTGAGGAGTACACAACATCAGTCACTGGCTTTATCAATAAGTGCATTGAGGACGTCGTCCCCACAGTGACTGTACTTACATACCCCAACCAGAAGCCATGGATTACAGGAAACATCTGCACTGAGCTAATGGGTAGAGCTGCCGCTTTCAAGGTGTGGGACTCTAACCCAGAAGCTTACAAGAAATCCTGCTATGCCCTGAGACGAACCGTCAAACAGGCAAAGCGTCAATACAGGGCTAAGACTGAATCATACTACACCATCTCGAACGCTCGTCTTGTGTAGCAGGGCTTGCAAACTATTACAGAGGGACAGCCGAGAGCTGCCCAGTGACACGAGCCTACCAGATGAGCTAAATCCCTTCTATGCTCGCTTTGAGGAAAGCAACACTGAAGCATGCATGAGAGCATCAGCTGTTCCGGACGACTGTGTGATCACGCTCTCCGTAACCGATGTGAGTAAGACCTTTAAACAGGTCAACATACACAAGGCTGCGGGGCCAGAAGGATTACCAGGACATGTGCTCCGGGCATGTGCTGACCAACTGGCAGGTGTCTTCATTGACATTTTCAACATGTCCCTGATTGAGTCTGTAATACCACTCCCTGTGCCCAAGAACAAAGGCAACCTGCCTAAATGACTACAGACCCGTAGCACTCACGTCCGTAGCCATGAAGTGCTTTGTAAGGCTGATAACTCACATCAACACCATTATCCAAGAAACTCTAGACCCACTCCAATTTGCATACCGCCCAAATAGATCCACAGATGATGCAATCTCTATTGCACTCCACACTGCCCTTTCCCACCTGGTCAAAAGGAACAATTATGTGAGAATGTTATTCATTGACTACAGCTCAGTGTTCAACACCATAGTGCCCTCAAAGCTCATCATTAAGCTAAGGATCCTGGGACTAAACACCTCCCTCTGCAACTGGATCCTGGACTTCCTGACGGGCCACCCCCAGGTGGTAAGGGTAGGTAGCAACACATCTGCCACGCTGATCCTCAACACTGGAGCCCCCCAGGGGTGCGTGCTCAGTCCCCTCCTGTACTCCCTGTTCACCCACGACTGCATGGCCAGGCATTACTCCAACACCATCATTAAGTTTGCTGATGACACAACAACGACAACGTCACCGACAACAACGAGACAGCCTATAGGGAGGAGATCAGAGACCTGGCCGGGTGGTGCCAGAATAACAACCTATCCCTCAACGTAACCAAGAATAAGGAGATTATTGTGGACTACAGGAAAAGGAGGACCGAGCACATCTCCATTCTCATTGACGGGGCTGTAATGGAGCAGGATGAGAGCTTCAAGTTCCTTGGTGTCCACATCACCAACAAACTAGATTGATCCAAACACACCAAGACGATTGTGAAGGGGGCACGAGAAAAAGCCTATTCCCCCTCAGGAAACTAAAAAGATTTGGCATGGGTCCTGAGATCCTCAAAAGGTTCTACAGCTGCAACATCGAGAGCATGACTGGTTGCATCACTGCCTGGTACGGCAATTGCCCGGCCTCCGACCGCAAGGCACTACAGAGGGTAGTCCGGCTACCCGGACTATTTACATTGTGTCCCTTTTACGCTGCTGCTACTCTCTGTTTATCATACATGCATAGTCACTTTAACTATACATTCATGTACATACTACCATCAATTGGCCCGACCAACCAGTGCTCCCTCACATTGGCTAACCGGGATATTTGCCTTGTGTCCCACCACCCACCAACCCCTCTTTTACGCTACTGCTACTCTGTCCATCATATGCATTGTCCCTTTAACCATATCTACATGTACATACTACCTCAATCAGCCTGACTAACCGGTGTCTGTATGTAGCCTCGCTACTGTATATAGCCTCGCTACTGTATATAGCCTCGCCACTGTTATTTTTCACTCTTTTTAATGTTTTTATTTCTTTACTTACCTATTATTCACATAATACCTTTTTAGCACTATTGGTTAGAGCCTATAAGTAAGCATTTCACTAACGTCTACACCTGTTGTATTCGGCGCACGTGACAAATAAACTTTGATTTGATGGTGCAGTTATGTAGACCAGAGTGGAGAACAAGGAGAAGACTATGAAACAGAGGAGCAACTGCAAGTGCGCATCCTTAATGCTGCGCTGGACTTTGTCCCACTACATGGTTGGACTGTTGAAGCCATTTCAGCAGGAGCTGAGGTTAGTGAGTTTAGGGATGTTGGATTCACTGTAGTTGTGTGGATGGAGAGGTTAGAGAGTGTAAGGTAATATGACTAAATATAATTGTTGCTTTCCTATCACTGTTTTCCTCTGAGCAGACCCTGGGTCTCTCAGCAGCCTCCAGTGGAATGTTCCAGAATGGGGCAGGGGACCTGGTCCTGCACTTCATAGCTCAGTCCAATACCCAGCTAACAAAGCAACTGGCAGAGCATCACAATCAGGTCCAACTTGGTCAGGCAGAGTAAGTTCCCACACTCTAAAATTAGCAGGTGGAAGAATGATATTGCAGTTAGGATTCATATGTGATTTGTTATTGGTATGTATGTGAGCATGTGTTAACTGCAGATTTTCTTGCAGACCAAAGAAAACTGCAGAGTTTCTTAGGGATGCAGTGGAAACCAGATTGAGGATGTTGACCCCATACATAAATAATTGGCCACAGGTATCTTGCACACAACACAGTATAACAATTGGGCCCTATGTGCCCTAGACCTTGACAACTGACAGTTAATCCCCTCACCTTGAACCAGTTCAAGCTACTCCTTGATATAAGGTAGCCTAATCCTGTAACGTCTTTGACACATTAATAGAGGCAACCATTTATTACACCTGTACACCACAGGAGGTTGGTGGCACCTTCATTGGGGAGAACTGGCTTGTGGTAATGGTTGGGGCGGAAGAGTTGGAGTGGTATCAAACAAATGGTTTCCATGTGTTTGATGCCATTCCGATCTCTCAGTTCCAGCCATTATGAGCTGTGCACAAATGTGCCATACAGCTTACTTAGAAATGTATCACTGCCATCCACATTCTTAGTCTCTCCCAATTATTATTTTTTATTACACTCTAACAAATATTTTTTCCCTGCTGATTAAAGTACATCTTCCTTTCTCCAGGCTTTGAGTATTCTGTTTCTGCCACACAACATACCAAACAGTCTGAAGCACCTCTCCACCCTGGTGGATGATATCTGGTACTATGCTGGAGACCGCTCCACAGATGTGAGTCGATCCCCTCCGCCTGAATACCCCTCTCCCCATGTCTTCCTCACCCCTTTTCATCATCACCTCATACTATCTGGCCTGCCTCTGCAAAGGTTACTACTCACCACCTCTCCCTCTCTCTTTTAGCACAGTTTACTCCTTTAATCCATCTCCTATGCGCTATAATATCCCTATTTTACATGTGTGCTACTGACATTTGTCTAATCCAAATATTTATATTTCCATCATGACGAAGGTTTTAGGATAGTCTGTCAACAACCACTATGCTGTGTCTGTTTATCAAAATCCTATTTTTTCAGTTTTCCCTCTGTTCTCATCTCAGTTGAACTGGTATACAAAACGAGCTGCACTGACCGGGATCTATAACACCACAGAGCTGGTGATGGTACAGGACTCCTCAGAAGACTTCCAGGACACCTGGAACTTCCTTGACAACCGCATACAGGATATTGTCAACATGGCCGACACCACCAAACGGGTACTACCATTTCCTCAGGCTGTGTATAGTCTCTTAATATACACTACCGTTCAAAAGTTTGGGGTCACTTATAAATGTCCTTGTTTTTGAAAGAAAAGCTCATTTTTTGTCCATTAAATTTATATCAAATTGATCAGAAATACAGTGTAGACATTTGTTGTAAAATTACTATTGAATCTGGAAACGGCAAAAATTTTGTTCCAATGGCACGTTGTATTAGCTAATCCAAGTTATTTTAAAAGGTTAAATGATCATTAAAGCCTTTTTGCAAAAATGTTTTCTAATGATCAATTTGCCTTTTAAAATGATAAACTTGGATTAGCTAACAACGTGCCATTGGTACACAGAAGTGATGGTTGCTGATAACGGGCCTCTGTACGCCTATGTAGATTTTCCATTAAAAATAAATATACCGTTTCCAGCTACAATAGTCATTTACAACATTAACAATGTCTGCACTGCATTTCTGATCAATTTTATGTTATTTTAAATGGGCAGAAAGTGTTTCTTTCAAAAACAATCATTTTTAAGTGACCCCAAACTTTTGAACGGTAGTGTAGGTAAATGGTCACCAGTAATGAAATGTAAAATTTATAAATCATTAGAAAGACCTCACTAGTATACAACCTATATTAAGGGAACTCAATACGTGTAATTGACATCTTTTGCTATTGAGTCCTGTAGGTGGCATCCACAGGAGAAGCAGTGGTGCAGGGGCTTATGGGAGCTGCTGTTACGGTGAGGATGCTAGAGAGAATATGCATGTTTGAGATGCACAAAATAAAGGATTATTATAACACATTTACAGCTTAAACGCTTCTCTAGACATTGTGAAGATATGTTGTATCTGTGTCTTGAACACGCACAGCCTCATTGCTTGTAACCTTAGGTGGCTTTTTCCCCCAAAATTCTGCATTGTTTAAATGATAATACCAGGCACTGCATTTGTTTAGTTCCAATTGTATTTTGTGTGTTTAGTAGTGACTGGAGATTTCTCTATTTTTCAGCTGAAAAATCTAACTGGAATTAACCAGAGACGGTGAAACAAGATGGCTATTTCTGTTCCACCATCCCCTCTAATCTCTGCCAGTTAGGAGTTTGTGTTTCAATTGGTTTTCCCTCATACCCACTCCTATCCCTTTTGTATAAAGGACACAAAAATGTGATTGTATTTGAAACATTTTTTGTTCGGCTCCATTGAGAGTTCATAAATAAATTACAGATTAATTACAACAGAACAATTTTCTATTTGTTTTTCACCCAAATTGATTTAGGATGAGGACAAAGCATAATCGGAAAGTGTCAACTAAGAAACAAATCTTTTAGATATATACTGTGTGTATTAACACCTATCTCTAGGAGTTCCTACAATGCGTTAACAACACTGCATGGATTTTATCTTGGTGCAATTTTTTTTAAATTTAGAACATATTTCTGGACGTCACGGGGTGTGACCCGGATGTTAAAAAGAACCCGCCCACCACGACTGACCAATCAGACTTTTGATTTATTTCGGCCAATAAGCGGTAAGCAATTTGAGGCCTTCCCGGTGGCGTTGTTTAGACCGACAAGACGTGTAAACTTTAATGTAAATTGCTTTTCTTATACGTTAACCATGCCGTATGCAAACCAGCCAATAGTGAAGATCACAGAACTGACGGATGAGAATGTTAAATTTGTCATTGAGAACACCGACCTGTCGTGAGTAACCATTCAACTGATTATCAAAAAGATGTTAGCGAGCTTGCGATAGGGTAGCCAATGTTAGCGCGCCTGCGATAAACTTGATAATCACAGCTGTAAATGTTTTGATCGTTGTACATGAATACATAAGTTGCAATGGAAACAGACGTGTGACTAACTAGCTAACGTTAGTTGGCTTGCAAGGGTGGCGCACCGGGGCTTAAACCATTGTCTCTCCTGGCTCTTATCTGGGGTCGTGGTGCTCGACGACATGGAGGGCTTGCTGCTAGATCATATTCTTATTACAAGAGACTGCTACTGTCTAAAGTTGCACATTCATTCTTTCACGTGTGTTATCTTATTTATACAGGGTTGCGAATTCCATACGACGTGTCTTTATGTCAGAAGTTGCAACAATAGGTAAGAGTGATTAAATCAGTCTGTACATAATTAATTAGTACTAGTGTATATACAGCCTGAAACGAATAGCTGCTAAATCGTGTAAATAAATTGTCCTTACAAGACAATGTTTATAGAAAATTAAATTTAAACTTACTCTACCGGTTGTATGTGAGATGTTTCCTTCAGCTGCTCGAAATTTGCAATATGCAATTCGGGGCGTTTCTTGATGTGGGCGTTCCTTTATCAGGTACGCCAATTTGTGCCTGCCATTGGTCAATTCCGGTGATATGATACTGGTTTCTCGACACAAATTATTTGTTTGCATAGGTTAGGATAAGTACTGTGGCAGATTTTAAAAACAAATATCTTATGTTTCACTGAGTTATAGCTGAACAAAGACATGGATAATATACAGTTGGATGGTTTCTGTGCAATTGCAAAAAAGAACAGCTACGTTGTCTATTTCTCAATAACAGCTGGTGTGCAAAATTAAATATTAAGGAAGTCTTGAGGTTTTGCTCACCTGAGGTAGAGTATCTCATGATAAGCTGCAGATCACACTATTTACCAAGAGTTTTCTATTTTTTTCGTAGCTGACTATTTACCAACACAGATGCTGGCACTAAGACCACAGACAATGAGCTGTATAAAGCCATAAGCATACAAGAAAATGCTCATCCAGAGGCGGCATTCCTAGTGGCCGGGGGCTTTAATGCAGGAAACCAAATCTGTTTGACCTAATTTCGACCAGCATGTTACATGTGCAACCAGAGGGGGGGGGAAGCTAGACCACCTTTACTCCACACACAGAGACGTGTACAAAGCTCGCTCTCCCCTTCCATTTGGCGAATCTGACTATTATTATATCCTCCTGATTCCTGCAAACAAGCAAAAACAAAAGCAGGAAGTACCAGTGACTCACTCAATACGGAAGTGGCCAGATGACGCAGATGCTCAGCTACAGGACTGTTTTGCTAGCACAGACTGGAATATGTTCCGGGACTCATTCGATTGCATTGAGGAGTATACCACATCAGACACCGGCTTCATCAAAGCACATCAATGACATTGTTGACCGTACGTACATACCCCAACCAGAAGCCATTCATTATGGGCAATATCTGAACTAAAGGCTAGAACTGCCACTTTCAAGGAGCGGGACTCTAACCTAGACACTTATAAGAAGTCCCGCTATGCCCTCAGACAAACCATCAAACGGGCAAAGCATAAATACAGGACTAAGATTGAATCCTACTACACAGGCTCCGATGCTCGTCGGCTGTGGCAGGGCTTGCAAACTATTACAGACTACGAAGGGAAGCCCAGCCGCACAGTGACACAAGCCTACCAGAAGAGCTAACTTACTATGTGTGCTTCGAAGCAAGCAACACTGAAGCATGCGTGAGAGTACCAGCTGTTCCGGATGACTGTGTGATCACGCTCGCCAGGTCAACATTCACAAGGCCAGGCGGATTACCAGGACGTGTACTCCGAGCATGTGGCACCAGGACAACAACCTCTCTCAACGTGATCAAGACAAAGGAGATGATTGTGAACTACAGGAAAACGATCATCATGGTCCAAACACACCAAGACATTTGTGAAGAGCGCAACAACGCCTATTTCCCCCTCAGGACACTGAACAGATTTGGCATGGGTCCTCAGATCCTCAAAGTTTTACAGTTGTATCGAGAGCATGACCTGGTTGCATGACCGCCTGGTATGGCAACTGCTCGGCGATGAAATAACACATGGCATTCTCTCAACTGGCTTCATTAGGTAATCACCTGAAATGCATTTCAATTAACAGATGTTAAATTAATTTGTGGAATTTCTTTCCTTAATGCGTTTTGAGCCAATCAGTTGTGTTGTGACAAGGTAGAGGTATACAGAAGATAGTCCTATTTGGTACAAGACCAAGTCCATATTATATCAAGAACCGTTTAAGACATGAAGGTCAGTCAATACGGAACCTTGCAAGAACTTTGAAAGTATCTTCAAGTGCAGTCGCAAAAACCATCAAGTGCTATGATGAAACTGGCAATGTAGAAAATAGTCCAAATAAAAACCCTTGAATGAGTAGGTGTTCTAAAACTTTTGACCGGTATTGTACATATGACCGCAACTAACCTGTACCCCTGCACATTGACTCGGTACCAGTACCCCCTGTATATAGCCTTGTTGTTATTTTATTGTTGATCTTTTTATTTAGTCAATATTTTTCTTAACTGCATTGTTGGTTAAGGGCTTGACAGTAAGCATTTCACAGTAAGGTCTACTACACCTGTTGTATTCGGCGCATGTGATAAATACAATTTGAATTGAGATTAGGATCATTAACGTGGCTGGTTAGGATCATTACTGGCGTGGCAGGTTTAGGAGAATGAGGTTAGGAAAAGGGTTGGGGTTAGGCTCAGCTACATTGCTACAGTCAACAACTGATGTCCCTGAAGCGAAAGAAATGTCCACAGACCAATGGCGAGCATCAATGGATGTAACTTCATATCAGAAATGCCCCTAATTGCAGTCTGCAATTACTCTTGTCAAAAATTGAGACAAAGTACCCACCTGAAAATATTGTTTACTCAACTTTTTATAGAGGCATATTACCGTCTCTCTAAAGTTGGGTAAACAATACTTTCCTGTGGATATTTTCTGATATTACCGGAAGCTGAAAGACTAACAGCACAGACAAAGAGTACGTTTTTAAATGTAATATTATTCATCATTCTGGCTTGTAAGGAACATTTTAGATGATTTTGCAGGCATTTGTGTCAGGCTGTGTATATACCAATTGTGTATTACAGCCTGATTAATCAGACTAGGTAAGATGCAGCATCACCCGTGGTTGTTATAATCTCATGAACGTGTAGACATTTGTTAGTCATGTTCTCCCCAGTCCCCACAATGATTAATATTTTTGGAAGTGTTCATGTCCTTGTTTAATTTCAGCTATTGATTGGATTCAAATTGATGCAAATTCTTCTGTGATCCACGACGAGTTTATTGCTCACAGAGTGGGTATGTAGTTAATGTATTATTATAAGATTCTATGTTTTTTTCTCCTTTTATACCAATATTGTACTGATCACTAACTCAGTCTATGGTCACATTTTTCAGGTCTTATTCCCCTTACCAGTGATGATGTTGTGGACAAGATGCAGTACTCCAGAGTAAGCATTTGGACACCTGATGAAGACCAGACAATGGCTGAAAGTTATGCTGCCAGCCATGCACACTTGAAGATAAAACCACTAAGTCTTTTCACCTATTCCCGTCTACCGCAGGACTGTACATGTGACGATTTCTGCCCAGAATGCTCTGTTGAACTGACACTGGACGTTCGCTGCACAGAGGACCAGACCCGCCATGTGACCTCACGAGACCTGCTGTCCAACCACCCTCGAGTCATTCCTGTGAGTGCGCTTCAGTTCAACAGTAATTCACATACAGATTTTCCTTTTGTTCGGAAGCGAGTTGACTTATCTTATTTGATCTTTAGGTGACCTCCAAGAGTCGAGACAATGATCCCAATGACTATGTTGAACAGGATGGTAGGCTGCTCTTTCCAATGGTTTTCTATTAAAGTATTTTATTATAAATAGTTGGTCTCTTACATTCATTGCCGCTCTCGCATTATCATTCTGCCCTCTTCCTCATCTTGGCTCTGCCTCCTTCCTCTCGTCAGACATTTTGCTGGTGAAGCTTAGGAAGGGTCAGGAGCTGCGTCTCAGAGCTTATGCCAAAAAGGGTTTTGGCAAGGAGCATGCCAAGTGGAACCCTACAGCAGGGGTGTCCTTTGAGTATGACCCAGACAATGCACTGAGGCACACTGTTTATCCACGGCCAGAGGAATGGTGGGTTACATTTTAATGTTCTTAATGGAGACCCATGACCGTATTCTGTGAGGGGGAGAGTTACTGTGAATTGACCCAGAGTTTTTCTGTCTCAGGCCAAAGAGTGAATACTCAGAGATTGAGGAGGATGAGGTGCAAGCACCCTTTGACCCCAATGGCAAACCTGAGAGGTGAGTATCAGTTAATTGGAGTCTAAATGGTTCTTTACCAGTCAGTACCAATGTATTGAATTACATGTCTGTTATTGAGCATTTGTGTCCTTCAGTGTCAACTGTCGCATTCCAATGATGACTGTGTGATACAGGTTTTGATGGTGTTAAAGCAGTATGTGATGACAAAAGATGGTGAATAATGATCAGTAGGAAAGATGGTAGAGATGTCACTGTTCATTTGTTGTGGCACAAACTTGCAGGTTCTATTACAACGTGGAGACGTGTGGCTCACTGCGACCGGAGACCATCGTCATGTCTGCTCTGGCAGTGCTGAAAAAGAAACTGAGTGATTTACAGACCCAGCTGAGCCATGAAATCCAGAGTGATGTCCTCACGATCAACTGAGTCCTGCAGTTTTAGCCAGTTCTACACTGCTCACAGAGATCAGAAGCAGACCCAGTTCCAAATGATGGATTTATTTGATGGTAGCAAATTTGTGATATTGGCAGGAGAAATGTTGATCCAACCATTTCAGCTCACCTACTGATATCATCTGTTGTTTCTACATCATCACCATATTGTTTTGTCTACATCTCTGCTTTGTAGAAGTTGTTTGCAGGATTATTTTTTTTTAAATTGTATATTGTGGAATTAACTTTTTCTTTTTTTTCCAATAAACCCCCATTTTCATCCAGCTTGAAAGTGATTGCCTTTTAATCTAAATAAGGTGGTGAATTAGAGGATAGGTGAGCAGTCATTGTGACTTGGGTATATGTAGCCTACTAATGTAGGCTACAAGGTGTCACATCAATGTTTGAAGAGAAACCTACAGAATCGCAATGGTGTCTTGCGATCAATACTTGATATTCAGACAGTATCCAACTCATGCATCACTGGCCTGTTTTGGCTGAATAAGTGATCAGATTTCATTATTGTAGTTACCACTAAGGAAAGGAAATTGGGTTGATTTTGTTAGCTTTAATTAGCATTACAGGGTCCCAGCTTTTCAGTACTCAGCCAAAGCGTAAGTGTAGCCTACAACCTGTCCTGACGAATGAAGTGCTGGCATGACAGCCGGTAGCATAGCTATTAGAGCGATGGGTCAGTAACCTTGAGTAAGGCACGTAATCCTAATTGTTCCAGGGTCAGAGTTGATAATGGCAGACCCTGGCCATGACACCACTCTCAGAAGGTGCCTCCAGGAGAGTTGGGATATGGAAAGAAAACAAATGACTAATTCACAGATGCGTATTAATACACACTTGTACATGTGGGAAATAAGACAAATATTAGCACCCACCAAATGATGATTTATGTACATTTTCGGTGCTGCTCGAGCCCAATCTAGTCACGGATGCAAAACCGAGGGTTGATATTTTGGGGATAATCTCAATCGCGTTCTCCTCGCCTCTTTCTGAAAACCCATTGGAGGAGAAGGTCAGAGGGGAGGGCGCTCTTCCTTTCTCATCCAATGGAGTTTGAGAAGCAGGGGAGGCGAGAGAAAGCGAGAACTATTCAATTGAGTTTCTCCCTAGCACGTGAAAGGGAAGGTGCGTGCATCGTGAACATGGAGAAGTGTGATATTCATGTTCAAATGATTTGCAGAAAGATAATCAATTCCAGGCAATTAATGTCAGGTCAGAACCGACTACCCTATTAATACATGGTTATTTTCATGATATCCCTCATAAATACAGCAACAATGTTGCGACAGAGACAGTGAGGAACAATATTGCGTTCATTGAATGAATGCCTCACGTAATCGACAACGTAGACTGGTGTCTCAAGGGCAAATAATATACAGTAGCCTAATAATCACTATGCAAATTGCTTCACAGACAGTGAAATTCACTACTTTTATCAAGTAATTTTTACATTGATGAAGATTATAGCACTATAACTCTGCTTTTTTTCCAGATAGAAGTTTATGTGGATATCTTGATTTGACTTTTGAACTTGGTCTCATGTGCTGTGACACAATCAACACAGAGGCTGAGATGTCTGCAGCAGAAACTGAGGCCTGTGTCTATTTATTTATTTTATTTTATTTCACCTTTATTTAACCAGGTAGGCAAGTTGAGAACAAGTTCTCATTTACAATTGAGACCTGGCCAAGATAAAGCAAAGCAGTTCGACACATACAACGACACAGAGTTACACATGGAGTAAAACAAACATACAGTCAATAATACAGTATAAACAAGTCTATATACGATGTGAGCAAATGAGGTGAGATAAGGGAGGTAAAGGCAAAAAAGGCCATGGTGGCAAAGTAAATACAATATAGCAAGTAAAACACTGGAATGGTAGATTTGCAATGGGAGAATGTGCAAAGTAGAAATAAAAATAATGGGGTGCAAAGGAGCAAAATAAATAAATAAATGAAATACAGTAGGGAAAGAGGTAGTTGTTTGGGCTAAATTATAGGTGGGCTATGTACAGGTGCAGTAATCTGTGAGCTGCTCTGACAGTTGGTGCTTAAATCTAGTGAGGGAGATAAGTGTTTCCAGTTTCAGAGATTGTTGTAGTTCGTTCCAGTCATTGGCAGCAGAGAACTGGAAGGAGAGGCGGCCAAAGAAAGAATTGGTTTTGGGGGTGACTAGAGAGATATACCTGCTGGAGCGTGTGCTACAGGTGGGAGATGCAATGGTGACCAGCGAGCTGAGATAAGGGGGGACTTTACCTAGCAGGGTCTTGTAGATGACATGGAGCCAGTGGGTTTGGCGACGAGTATGAAGCGAGGGCCAGCCAACGAGAGCGTACAGGTCGCAATGGTGGGTAGTATATGGGGCTTTGGTGACAAAACGGATTGCACTGTGATAGACTGCATCCAATTTGTTGAGTAGGGTATTGGAGGCTATTTTGTAAATGACATCGCCAAAGTCGAGGATTGGTAGGATGGTCAGTTTTACAAGGGTATGTTTGGCAGCATGAGTGAAGGATGCTTTGTTGCGAAATAGGAAGCCAATTCTAGATTTAACTTTGGATTGGAGATGTTTGATATGGGTCTGGAAGGAGAGTTTACAGTCTAACCAGACACCTAAGTATTTGTAGTTGTCCACGTATTCTAAGTCAGAGCCGTCCAGGGTAGTGATTTTGGACAGGCGGGCAGGTGCAGGTAGCGATCTGTTGAAGAGCATGCATTTAGTTTTACTTGTATTTAAGAGCAATTGGAGGCCACGGAAGGAGAGTTGTATGGCATTGAACTCCTACTACTCCTATTCTTCACTTGAAGAGGAAGAGTCATACCAATGGCAGTTCCGGCTCTGATCCTCCCATTGAACCACATCCAGACATTGACATGTTCTGGTACACATTCATATTAAAAGTATACCAAAAGTCTCCAGATCTTCCCATGACCCCAGTGTTATTGACCAAATAACATGTAGGCTTCATTTTGTCACAATAACATGTTGACTTCACAAACTATAGAGAGATATTCAACTGGATCATTATCCTTCTGGTGAGACATTCTCTCTGGATACTAAATGAGCTATGCAGGGAAAGAGAAGAGACCAATGGTGTATTTTGTTTGGGTTTTTCCCACTCAGATCCTGACCCATGCTCACCTGTTCATGGATAACTTTATACAGTGAGTACATGACACACACACACAATTTGCAATTCATGTGTTTTATTTTTTCTCTGACCTCTTCTGAACAGACATGGCTTCTTAATTGATTTGAAGAAGGTCTTGGAACACCTTATGGAGGACACTGACTGGCCATCTGTCTACCTCATACTGGGTGAGGCTTTGTCATCCCTGAACTATTGTCAGCTTTGATGTACAGTACCCTACCTCAAACAACTGCACAAGGAATATACTGTTAATGAATATGAGTAATAAACTCACTCATCCTTCATGCTTCTCTCACTCTTGCAGCTGCCAATATGTTTGCAATTGCTGCTCTGCTACTTGAGGTGTCTGGATAAGGTGAGACAAGTCTACCCCGGCTTTTCAAATAGGAGCGGCTCAGCTATGTGAACTGTCTCACAAAGGTTGATGTGTTGATTCTAGGGAACACTGTCCCCCAGTGCAGTGTGCTGTTTACACCTGGGGCACTTGGGATAGCTGACACTTTTTCCTGACATTCTATATGATTCTTCAAAATCAACAGTTAAATACCACAAATATGATCTGCACAGATATTGACCTGCACTTACCATTCTAGTTTATGGCTCAGTTGCTATAAATCACCTGGATTTCTGCATAGATTAGTCATAAAATGTATCTGATAATCTTAGTCACAACAATAGACAAGTCGTGTGCTTAAACTAATAACACACAAATTGTATTTTTCTTGTCTATATTGAATACATAATTTAAACATTCACAGTGTAGGTTGGAAAAATTATGTGAACCCCTAGGCTAATGACTTCTCCAAAATCTAATTGTCAGCTAACCTGGAGTCCGATCAATGAGAAAAGATTGGAGATGTTGGTTAGAGCTGCCCTGCCCTATTACAAAAACTCACACATTGAGTTTGCTATTCACAAGAAGCATTGCTTGATGTGAACCACGCCTTGAACAAAAGAGATCTCTGAAGACATAAGAATTGTTGAGTTGCATAAAGTTGGGTTACAAAAGTATCTCTAAAAGCCTTGATGTTCATCAGTCCACGGTAAGACAAATTGTCTATAAATGGAGAAAGTTCAGCATTGTTGCTACTCTCCCTAGGAGTGGCCATCCTGCAAAGAGGACTGCAAGAGCACAGCGCAGAATGCTCAATGAGGTTAAGTATAATAGAGTGTCAGCTAAAGACTTATAGAAATCTCTGGAACATGCTGACATCTGTTGACGAGTCTACTATATGTAAAACACTAAAGAATGTTTTTCATGGGAGGACAACACGGAAGAACCCACTGCTGTCCAATTTTTTCTCTGACCTGGATGTTCCACAGCGCTACTGGCAAAATATTCTGTGGACAGATGAAACTACAGTTGAGTTGTTTGGAAGGAACACACTGTGTGGAGAAAAAGGCACAGCACAGCACACCAACATCAAAACCTTATCCCAACTGTAAAGTATGGTGGAGGGACCATCATGGTTTGCTTTGCTGCCTGAAGGCCTGGACAGCTTGCTATCGTCGACAGAAAAATGAATTCCCAAGTTTATCAAGACATTTTGCAGGAGAATGTTAGGCCCCATCTGTCCGCCAATTGAAGTTCAACAGAAGTTGGGTGATGCAACAGGACAACGACCCAAAACACAGAAATAAATCAACAGAAGAAAATAAGCCTTCTGGAGGGGCCCAGAGTCCTGACCTCAACCCGATTGAGATGCTATGGCATGACTTCAAGAGTGCCGTTCACACCAGACATCCCAAGAATATTGCTGAACTGAAACAGTTTTGTAAAGAGTGTGGTAAACCGTTGCATTGAGCATGCAGAGATTGACACAGAGACAGGGAGGCTTTAGTCCACAAAAACAACTTTACTAACACAGAAAATAAACATTAAAGAAAATCACTTAGGTTTGGCTTGGGCCTTCTTCTCTACTGTGGCTTGGTGTCGGTCTCTCGCGGTGTGCCACCGTGCTCCTTTTATTTGGCCTCCACGACTGGTTGGCACTTTCCTCTAATTACCTCCACTTAGAGCCGTCCGTGTCGGGGTGCCCAGCTCCCGTATTCCCAGCAGAGGGAGCCAACGTCGCCTCACGCACCTCCCCTCTTATTACCATCCCCCAGGGTAGACCCTGCACTGTGAATTTTTACACGGTGTGTTCAATAAAGACATGAAAACGTATCAGCTTTTGTGCGTTATTAGTTTAAGAAGACTGTGTTTGTCTATTGTTATGACTTAGATGAAGATCAGATCAAATTTTATGACCAATATATGCAGAAATCGAGGTAATTCCAAAGGGTTCACATACTTTTTCTTGCCACTGTAGCTTTGTGCGAATTTGCACCTCAACTTGAGATGATGACTCACCCTGTCTGGTCAGACTGTTTGACTGTCTACCCATCAGGAGGAACATACTTATCTCTCTGGCCCTACACTGTTCTTGGGCTCAAGCTTTATTCTTACCAAGAAACCAACAGTTGGTGTCGTCAGGGGGTCGGTTTCATATCCAGGGATATCAGTTCGAACCAGTTTGTTTTTTACTTTCTAGTGTTAGTGGGTGCAGTAGTTACTGATGGTTGGTTTGATGCTGTTACCACTGATTGTGGGTAGTGGACAGGGAAGAGAATTATTATCTTGTTCAAATTAAATCGTATTGTATTGGTCACATAGACATGTTTAACAGATGTTTTTGTGGGTGTCGTGAAATGCTTGTGTTTCTAGCTCCAACAGTGCAGTAATATCAAACAAGTAATATCTAAAATGTTCACAACAATACACACAATACAAACAATACAATACACACAAATGTAAAGTAAAGGAAATGGAATTAAGAATATATAAATATTTGGAAGAGCATTGTCGGTGCAGCATAGATTAAAATACAGTAGAATTGAATACAGTATATACATATGAGATGAGTAATGTCCACTCCGAATACCTCTTCTCCACTGCCGGTGTTTTGGATCAGTCTCTAGAATCAGTTCAATTGCCCTGGGGGGTTTGAACAAAGGATCCAATTCGGGAAAGTTGTATTCCTGGTCGTAATGCTGGTAATGCTGATGAGTTACCGCCGTTCTGATATCCAAAAGTTATTTTCGTCTGTATGTAATAGCACAAAAACTTTTCTGGGCTAATAATGTAAGAAATAACGAAAAACTGCAAAGTTTCGATTCTTGTTGTGGTAAATATCTGCATTCTGCTCCCAAGTGGTGCAGCGGTGTAAGGCACTGCATCTCGGTGCTAGAGGCATCACTACAGACCCTGGTTTGATTCCAGGCAGTATCACAACCAGCCGTGATTGCGAGTCCCATAGGGTGGTGCACAATTGGCCCAGTGTCGTCCGGGTTTGGCTGGGGTAGGCCGTCATTGTAAATAAGAATTTGTTCTTAACTGACTTGCCTAGTTAAAAAAATATATATACTTTTTCCAGGGACTGACAAGTGTATATTACATGAAACAAACAAACACATAGAACACCTGAATATTCAAGGTGAGAACAATTCTTCTTTCTTGGCGTGCACAATTTCTGCCTGGTTAGTTGTAGACAAAGAACACATAGACAGTTAATGATATTGACTTTGCTCTGTCAGACCTTTACTTCTTCCTCCTGGAACCCACTCTATGCTACCAGTGAGACTTCCCCTTGACCCACAGGGTCCAAATCAACGTCTTTTGTGAGAGGCTGGTAAAAATGGTGAGATGAGGGCCACACTATTATCCACCCTCTTAATTTTTGCCTCTTCTTTCAGGTGGTCTTTACTCAAATGATGGTGGTAATCATGTAGCAGGTGATATGTTTATGTATTAAATGCATGTGTTTGTACTGTGATTGAATAACTGTGATCCTCAACACAGGGGCCCCACAAGTATGTGTGCTCAGCCCCCTCTTGAACTCCCTGTTCAACCATGACTGTGTGACCAAGCACACCTCCAACTCAATTATCAAGTTTGCAGACGACATAACGGTAGTAGGCCTGATTACCAACAATGACGAGACAGTCTACAGGGAGAAGGTGAGGGCCCTGGCGGAGTGGTGCCAGGAAAATAACATGTCAATCAACATCAATAAAACGAAGGAGCTGATCATGGACTTCAGGAAACAGCAGAGGGAGCACTCACCCAACCACATCGACATGGCCGCAGTGGAGAAGGTGAAAATCTTCAAGTTCCTCTGGGTACACATCACTGACAATCTGAAATGGTCCATCCACACAGATAGTGTAGTGAAGAAGGCGCAACAGCACCTCTTCAACATCAGGAGGCTGAAGAAATTCAGCTTGGCCCCTAAGACCCTCACAAACTTTTACAGATGCACCATGAAGAGCATCCTGTCAGGCTGTATCACTGCCTGATACGGCAACTGCACCACCCGCAACCTCAGGGCTCTCCAGAGGGTGGTGTCATCTGCCCAACGCATCACCAGGGGCACACTGCCTGCTCTCCAGGACATCAACAGCATCCGATATCACAGGAAGGACAAAAAGATCATCAAGGACATCAACCACCTGAGGCACGGCCTGTTCACCCGCTATCATCCAGAAGGTGAGGTCAGTACAGGTGCATCAAAGCTGGGACCAAGAGACTGAAAAACAGCTTCTATCTCAAGGCCATCAGACTGTTAAATAGTCATCACTAGCCGGCCTCCACCCAGTACCCTGCCCTGCACTTAGATACGGTCACTAGCCGGCTACCACCTGGTTACTCAAACCTGCAACTTGAGGCTGCTGCCCTATGTACATAGACATAGAATCACTGGTCACTTTAATAATGGAACACTGGTCAGTGGTCACTAATAATGTTTACATATTGTTTTACTAATTTCATATGTATACTGTATTCAAGTCAATGTCATCCTATTTAACTATTGCTGTATATACTATACTATCCTATGTATTCTACAGATATACTATATATTCTATCCACGTACTGTCCATAATGTCTTTAATGTCTATAAATTCCAGCATATATTTACAGTGCCTTGCGAAAGTATTCGGCCCCCTTGAACTTTGCGACCTTTTGCCACATTTCAGGCTTCAAACATAAAGATATAAAACTGTATTTTTTTGTGAAGAATCAACAACAAGTGGGACACAATCATGAAGTGGAACGACATTTATTGGATATTTCAAACTTTTTTAACAAATCAAAAACTGAAAAATTGGGCGTGCAAAATTATTCAGCCCCCTTAAGTTAATACTTTGTAGCGCCACCTTTTGCTGCGATTACAGCTGTAAGTCGCTTGGGGTATGTCTCTATCAGTTTTGCACATCGAGAGACTGACATTTTTTCCCATTCCTCCTTGCAAAACAGCTCGAGCTCAGTGAGGTTGGATGGAGAGCATTTGTGAACAGCAGTTTTCAGTTCTTTCCACAGATTCTCGATTGGATTCAGGTCTGGACTTTGACTTGGCCATTCTAACACCTGGATATGTTTATTTTTATTCCATTGTAGATTTTGCTTTATGTTTTGGATCATTGTCTTGTTGGAAGACAAATCTCCGTCCCAGTCTCAGGTCTTTTGCAGACTCCATCAGGTTTTCTTCCAGAATGGTCCTGTATTTGGCTCCATCCATCTTCCCATCAATTTTAACCATCTTCCCTGTCCCTGCTGAAGAAAAGCAGGCCCAAACCATGATGCTGCCACCACCATGTTTGACAGTGGGGATGGTGTGTTCAGGGTGATGAGCTGTGTTGCTTTTACGCCAAACATAACGTTTTGCATTGTTGCCAAAAAGTTCAATTTTGGTTTCATCTGACCAGAGCACCTTCTTCCACATGTTTGGTGTCTCTCCCAGGTGGCTTGTGGCAAACTTTAAACGACACTTTTTATGGATATCTTTAAGAAATGGCTTTCTTCTTGCCACTCTTCCATGAAGGCCAGATTTGTGCAATATACGACTGATTGTTGTCCTATGGACAGAGTCTCCCACCTCAGCTGTAGATCTCTGCAGTTCATCCAGAGTGATCATGGGCCTCTTGGCTGCATCTCTGATCAGTCTTCTCCTTGTATGAGCTGAAAGTTTAGAGGGACGGCCAGGTCTTGGTAGATTTGCAGTGGTCTGATACTCCTTCCATTTCAATATTATCGCTTGCACAGTGCTCCTTGGGATGTTTAAAGCTTGGGAAATATTTTTGTATCCAAATCCGGCTTTAAACTTCTTCACAACAGTATCTCGGACCTGCCTGGTGTGTTCCTTGTTCTTCATGAAGCTCTCTGCGCTTTTGACGGACCTCTGAGACTATCACAGTGCAGGTGCATTTATACGGAGACTTGATTACACACAGGTTGATTGTATTTATCATCATTAGTCATTTAGGTCAACATTGGATCATTCAGAGATCCTCACTGAACTTCTGGAGAGAGTTTTCTGCACTGAAAGTAAAGGGGCTGAATAATTTTGCACGCCCAATTTTTCAGTTTTTGATTTGTTAAAAAAGTTTGAAATATCCAATAAATGTCGTTCCACTTCATGATTGTGTCCCACTTGTTGTTGATTCTTCACAAAAAAATACAGTTTTATATATTTATGTTTGAAGCCTGAAATGTGGCAAAAGGTCGCAAAGTTCAAGGGGGCCGAATACTTTCGCAAGGCACTGTATATATATATATTTATACTCCAGACTCCGACATTGCTCGTCCTAATATTTATATATTCCTTAATTCCATTATTTTACTTTTAGATCTGTGTGTATTATTGTGAATTGCTAGATATTACTCAACTGCTGGAGCTAGGAACACAAGCATTTCGCTACAACCGCAATAACATCTGTGTATGTGTATGCGACCAATATAATTTGATTTGATTTATGTATAAACATTTTGTTTGTTTTGTTGTGCCAGTATCTCATTGCTCTGCCCTTGCACAACTGTCGTCTAGGGATCTTCATCATGATGCTCTTTGAGGTGAGTTACACTGAACTACCATACAGTATGGGTCTATATGTGTTCATGCAGTGTGTGTTTGAACATGAATGTTAACACCTCCTTCTCTTTCCCTTCCCCAGCTCCTAGTAGGTGTTTACCCTGGACACTATTTCAGGGGTAACTATGGCAGTGGGCTGGTGTGGCTGTGCTTGCTACTGGGTCCTTCTCTGGCTGTGATTATCTATTTCCACGACCACTACACGAGTCACCATGGCCAACGTCCTCCTGGACTGTCCGCTGCTGACTGTTTGTCATGATCACTCACTTATGCTGACTTTGGATAGGCTCCAGCACTTTTTGATATCTTTGAAAGACTACTGTCCAGTTTAGGATTCGTCCATTTGTTGGGAGTCATCACAGCCTTAATATCTATTTTTTTTATTTTTGTTGAAAGACCAACAAAATATACACCACAGCTATTCATAATTATTTTGAATTTGAATCTTTGGAGCCTGTGTCCTGTCATTATGTGACTCAATCACACATGAAAGATAGGGCTGCTTATTCACTGTTCACAAGTCACCCAACGTTTACTGTAGGTTTATGGATCATAGCCAACTTTTTTTAGACTACTGGTAACTAACTGCCCGGTGAAAACTATTGGGAAACCACGCCATGTTGAGTTCAAGCACAAAATGAATTATACAGTATACCTTCCAATTGAATTGTGCTGTTAATTCTTTACTGGCCAACCACACCATGTTGAATTCACACACAGTGTGAACGGAGTGAAATACAGTATATAGCTGAATTGTACTTGATACTTTGGCAAGCTTATAAAGCTATAAGAAATGTGATAGTTGTGATGTGCTTGCCCTCTTACCGAGATAAACTGTCAGAACATTCTAGGAAGATAATTTCTATTGTATTTATATATTGTTTTGATTTTATTTCAGATAGTTTGTGTATTTGTGATTATCTTTCCCGTACGTGTTCTCCTTTTTGTCACATATAGGTTTGCCGATAAAGGGGTGCAAATGTACTCTTAAATAAACATGCATTGTTATATTTGGTTTATTAAAGCGGTCAAAAATACTGTACCTGTATTTGCATGTTGTGAACCACAATTCATTGCGCTAGCCTTTTACTGTGAATCACGT
Source organism: Oncorhynchus mykiss (assembly GCF_057628025.1). Lineage (NCBI taxonomy): Eukaryota > Metazoa > Chordata > Actinopteri > Salmoniformes > Salmonidae > Oncorhynchus > Oncorhynchus mykiss. The sequence continues at coordinate 25,953,398 of NC_143022.1, forward strand.
GACCCCGTCATTGAGGTAGGCGGAAATGAAAGTTAACCAGTTAGCGGTACCAGAGGTCCACAGCTGAAAAAGGTATTTATGAGAAAATAAACGAAATACGTTGCCAGCAATGTCAAGTAAAACTGGGTTGTAGAAAACATTTCTTCAATAGTACACATTTTTCTAACTACGTTTACGAGAAAAGGTGGCTGTCATGTCCTTATGCCCACACAAAGCTGTAGGCTAGCTAGGAGCTATAACGTTAGCTCACCATCTTCCGTGTTTTGTTTTTGTGGGCAGGGTATTTAAATATGGAGGCAATGAGACACTTTGAGTTGTTGATGTGTACAGTTAATCGATGTACATTAAGCTAGTAGTTATCAGCAAATGCGATGTCTCACCCTGTGCATCTTACACGCAGTAAATGTTTAGGTTCCCTTTTGTTGGATCACACCAAAGATGGTGGATAAATGAAGATAGTCACTCCGTTCGTTTACCTTTAAAAAAATGGTCAACTAAATTTTAATTGGTCACATACACGTGTTTAGCAGATGTTATTGCGGGCTAGCGAAATGTTTGTGTTTCTAGCTCCAACAGTGCAGTAATACCCAACAACAATACACACATCTAAAGTAATGGAATTAAGAATATATAAATATTTGGATGAGCAATGTTGGAGCGGCATAGACTAAAATACAGTAGAATACAGTATATACATATGAGATTAGTTATGCAAACATTATTAAAGTGGCCAGTGATTTCAAGTCTATGTATATAGGGCAGCAGCCTCTAAGGCGCTAGTGATGGCTATTTAACAGTCTGATGACCTTGAGATAGAAGCTGTTTTTCAGTCTCTCGGTCCCAGCTTTGATGCACCTGTACTGACCTCGCCTTCTGGATGATAGCTGGGTGAACAGGCAGTGGCTCGGGTGATTGTTATCCTTTGATCTTTTTGGCCTTTGTGTGACATTGGGTGCTGTAGATGTCCTGTAGGGCAGGTAGTTTGCCGCCACCGTCTGGAGCGCCCTGCGGTTGCGGGCGGTGCAGTTACCGTACCAGGCGGTGATACCCGACAGGATGCTCTTAATTGTGCATCTGTAAAAGTTTGTGAGGGTTTTAGGTGCCAAGCCAAATTTCTTCAGGCTTCTTCACCACACTGTCTGTGGGTGGACCATTTCAGTTTGTCAGTGATGTGTACGCGGAGGAGCAAGTGGGTCGGATCTGATGTCTAGTTAACGATTTGTTTTTGGGGTAACATTTATGCTGGATCGAAAAGGTGTATTGTAGGACATGATAACACCCAGATATGACTAAGCTATTCAAGCTACGACTGTCTCCTATGACTATCTCATAGTGAAGGGGTTCCCTAACATTTTCACTCATGCCTCACGCGTGTGCCTCGTAGATTTCTATGGGCACAAGCACTGTTCATGACACAAACTGTTCACACCCCTCTTGTTGGCAGAGAGAAAATGTTGCAGGTTTAAAGCTTGTTTCCTGCAATTCTGCACATTTTGTCATTGGGTGCAGAGCAAATGTTGCTGTTTCAAAGCTCATTTTATTGCAATTCAATAAATTTGCCATGTCTAATGTGTATTCATGTGATATTTGAGTGACTCGAACTTTACTACAAAATCTATGGGCTAATAAATCTAGTTAAAAAACATCTGACATGGGCTAATTGATCTGGGCATTTCTGACAAGTTATAAATATCTCTCTAAAGTATGCAATGACTGACATGATGGGGAAAACTGATGACACACTACCCAATTTCGAAATTGCACCTTGTGCGTTTTACTATTACAACTTTCAACAAAGTCAGACTGATAAGTGTTCAATTGGGTTGGGAGCTGGTGACTGAGACGGCCATGGCATATGTTTGACATAGTTTTCATGCTCATCAAACCATTCAGTGACCACTCGTGCCCTGTGGATGGAAACATTGTCATTCTATGGGGGTAAAGCCATGGTAGTAAACATGATTTTTTTTTTTTATACATGACCCTAAGCATGATGGGATGTTAATTGCTTAATTAACTCTGGAGCCAAACCTGTGTGAAAGCACCCAGTTCAATGTAACATTGCTAGGTTTAGGCTACTACATGTAGAATGGCTCCGGAGAGGGTGGCTGACGTTTTACTTGTTCCTAACAAAATGTGTTATTTGGTTGTTTTTTTTGCATTGTTTGTAACTTATTTTAGAACTTATTTTGTACATAGTGTTGCTGCTACCATCTCTTATAACCAAAAATAACTTCTGGACATCAGAACAGCGATTACTCACCACAAACTGGTAGAAGCTTTTTCCTTTAAAGAGTCCAACGTGAAGGACATATTGCTTTCCCGGGAACAGGCCCAAATCCACATTATTTGCGTGAAGAGAAGATGGAGAAAAAGGAGGCGGAGGTCAGGCTGCCTTCTGAGAATCCATAGACGAGCGAGTAAACCCCCACTGCCATCTGTTCTTTTGGCAAACATGCAATCATCGGAAAATAAAATCAATGACCTACGAGCAAGATTAAACTACCAACAGGACATTAAAAACCGTAATATCTTAAGTTTCACCGAGTCGTGGCTGAACGACAACATGAACAACATACAGCTGGCGGGTTTTACACTGTATCGGCAGGACAGAACAGCAGCCTCTGCTAAGACAAGGGGTGGCAGTCTATGTATATTTGTAAACAACAGCTTGTGAAAGATATCTAAGGAAGTCTCAAGATTTTGCTCGCCTGAGGTAGAGTATCTCATGATAAGCTGTAGACCACACTAATCTACCTAGAGAGTTGTCATCTGTATTTTTCGTATCTGTCTACATACCACCACAGACCAATGCTGGCACTAAGACCGCACTCAATGTGCTGAATACGGCCATAAGCAAACAGGAAAACGCTCATCCAGAGGCGGTGCTCCTAGTGGCCGAGGACTTTAATGCAGGGAAACTTCAATCCGTTTTGCCACATTTCCACCAGCATGTTAAATGTACAACCAGAGGGGGAAAAAACTCTAGACCACCTTTACTCCACACACAAAGATGCGTATAAAGCTCTCCCTCCATTTGGCAAATACGACCATAATTTTATCCTCCTGATTCCTTGCTTACAAGCTCAAATGAAAGCAGGAAGCAACAGTGACTCGGTCAATGAAACAGTGATCAGATGAAGCAGATGCTAAATTACAGAACTGTTTTGCTAGCACAGGCTGGAATATGTTCCGCGATTCTTCCGATGACTTTGAGGTGTACACCACATCGGTCACTGGCTTCATCAATAAGTGCATCAATGACGTCGTCCCCACAGTGACTGTAAGTACATACCCCAACCAGAAGTCATGGATCCGCACTAAGCTAAAGGGTAGAGCTGCCTCTTTCAAGGAGCGGGACTCTAACCCGGAAGCTTATTAGAAATTCCGCTATGCACCAGCTGTTCCGGACAATAGTGTGATCACGCACTCCGCAGCCGATGTGAGTAAGACCTTTAAACAGGTCAACATTCACAAGGCCGCAGGGCCAGGGACAGACGGATTACCAGGACGTGTACTGCGAGCATGCGCTGACCAACTGGCAAGTGTCTTTACTGACATTTTCAACCTCTCCCTGCCTGAGTCTGAAATACCAACATGTTTTAAGAAGACCACCATAGTGCCTGTGCCCAAGAACACTAAGATAACCTGCCTAAATGACTACCGACCCGTAGCACACCATGAAATGCTTTGAAGGGCTGGTCATGCCTCACATCAACACTATTATCACAGAAACCCTATACCCACTCCAATTTGCATACCGCCCTAAGAGATCCACAGATGATGCAATCTCTTTTGCACTCAACACTGCCCTTTCCCACCTGGACAAAAGGAACACCTATGTGAGAATGATATTCATTGACTACAGCTCAGCGTTCAACACCATAGTGCCCTCAAAGCTCATCACTAAGCTAAGGACCCTGGGACTAAACACCCCCCTCTGAAAATGGATCCTGGACTTCTTGACGGGCCGCCCCAGGTGGTAAGGGTAGGTAACAACACATCTGCCACGCTGCTCCTCAACACGGGGGCCCCTCAGGGGTACCTACTTAGTCCCCTCCTGTACTCCCTGTTCACTCATGACTCCATGGCCAGGCACGACTCCAACACCATCATTAAGTTTGACGATGACAGAACCGTGGTAGGCCTGATTACCGACGAGACGGTCAGAGACCTGGTCGTGTGGTGCCAAGACAACAACCTCTCCCTCAACGTGATCAAGACAAAGGAGGTGATTGTGGACTGCAGGAAAAGGAGGACCAAACACGCCCCCATTCTCATCAACGGGGCTGTAGTGGAGCAGGTTGATATCTTCAAGTTCCTTGGTGTCCAAATCACCAACAAACTATCATGGTCCAAACTAGGGTTGCACATTTTGGGGAAAATCAGAGCTGGAAACTTTCCATGGGAATTAACGGAAATAAATATATGCAAATTAATATTAATACCATTTAAATGTCTATGTTTTTTGCATTGTCTATATTTACCATATAATATGGAGAGACAGACATAAACCTTTTACCTTTTCGGGGGTGGAAGGTAGCCTAGTGGTTATAGCATTGAGCCAGTAACCGAAAGGTTGCTAGATTGAATCACCGAGCTGACAAGGTAAATGTCCGTTCTGCCCCTGAACAAGGCACTTAACACACTGTTCCTAAGCCGTCATTTTAAATACGAATTTGTTCTTAATTGACTTGCCTAGTTACAGTTGAAGTCTGAAGTTTATATACACTTAGGGTGGAGTCATTAAAACTTTTTTTTTTTCAACCACTCCACAAATTTCTTGTTAACAAACTGTAGTTCTGGCAAATCGGTTAGGACATTGTGTATGTATTGTATTGACAATGTATTGTGCATGACACAATTCATTTATTCCAACAATTATTTACAGACAGATTATTTCACATATAATTCACTGTATCACAATTCCAGTGGGTCAGAAGTTTGCATACACTAAGTTGACTGTGCCTTTAAACAGCTTTGAAAATTCCAGGAAATGTCATGGCTCTAGAAGCTTTTGATAGGCTAATTGACCTAATTTGAGTCAATTGGAGGTGTACCCGTGGATGTATTTCAAGGCCTACCTTCAAACTCAGCGCCTCTTTGCTTGACATCATGGGAAAATCAAAAGAAATCAGCTAAGACCTCCACAAGTCTGGTTCATCCTTGGTAGCAATTTCCAAATGCCTGAAGGTACCACATTCATCTGTACAATAGTACGCAAGTATAAATGCCATGGGACAATGCAGCCGTCATACCGACCAGGAAGGAGACGCTTTCTGTCTCCTAGAGATGAATGTACTTTGGTGCGAAAAGTGCAAATCAATCCCAGAACAACAGCAAAGGACCTTGTGAAGATACTTGAGGAAACCTGTACAGAAGTATCTGTATCCACAGTAAAACTAGTTCAGTATCGACATAATGTGAAAGGCCGCTCAGCAAGGAAGAAGCCACTGCTCCAAGACTGCCATACAAAAGCCATACTGTGGTTTGCAACTGGGGGACGAAATTTGTACTATTTGGAGAAATGTCCTCTGGTCTGATGAAACAAAAATAGAACTGTTTGGTCATAATGACCATCATTATGTTTGGAGGAAAAAGGGGGAGGCTTGCAAGCCGAAGAACACCTCCCATCCGTGAAGCACGGGGGTGGCAGCATCATGTTGTGGGGTGCTTTGCTGTAGGAGGGACTGGTGCACTTCACAAAATAGATGGCGTCATGAGGATGGAAAATTATGTGGATATATTGAAGCAACATCTCAAGACATCAGTCAGGAAGTTAACCTCGTTGGGCTAGAGGGCAGTATTTTCACGTCTGGATGAAAAGCGTGCCCAGAGTAAACGACCTGCTACTCAGGCCCAGAAGCTAGGATATGCATATTATTAGTAGATTTGGATAGAAAACACTGACGTTTCTAAAACTGTTTGAATGATGTCTGTGAGTATAACATAACTCATATGGCAGGCGAAAACCTGAGAAAATCCAACCATGAAGTAGGAAATCTGAGATTTGTAGTTTTTTCAAGTGATTGCCTTTCCAATATCCAGTGTAAATGGGGTCAGATTGCACTTCCTAAGGCTGCCACTAGATGTCAACAGTCTTTAGAAAGTTGTTTCAGGCTTCTATTGTGAAAGGGGAGAGAATAAGACCACTCAAAGCAGGTGGCTCAGCTGAAAGCCATGAGTTGTTTATGGCGCGTGGCCGTGAGCGCCGTTCCCTTTCGTTTCTAATGACAACGGAATTGTCCGGTTGGAATATTATTGACGATTTATGATAAAAACATCCTATAGATTGATTATATATATCGTTTGACATGTTTCTACGAACTTTAATTCATTTTTTTTACTTTTCGTCTGGACTTAGTGCACGCGTTTTGTGCATTTGGATTAGTGAACTAAACGTGCGAACAAAAAGTAGGTATTTGGACATAAAGATGAACTTTATCGAACAAAACAAACATTTATTGTGGAACTGGGATTCCTGGGAGTGCATTCCGATGAAGATCATCAAAGGTAAGTGAATATTTATAAAGCTATTTCTGACTTTTGTTGACTCCACAACATGGCCGGTATCTGTATGGCTTGTTTTGGTGGCTGAGTGTTGTACTCAGATTATCGCATGGTGTGCTTTCACCGTAAAGCTTTTTTGAAATCTGACAGCGGTTGCATTAAGGAGAAAGTTATCTTTAAGCCGTTTTGCCACAACTTTGGAAGTATGCTTGGGGTCATTGTCCATTTGGAAGACCCATTTGCGACCAAGCTTTAAGGACAACAAAGGCAAGGTATTGGAGTGGCCGTAACAAAGCCCTGACCTCAATCCCATAGAAAATTTGTGGGCAGAATTGAAAAAGCGTGTGCGAGCAAGGAGGCCCACAAACCTGACTCAGTTACACCAGCTCTGTCAGGCGGAATGGGCCAAAATTCACCCAACTTATTGTGGGAAGCTTGTGGAAGACTACCCAAAACGTTTGACCCAAGTTGAACAATTTTAAAGGCAATGCTACGAAATACTAATGAGTATATGTAAACTTCTGACCCACTGGGAATGTTATGAAAGAAATAAAAACTGAAATAAATCATTCTATCTACTATTATTCTGACATTTCACATTCTTCAAATAAAGTGGTGATTCTAACTGACCTAAGACAGGGAATTTCCACTAGGATTTAAATGTCAGGAATTGTGAAAAACTGAGTTTAAATGTAGTTGGCTAAGGTGTATGTAAACTTCTGACTTCAACTGTAAATAAAGGTTACATTTAAAAAATCATTAGTAGACATAGTTGCAAATGTTTAAATCCTTCCAATATAAATTTTAAAAACTATTTACTAAAAACTTTAAAACTTTAATTAAATGAGTTGACTCTTAATATGGGATGATTTCACTGAACAACAAAATAAAGGGAATATTGAATGATCCCCAATGATCCATCGCATCTCCCAGAATCTGTAAAGTTATAGTCTAGAAGCTAAAGCTATGTTTGTCTTCCTCTCAGGCTTCCATGTCGTCTTCCTGGACCTCCAAAATGTCCACTTTTTGAACATCAGACTCAGAGGCCTCATCTTCTCTGTCACTTTCCAGCCTTGTTGAGGATGACTTGTTGTCAGGCTCAAGAAGCCTCGAATTTGCCCGGATGGCCACCAAATTTTCATCCCTTGTACTGGTCAGCCTGTTGCGTGCTTTGGTGTGTGTGTTCCCAAATAAGGACAAGTTGCACTCTGAGGCGGCTGATGTTGGTGGGATTTGGAGGATGATGAAGGCAACAGGGGAAAGAGCCACAGATCCACAAAGTCCCTTCCACCAGGTGGCTGATGAGATATGTTGGCATGACTGCCATATTGCATCTCCATCCCAAAGCCCTTACTTGGAAGTGTACTTCGCCAGACTGCCAAGAACCTTGCCGTCATCCAGGCCAAGGTGGCGAGACACAGTAGTGATGACACCACAGGCCTTGTTGTTACAACTTTCCACATTTGCACGTAGGCCTAGTGTCCAACATGTACGCTGCGGCGTGTATGGGCTTCAGGCAGTCTTCACACTTTTTCATGTATTTCAGAACTGCAGTTTCCTCTGCTTGGAGCAATAGTGATGTGGGCAGGGCAGTACAGATTTATTCTCTTACATCTACAAGCAGAGTCTGAACATCAGACAGGATGGCATTGTCTCCCGCAATCCGTGCAATGGCTACTGCTATAGGTTTCGGGCTGCTTACCACTCTCCCAAAATACATCATCCAGGAGGATCTTCTTGATGAGGCTGTCCATATTGGCAGACTGATATTGCCATTTCTTGGAGAGACTCCTTCCCTTCCAGGAGACTGTCAAACATGATGACCACACCATCCCAACGGGTGTTGCTGGGCAGCTTCTTCTCACTTTGCTTGGTGAAGTAGGTTGCTGCTATAACTTGATGACCCTTCACATACATAACCATTTCCTTGGCTCTCTTGTAGAGTGTATCTGTTGTTTTTAGTGCCATGATGTCCTTGAGGAGCAGATTCAATGCACAAGCAGCACAGACATTGGGTGTGATGTGAGGGTAGGACTCCTCCACTTTAGACCAAGCAGCCTTCATGTTTGCAGAATTGTCTGTCACCAGTGCAAATATCTTCTATGGTCTAAGGTCATTGATGACTGCCTTCAGCTCATCTGCAATGTAGAGACCGGTGTGTCTGTTTTCCTGTGTGTCTGTGCTCTTGTAGAATACTGGTTGAGGGGTGGCGATTATGTAGTTAATTATACCTTGCCCACGAACATTCAACCACCCATCAGAGATGATTGCAATACAGTCTGCTTTCTCTATGATTTGCTTGACCTTCACTTGAACTCTGTTGAACTCTGCATCCAACAAATTAGTAGATAAAGCATGTCTGGTTGGAGGGGTGTATGCTGGGCGAAGAACATTCAGAAATCTCTTCCAATACACATTGCCTGTGAGCATCAGAGGTGAACCAGTTGCATACACAGCTTGAGCAAGACATTCATCAGTATTTCTCTATGTACCGCTATTGAGTAAAAAAAACTAAAATACAATTCCATGTGCAGTTAGATTAAACAACTCCTTTGTAAGATACATTTTTTTAAATTAAACATGTATGGAAATGGGTGAATTGACACTCCTCAGTTAGCAGGCTCAAGCAAGCTAAAACTCACATGGTTGCAAAACTAACTAGCAGAAATTTTTAACAAATTAGAAATGATTTAAACACTATGCTGTAGGCTACTATTTACTAGTTAACAAAAAAATTATGTATGTCATGTAAAATATATTCACCCCACCCAGTATTGTAATCAAAACTTACCAGAAAGCATGTAGTCCTTGGCTCAGACAGTGTAGTAGTGTGGGCTCAATAGCATCTCATTAGATCTTGAGAATCAGCTGTACATGTGATGGAAGAATGCACTGTGCATGCAGATTGTTGCAATTCCATTGAATTGGGTATAGTTTGACCAAAATATGCCGCAAGACATAGAATTGACTAATGTGTATCCCACAAAAAGGTTCACTGTTATAAGCTAACTTTTTTAAGAATTTAAGCAAAATTCCCCAAATTCCCGGGCTTAACTTCCCATGGAAAATTTCCGGAAAAATTCAGGAAATTAACCGGAAAGTTTCCGACCCTTTGCAACCCTAGTCTTAACACACCAAGACAGTTAGGAAGAGGGCACGACAAAACCTATTCCCCCTCAGGAGACTGAAAAGATTTGGCATGGGTCCTCAAAAGGTTCTACAGCTGCACCATCGAGAGCATGTTGCATCACTGCCTGGTATGGCAACTGCTCGGCCTCCGACCGCAAGGCACTACAGAGGGTAGTGCATGCGGCCCAGTACATCACTGGTGCCAAGCTTCCTGCCATTTAGGACCTCTATACCAGGCGGTGTCAGAGGAAGGCCCTAAAAATTGTCAGACTCCAGCCACCCTAGTCATAGACTGTTCTCTCTTCTTCCGCATGGCAAGCGGTCCTGGAGCGCACAGTCTAAGTCCAAGAGGCTTCTAAACAGGTTCTACCCCCAATCCACAGGACTCTTGAACATCTAATCAAATGGCTACTCCCCCTTTTTACACTGCTGCTACTCTCTGTTATTTGTCATGCATAGTCACTTTAATAACTCTACCTACATGTACATATTACAATTACCTCAACTAACCGGTGCCCCCGCACATTGCCACTGCCTGGTACCCCCAGTATATAGCCTCGCTATTGTTATTTTACTGCTGATCTTGAATTTTTTGTTTGTTTTTCTTAGTTGTATTTTTAAGTATGTTTTTACATATATTTTGTTTATCTGCGTTGTTGGTTAGGGCTTGTAAGTAAGCATTTCACTGTAAGGTCTTCACCTGTTGTATTAGGCACATGTTACAAATACGATTTGATACTCAAATTTTCCCTATACCCATCATGAGGTTGCTACATCCTAGCCTATGAATGACAGGTAACAACGTAGGTGCACACAGGTCTAAGGCACTGCGTCTCAGTGCTAGAGGCATAACTACAAACCCTGGTTCGATCCCGGGCTGTATCACAACCGGCTGTGATTGGGAGTCCCATAAGGCGGCACACAATTGTCCCAGCATCGTCCGGGTTAAGGGAGGGTTTGGCCGGGGTAGGCCATCATTGTAAAATAAGAATTTGTTCTTAATTAACTGACTTGCCTAGTTAAATAAATACATGCATTCAATACCACCTTGCACACTCTTGCCTGCATCTAGCTGATATAAGGTGTAATCATTAGTCCAACATTTTGCAAATGAGACAAATTCAGGTATTTTTTATCCCTGCTTTGTTTGCTTCCGTTTGAGAAATGTTTTTCAACAGAATCAGTGGAATGAATACACCCCTGATCACGCATAAACACAGTTCACTTTCATAGCAGCCACGTTGTATTCCTTCTCACCTCTATGCACTCTCCTCTACTCACCTATTCCTTTCGTTTGTGGACTTCAATGAACAACACATCAGCTGTATGTGACCTAGCGAAAAAACCTTTCCAAGCCAAACCATGTCATAACTGCTACACACAGCCTACGTCGTTGTCCCCATATTAGCTAAAGTAACGTTTTAGTCAATATAGCTAATAGAACTAATGCGTTAGTAAACTTGCTGCAATCATGCAGTAACATTACAGTGTATAGTCAGTAAGCAGTTACACCGGCGGGCACCGGTGGCAATACATTTGTTAAACCTAAAGCTTACCTATTACTTGGAAGAGTTCCAGTGTTGTGTTGGATAGTCATAGCCAGCTAGCTAACATAGCATCCCTCTGTTTGAGCCGGGTGTTTGAGTAACTAAACTGGCCAGCTGCATTTTGCTAGCTAAGTAAGGGAAACTGAAAGTGAAAGAAAATGACTCTATCTCTTGCTTCTCCTTAATTTTTGAATAAAGGAATTTGTTGAAAACTGTTCAACTATTGTCTTAATCTCTTGGAGTCAACTACTCACCACATTTTATGCACTGCACTCCTAGCTAGCTGTAGCTTATGCTTTCAGTGCAGGATTCATTCTCTGATCCTTTGATCGGGTGGACAACATGTCAGTTCATGCTGCAAGAGCTCTAATATGTTGGAGGACATCCTCCGGAAGTTGTCATAATTACTGTGTAAGTCAATTTAAGGCAGTAATAACCAAGAGCCTCCTAGGTTTTGTATTGAAGCCAATATACCAAGAGGAGGGCGGAAGCTTGTTGTCCTCCAGCTACACCATGGTGCTACCCTACAGAGTGTTGCTGAGGCTACTGTAGACCTTCATTACAGAACAATGTGTTTTAATCAATTATTTGGTGATGTGAATATATTTAGTCCATCTTTATCTAAAAAGGATAACTTTTTCAATGTTATCAATACAATTTTTATTTTTTGAAATTCACAGGAGTGTCCTCCCCTTCCTCTGAGGAGCCTCCACTGTTATGTTGTGGTCCACTGTGTGGTCCACTGTGTATGTTGGAAAGGAGGTTACACAGGGGAAATAGATAGATAGCAATTTTTTTGTATTGCAGTGAGTGATTCACTTCGGAGTTTGCTGAGTCATGTCAGTTATGTGTGTTCTTAGATTGTGCCTGTGTCTTTCTCAGGGCTGTGATGTCATGGCAGCAGCCAGTGTGACAAGACCCGGCAATGTCCAGACCACAGAGAAATCACAGTTAACCTTGAAAGGTATAAGCAACTTTTAATTCCTCTCATCTATCACCTGCTCTTGTAACCTACTCTAATACTCACCCTCTTCCCTGTGTCTGTGTAGATTTCTCTTAAACTCATGACAACCTGGTTCCCCAAGCTATTATTGTCCCACTTTCATTTTTCAGCCTCCATTGTTATTCCACTTTTCCATTTGTTCTCCCTGCATTTTATTACTCCCTTTCCTCTCTCTTTTCCTCAGTTAATATTGCATGCACTACTATGCTGTCACCCATCACTCACTCCCCCACTCGTATAAGATCAAATGAAACAAGTTTAATTCACCTTGACAGTTTTAAATAATTGGAACATTTCAGGTCTGTCCTCCTTGTTGAAAAGATTCAGCAGTATCCTAACAGTTATTCGGCCCAAGTTTTCCTGAGCGGATATATAATTCAGTTCAATGTTAATTTCGACATGGATAGCCACGGTAGCCAGGAAGGTTTGACATTTCGCTGGCCAAGTGAGCATCACATTAATATGGAGCAATCAACAACACATTTAAGAACAGAAGTACACTGTGCCTAAACTACCACCCTGTTTGCCTGTGACAGCTAGAGGGCGGCATTTGCATTTTAGTGTTTGCTTGTCATACAGTTACAAATCCAGAGTAGCTGTAATAAGTATTTGTATTACAAACTGTAGTTTAGGGATTGGCTGGAGTTGGTGTACCACAGTAGTCTTTTTTGTATTTTGCTATATGTTCAACAATTGTTAATTTTTTTTCTTCTTCACCAAGTGGTCTCAGCAAAGCCTCAGTCACCCAAGCTGCCCACCCGCTCCAGACTCAGCTCTTTTGTGGAGGTGACTGCAGATGGCCTGACTAGTGAAACCAAGAAAACGGGCAAACGAACTGGACACCTTGAGCTACAGTGGAATGAGGACCTCACCCTGTGAGCCCACCTAATCTCAACCTCACTTACTCTGTTGTTGATGCTTGTATATTGTTTAGAGTGTGTGTGTGTGTGTGTGTGTGTGTGTGTAAGGTAGGCCTATTTGACTGTGTATCTGATTATGACTTGTGTAGGAATGTGACGCCTCAGAGCCGGTTAGATCTTAAGCTGTGGAGCTGCCACACTTTGAGGAAGGAGTTACTGGGGACTGCCACCATTGACCTTCTTGACACTCTGCGTACACATGATGGCAAGAGTAAGACAATAAAAGTTTATTTTTATGTAGGCCATTGTCCATGGATAGTTAGCAGGACTCCCAGTCATGCTACTGTAGTATTCTATCTACTTTAAAATATTTGGGGTTACCCTCTACCGAACTGCAAGTTCAAGTTTACAATTGTGGAAGTCTTACATTTTTTTTACAAACATGTCAGAGAAAGAACTTTGGTTTTCTATACGCAGTTGATAGGTCACTGCTCTTCAATAACCTATCTCTTATCATCCATCTTACTTTTCCCAAATCCTTCATTTTCTTTCTATTTCGTTTTCCTTCCCTCCATCCCACACTTCCCCCTAACCCTCCAGTGGAGAATCTGCAGCTCAGTCTGGTCTTGCAGACCGAGAACAAAGGCTCACTTGTAGCTGGAGGCGAGCTGAACGTCTGTCTGGACGGCCTGGTTGTTGATCTGGGATCTTTGCCCAATGGCAGCACAGCAACAGACAGTGAGTCCCGCCTTGCAACACACACACACATTAACACTTACAAAAGAGTGCACACTCTTTTTTTTAATGCAAACAAAATCTTCCCACACACTTTCTTTCTCATATTCTCTATCTTGCTCTCTGGTATATATTCACTCGCTTTACAGTTAGTGACTTATGCTTTTCAGACTCCACCCAAGCAAGAAGTGCAGGGCTCATTTGGAGAACGGCAAAGAGTGTACTTTGATGTTGCGGTGGAGTTTTTAATGTAACGTAATGTGATAGAATAGTGATGTTTTGAGCCATCATGTTACTAGTGTGCAAGTTTGCACACAGTCTTTCACATGTTGAGAAGAAGACCAAAGAGTTTTATGTGGCTATTTGACAATTACAACTTTCCAAATTTGCACGTAGGCCTAGTTGATACTATTGCTAAATATCCACTATAACTTGTGAACACAGAAACATAATTAGCTGGTAACTCTTTAGTCTCACAATGACGCCGGCGCGTTTTGGACTTGTAACCCCTTTAAAACATTGAGTTTGAGCTACAGACTTCTGGGTTGTACTATTGAATTTGTCTAGACCAACAATTAGTCTGTGTGATTAATGAGGGCTTAGCTAAAGCGCTGTTTGTGAGACAAGGGCGGATCCTGAAGGGGCCCGGGCTGGATCTTTTTATAAAAACCTCTGTAAAGTCCAAATGGTTTGAGCTGCAAACTATTAAAAGAGATCTCAAAGCTGAGATCTCTCACGAACACGCACATGTAACATGTTTTGCTCTAAAGCAACACAAGAGTCATTAGAAGGTAAGGGGTTCTTCTACATAGATCATAGGAAATCCCAGGACGTAGTGTCTGTAATACTGTATGTAATAAGATCACATTGTTTCTGTCACAAACACAACACAGTTGTCAAGGACTCGTTGGATATTAATTTCCCACTGATCAAACCATTTCTGTACTTTCAGCATTCATATAAAGTCATTTTTATCACATTTTTGCTTTGTCTGACCTTATTTTTATTATTGTGACTATTTATGTGAAATTAATTTGTTTATACTTGTTGTCCTGAAAATAAAATGGCCAAACACTTCATTGTGAGGCTAAATGTAAGGACTGGACATGCAGATAAATGAAAGTCTGATTTTGAAGCAGATTTTTGCTGTGTTTTCGGGACAGATAGGGTTAACGACAGTGACAGGTCTTTTTATGTTGTCAACACTTTACTGCATGTATACAAATGAGTGATAAAAAAGCCCACCCAAACAGTGCAGCAGCGTCTTCTGTTTACAAACAGCAGACAAATATACTTTTGTGAGACAAAGATTGGACTTGTCTCTTGAGTTTGTTAAATGTTGTTTTTAATGAATAACAACACATTAAATTGACTTATAGAGGTGGCTTGAATTTCTCAGTTCATGCATCTCTCATCTGTGTATGAAATAACACACAAGCCTTTTCATTCCGAATCACAGAGCCAGAATGTTTCCTAGTGAATGAACACAGCACAAGTCAGGGTTGGGTTTCTGAGCGTATGGTTCATAAATGTGTATCTTTGTGTGTTTAAACAGTACCAGTCAAAGTTTGAACACACCTACTCATTCAAGGGTTTTTCTTTATTTTTACTATTTTCTAGTGAAGACACCAAAACTATAAAATAACACACATGGAATCATGTAGTAACCAAATAAGTGTTAAACAAATCAAAATGCATTTTGTATTTGAGATTCTTCAAAGTAGCCACCATTTGCCTTGATGACAGCTTTGCACACTCTTGGCATTCTCTCAACCAGCATCGTGAGGAAGTCACGTGGAATTCATTTCAATTAACAGGTGTGCCTTGTTAATTTGTGGAATTTCTTTCCTTCTTAATGCGTTTGAGCCAATCAGTTGTGTTGTGACAAGGTAAGGGTATACAGAAGATGGCCCTATTTGGTATAAGACCAAGTCCATATTATGGCAAGAACAACTCAAATAAGCAAAGAGAAACGATAGTCCATCGTTACTTTAAGAAATTAAGGTCAGTCAATGCGGAACATTTCAAGAACTTTTAAAGTTTCTTCAAGTGCAGTCGCAAAACCATCAAGCGCTATGATGAACCTGGGTCTCATGAGGACCGCCACAGGAAAGGAAGACCAAGAGTTACCTCTGCTGCAGAGGAAAAGTTCATTAGAGTTACCAGCCTCAGAAATTGCAGCCCAAATAAATGCTTCATAGAGTTCAAGTAACATACACAATTTCAACATCAACTGTTCAGAGGAGACTGCGTGAATCAGGCCTTCATGGTTGAATTTCTGCAAAGAAACCACTACTAAAGGACACCAATAATAAGAAGAGACTTGCTTGGACCAAGAAACACAAGCAATGTACATTAGACCAGTAAAAAAACAATCTGTCCTTTGGTCTGATGAGTCCAAATTTGAGATTTTTGGTTCCAGCCGTCGTGTCTTTGTGAGACGCAGAGTAGGTGAACGGATGATCTCTGCATGTGTGGTTCCCACTGTGAAGCATGAAGGAGGAGGTGTGGGGGTGCTTTGCTGGTGACACTGTGAGTGTCACTGTCATTTAGAATTCAAGGCATATTAATCAGCATGGCTACCACAGCATTCTGCAGCGATACGCCATCCCGTCTGGTTTGTACTTAGTCGCACTATAATTTGTTTTTCAACAGGACAATGACCCAACACACCTACAGGCTGTGTAAAGGCTATTTAAACAAGAAGGAGAGTGATGGAGTGCTTCATCAGATGATCTGGCCTCCACAATCCCCCAGCCTCAATCCAATTGAGATGATTTTGGATGAGTTGGACCGCAGAGTGAAGGAAAAGCAGCCAACAAATGCTCAGCATTTGTGGGAACTCCTTCAATAATGTTCAAAAAGCATTTCAGGTGAAGCTGGTTGAGAGAATTCCAAGAGTGTGCAAAGCTGTCATCAAGGCAAGGGGTGGTTACGTTGAAGAATCTCAAATATAAAATATATTTGGATTTGTTGAACACCTTTTTTGGTTACTAAATGATGCCATGTGTGTGATTTCATATTTTTCATGTCTTCACTATTATTCTTCAATGTAGAAAATAGTAAAAATAAAGAAAAACCCTTGAATGAGTAGGTGTGTCCAAACTTTTGACTGGTACTGTATATTGTGTGTGTTTATGCCTGTGCATGAATGTTAATATTGTTCTTAAATCGATGAATAGGCTTTACAACCCCTGTTCCATTCAGATTTGTTACTTTGGTGTTCCCCAAGCGCTCTTTCACACCTGCACGCCGTCATCACGCATAGCCATGCACACGCTTGGGAGTGCTTATGTGGAATTTGTTTCTCAAAATTGCGTAATTGACTCTGGTTTCTGTGAGTTGTGCAGGACAATCGGCTCCTGTGATCCGGGGGGTTTCCTCTCTGCCTGGCTGGGTAGGAGCTCACTGTGGGACAGGGGGAAGGGAGGGGGAAGAAGTCTATTAAGGGAATGAATATGTGCTTTCTGAAGTCTTAGTGTGTGTGTGTGTGTGTTGCAGGGGGAGTGTTAGTGAATAGAGGTCTGGAGTGTGTGCTCTTTTAAGGGGCTACGTGTATGAAGGTCTGGAGTGTGTGCCTTCTGGCGGGGGGGGGGGGGGGGGTGTATAAAGGTTCAAGTGTGCGCCGTGTTGCAGGGGGAAGGTGTGTTAAGGCCCTCTGTGTTCTCTCTAAAGGCAGCTCTGTTAGTTTAGTGTTTTCCCTCATTTCCCCTGGCAGTTTTTCTGACACGCTGACACACACTGCTACCATAAACAGACCTTTGTGCTGCAGCCAGTGAAAAACACATCCAGACCAGACAGAACTCACCTTTACGTATATACAGGCCTAAACGGACAAACACATGCACTCTTATGCATGTGCATTGCACACACTCTTATACATGCAGGCACATCATATAAAGCAACAGACATATAAACTCTGCAAAAAAAGAAACGTCCTCTCACTGTCAACTGCGTTTATTTTCAGCAAACTTAACATGTGTAAATATTTGTATGAGCATAACAGGATTCAACAACTGAGACATAAACTGAACAAGTTCCACAGACATGTGGCTAACAGAAATAGAATAATGTGTCCCTAAACAAAGGGGGGTTCCAAAATCAAAAGTAACAGTCAGTGTCTGGTGTGGCCACCAGCTGCATTAAGTACTGCAGTGCATCTCCTCCTCATGGACTGCCCCATATTTGCCAGTTCTTGCTGTGAGATGTTACCCCACTCTTCCATCAAGGCACCTGCAAGTTCCCGGACATTTCTGGGGGGAATGGCCCTAGCCCTCACCCTCCGATCCAACATGTCCCAGACTTGCTCAATGGGATTGAGATCCGGGCTCTTCCC
Source organism: Oncorhynchus mykiss (assembly GCF_057628025.1). Classification (NCBI taxonomy): domain Eukaryota; kingdom Metazoa; phylum Chordata; class Actinopteri; order Salmoniformes; family Salmonidae; genus Oncorhynchus; species Oncorhynchus mykiss. Next base: position 25,971,518 of record NC_143022.1, read on the forward strand.
TGCCCATGGCAGAGCATTGACAATTCCTGTCTTGCAGGAAACCACGCACAGAACGAGCAGTATGGCTGGTGGTATTGTCATGCTGGAGGGTCATGTCAGTATGAGCCTGCAGGAAGGGTACCACATGAGGGAGGAGGATGTCTTCCCTGTAACACACAGCGTTGAGAACAAGCTCAGTCCGATGACGCTATGACACACCGCCCCAGACCATGACGGACCCTCCACCTCCAAATCGATCCTGCTCCAGAGTACAGGCCTCGGTGTAACGCTCATTCCTTTGACGATAAACGCGAATCCGACCATCACCCCTGGTGAGACAAAACCGCGACTCATCAGTAAGGGGCACATTTTGCCAGTCCTGTCTGGTCCAGCGACGGTGGGTTTGTGCCCATAGGCGACATTGTTTCAGGTGATGTCTGGTGAGGACTTGCCTTACAACAGGTCTACAAGCCCTCAGTCCAGCCTCTCTCAGCCTATTGCAGACAGTCTGAGCACTAATGGAGGGATTGTGCGTTCCTGGTGTAACTCGGGCAGTTGTTGTTGCCATCCTGTACCTGTCCCGCAGGTGTGAGGTTCGGATGTACCGATCCTATGCAGGTGTTGTTACACGTGGTCTGCCACTGCGAGGACGATCAGCTGTCCGTCCTGTCTCCCTGTAGTCTCCCTTAAGCGTCTCACAGTATGGACATTGCAATGTATTGCCCTTGCCACATCTGCAGTCCTCATGTCTCTTTGCAGCGTGCCTAAGGCACCTTCACGCACTTGAGCAAGGACCTTGGATCTTTCTTTGGTGTTTTTCAGAGTCAGTAGAAAGGCCTCTTTAGTGTCACAAGTTTTCATAACTGACCTTAATTCAAATCAAAGGTATTTATAAAGCCCTTTTTACATCAGCTGATATATCAAAGTGCTGTACATGAACTCAGCCTAAAACCCCAAACGGCAAGCAATGCAGGTGTAGAAGCACGGTGGCTAGGAAAAACTCGCTAGAAAGGCCAGAACCTAGGAAGAAACCTAGAGAGGAACCAGGCTATGAGGAGTGCCCAGACCTCTTCTGGCTGTGCCGGGTGGAGATTATAACAGAACATGGCCAAGATGTTCAAATGTTCATAGATGACCAGCAGGGTCAAATAATAATCATCACAGTGATTGTCAATGCTGCAACAGGTCAGCACCTCAGGAATCAATGTCAGTTGGCTTTTCATAGCCGATCATTCAGAGTATTTCTTTCTCTAATTGCCTACCGCCTGTAAACTGTTAGTGTCTTAACGACCGTTCCAAAGGTGCATGTTCATTAATCGTTTATACAAGCATGGGAAACAGTGTTTGAAGCCTTCCAATAAAGATCTGTGAAGTTATTTGGATTTTTACGAATTGTCTTTGAAAGACAGGGTCCTGAATATATATGTGTGTGTGTGTGTGTGTGTGTGTGTGTGTGTGTGTGTGTGTGTGTGTGTGTGTATGTATGTATTCAGGACCCTGTCTTTCTTTTATATATATATAAACACACACAGTATGTTCAGAATAATTGTGAAACTGTTGTTAAACCATATGTAAATATTGCCAATAACAAAAGGCAAATAAAATCAACCTTCTTGGGGGGATGGAGTTGGGGAGGAGGCTAGCTGCTGATGTAGGATTGGCTCTTCAGTTAGATGGATTTTAGGGGAAAACATGGAATCCAATCCGCTTTGGCTCAACTCGTTGAAACATTAACTTTTGGGTGGATTTCAAGTAGCAGTGTGCCACCAGCAGATGGTTTCCCCCTTTAACCACTTTCCGACTTACTGTTCCTCCATCTCCGGAAAGTTTAGCTAAGGCAACACAAACAAACAGATCTGTCTCATGTCTCTCAGGGGGTGTATGAGGGCAACCGCTAGACTTAGCTATGTCATTGGATGATGCATTCAGGGCAGTATGAGACAGTGGTTTCTCCTCAACTAGACCGTTTATGTTACGTGTCCAATGGAGTCTCACAAGAGGTCCTTTCATTCAGGTTAAACAGGCACACAGGCTTGTTTTTCTCAGTAACAACTCAGACCCTGCCTCAGGTAAACAGGTAATCTATTAACACATTAAAGCTGCAATATGTAACTTTTTGGCCGATCCGACCAAATTCACATAGAAATGTTAGTTATAGATCTGTCATTCTAAGAAGATAGCAAGTCTAAGAAGTGGTAGATCTGTTTTATGTGTGCGGTTTTTATGCTTCCCGTCCTTCAGTTTTTTTTAATTGTATTTATTTTTTTGCGTCTTTCTTTTTTTATACACCAGCTGAAAATACGATATTAGGGGTTATGTAAAATATATTTTACAGCGTTTTAGATGGTACAGTGATTCTCTACACACTATACTTTCTTGTTTTGTCACATATACTGATTTCTTGGTGGTTAGTTACTGCAGCTCGTGGCCCACTCCTATTATGTGTCCCTGTTTTATAATGAAAGGCATGTTATTGGGCTGTGGTTTCAGTCAGGGCAGGGAATGAACACACTCATTCAGTCACAGACCACATTCTATAGCAGTGAAAATTGGTCTCTTGAAACCGTAACCGTCAAGTGTGCTGTGATTTTTGTTATTCTCTATAGACATTGGATGGTATATATTCTTTTCTTACTAATGGTTATAATGAAGTTTGGTGTATTGATGGTGTGTCCTTTGTCTGTCCTGTTTGTACAGAGATACTGCAGTCGGACAGATCAAACCTACGCAGGACCCAGAGTGAGGAAACCTCCAGTACAGCCTGCAGCCCCCGCGGCAGGTGAGAACGAACAAACATACAAATACTTATTTTTACTGACCTGAGCTATTTGTACTCAATTCATACCCCTATAGAATACAGGTTGTATGAACAAACTATTTCACACAAATAGATTCACTCATTTCACAGTTTGGATGTATAGAGATTTACTATATGTTTCTCTAGTCCCTTGTACACATACGTCTGAGCATACACACGGCCTCTCCGAAGTCTTACTTAAAACACAAATATACCCCTTTGAGGGAAATGGTCAATGCAGTGATCCAACACAGAGATGCCTTAATCAGACCAATGATAAGTTACAGATAATGAGCATGCCAAGCGTGAGACACTGCTGTACTGCAACACACAGATGTATGGTATTTCCCTGAAAACATTAGAGGGCATTGCTGTGGACCTTTTTGTTTGGAACACCATTCAACAGCGCCATCCATCTGTCCCTAAAGAGAGGAGTAGAAAGGGAGGTGTAGAGAGAAGTGCGGAGTTCTACGTTTTTTTTGGTGCTTCTGTATTCTCCCATGACGAGAAGCATGTACCCCCCCCCCCCCCTTTCCCAATGGGGAAAAAGCCAAAAGGTTTATATGTTCTCCTGTCCTTTTCCAAATTACTGTTCTTCTGTCCCGCTTTTAGTATAGGTAGTTGGTGGGGGGAAAAACTCACTGTGAATAGACAACTTTTCAGAACCTTACTCAAGTTTCCATTGATAATGATCCAACTTTGTACTCAGCATTCTGATGTCTGGGGGGTAAAAACCAACATGTTTTCATTGTATAAAAGCACTTGTAGGAAATAACCTATATTTAGCTTTAGGAAAATACGAGTATATTTTGAGAGGGAAAGTTCTCACACTGACTCTTCTTTGTTTGTGTGTATGCATGCCCTGCCGCCTGTGTGTGAGATGTGTTGAGCTGCTTTTTCAACATTTTCAAGTCAAAGTATCAAACATTTTCTTTATTCTACTCCAAAGTTTCAGCTGCAAACATATTTTATATTAACATTTACGTCAGTAGCTTAGCTTTACATCGCAAATCTACATTCTGTCCATTTTAGGAGATGGAGAGAATTTAATTTTATGTGGTGTGATTGATCCTGACCCCTCTCCTGTGTCTGTGTACGTGTTCTGGTCAGGACTCACAGACACTCTGCAGAGGATTCGCAAGGGGGTTCCCCGGGGGTCGCTCTGGCTAATGGAGAGCCAAGTGAGGAGCAGAGTCCTGGGGCTTCTGGTCGCAACTACTCGGCCAAGAACTCTCACAGCAGCCCTGGGAGTGCAGGTACTATAACCTTGGAGACATGATTATTTTTCTGTCACTCTCCATTCACTTGACACTAGAATTGATACATTTTTCCCAGTGTGGGTCAATCAACTCCTTTACCTGCCCTACCCCAAAGGTAAAGTTGAGCTGACTGCCAATGGGCTGGAGAATGGCCGTAGCAGCCTGACTCGTCATACACCCCCACCATCCTCCCCGCCGGCCCAGTCCCCAGCCCCCAGCAGCAGCAGCCCCTCTCCTGGGCTAGACGGCACAATCCTCCCTCCTCCTACAGAGGCACCCCCTGCTGGAGCTAACCCAGACCCCGCCAACCCAACCACTGCCACAGAGCCGGTTCCAGAGTTACTACCCACTGGGTAAGAGTTTGCGTGTAGGTGCTTGTGCGTGTCTGATTGGCATTATGGTCAATCTCCTCACATGTAACTTGACTGAGCTAACATGCCTCTCTCTCTCTCTCTCTCTCTCTCTCTCTCTCTCTCTCTCTCTCTCTCTCGCTCTCTCTCTCTGCCTCTGCCTCTCTCTCTCTCTCTCTGCCTCTCTCTCTCTCTCTCTGCCTCTCTCTCTCTCTCTCTGCCTCTCTCTCTCTCTCTCTCTCTCTGCCTCTCTCTTTCTCTCTCTCTTTCTCTCTGCCTCTCTCTCTGCCTCTCTCTCTCTATGCCTCTCTCTCTCTCTGCCTCTCTCTCTCTCTGCCTCTCTCTCTGCCTCTCTCTCTGCCTCTCTCTCTCTCTCTCTCTGCTTCTCTCTCTGCCCCTCTCTCTCTCTCTGCCCCTCTCTCTCTCTCTGCCCCTCTCTCTCTCTCTGCCTCTCTCTCTCTCTCTCTCTCTCTCTCTCTCTCTCTCTCTCGCTCTCTCTCTCTCTGCCTCTCTCTCTCTGCCTCTCTCTCTCTCTCTCTCTCTCTCTCTCTGCCTCTCTCTCTCTCTCTCTCTCTCTCTCTCTCTGCCTCTCTCTCTCCCTCTCTCTCTGCCTCTCTCTCTCTCTCTCTCTGCCTCTCTCTCTATCTCTGCCTCTCTCTCTGCCTCTCTCTGCCTCTCTCTCTCTCTGCCCCTCTCTCTCTCTCTGCCTCTCAGCTGGGAGCAACGAGTTCTGCCCCATGGCAGGGTGTACTATGTGGACCACAACACAAAGACCACCACCTGGGAAAGACCACTTCCACCTGGGTCAGTCAGCCTACACACTTTGACCTCTACTCCCCCTCTTCCTCTCTTTATCTCACACTTCCTACCATCAGAGGAGGGTGCTGACAGTTAACCAGCCCAGTGCATGATGGGAATATATCTTTCAATTCAATTCAAGGGCTTTATTGTCATGGGAACATGTTCACATTGCCAATTTCCAGTATCTCTTTCTGTGAAGGGGAGATCGTGCCCACTCGTGAACATTCCCTGCATGTTTCTCCTTAGCTCAGACTGCTGCCTATATAAACATACAGAGCTGGAGGATCCTAGCAGGGTGGTGTTGGGGTGTGAAGTGGGCCCACAGTCAGGGAGTGGCAGACTCATTCACAGCACAGTAACATTCCTGGGGGTCTGACTCTGGACAGTCAAATGAACTGAGACTAGTCTTATTTTCTCTGGCTGGAAGAAGCTGACTCCATTAAATATGATAAATTACTGAATAATTGGTTTGCGCCACTCCCCACCCCAACTTAGACTATCCTATCCATTTAGAGGAGTCCTTTTCTTACAGTAGTAGTGTGTGTCAGGTCTGTTAGTGTGTGTTTTATGTGTTTGGCCATTTGGTCTCTCATCTCTTTAACAGGCTGTGAATCACCAGCACTGATTGTTTGAGTCTCTGTTGATTTCCAGTGGTGTTTCTCACTGTGTGCTGCGGAACCCAGCTCTCTCTTGTGGCGGTACCAGAGCCTTTTATTGCCATTTTATTTCAGTGAATATTTATTGATTTTCATTTGCGCTGTGTGAGAAGCCTGTTTGAGGTAAAGCTCACTCCTGCCCCGTCTCACTTTTTCCACAGAAGGGAACGGTCTGGAGAACAAAAGTCCTTTCTTAGAAAGAGCACATGTATGCAGCGCTATTCTGGACCCATATGAGGCTCAATTAGCGTCTCGCCTCTCGGAGGCTGGACTGGTTCTGACTACAGCTGCCGGATTTAGTGCTTAGTGCTTGGTACACGTACCTGGTCTGAGTTAGCATGGAGCTGCCACACACCCAACCTCCAACCGTAGTGCAGCTCAGATGAAAGGCGTGGTGTGGGCCTGCATTAATGGGTTTTGAGCTGAGCTCTTTTTCTAGCAGCGTAGGGGTTTAACTGCTCTCATGTTCCAGACAGTATGGGAGCCACAGTACTGTTCTGTGGATATAGGAGCCACTGTACTGCTCTGTGGGATATAGGAGTCACAGTACTGCTCTGTGAGATATAGGAGCCACAGTACTGCTCTGTAGGATATAGGAGCCACAGTACTGCTCTGCAGGATATAGGAGCCACAGTACTGCTCTGTGGGATATAGGAGCCACAGTACTGCTCTGTGGGATATAGGAGCCACTGTACTGCTCTGTGGGATATATGAGTCACAGTACTGCTCTGTGAGATATAGGAGCCACAGTACTGCTCTGTAGGATATAGGAGCCACAGTACTGCTCTGTAGGATATAGGAGCCACAGTACTGCTCTGTAGGATATAGGAGCCACAGTACTGCTCTGTAGGATATAGGAGCCACAGTACTGTTCTGTGGGATATAGGAGCCACAGTACTGCTCTATAGGATATAGGAGCCACAGTACTGCTCTATAGGATATAGGAGCCACAATACTGTTCTGTAGGGTCTCAGGGAAACAGCAGCACAGGGAACAGGGAGGGATGTTACATTGCGTCTCTCAAAGTTCCTTTTTGAGGAATTTCTGAGCTGTGTGTGTGTTAGCATACAGAAGTATTTGCTGTTTTGTCTTCCAAATACTGTTCTGGTTTAGTCAGATATATGAGAACAGCAGCAGCAGCCTGCACACATAATAAAACACAACTGTACTGAACTGGGAATGTGCTTGTGTTGGTTTACATGTGTTTCTGTGGGATAATGCATATCTTAATCTTGTGTTTGCATATCCTAGCTTGTCTATGTCCATAATTATATATGTCTGTGTGTGTATGTCCGTTTGTACATTTGAATGAGTCTCACTCCTCTCTCTCTGTCCCTGTACAGTTGGGAGAAGCGTGTGGACCAGCGAGGCAGGTTCTACTATGTGGACCACAACACCAGAACCACCACGTGGCAGCGACCCACAGAAGAATCAGTCCGGAACTATGAGCAGTGGCAGTCCCAGCGCAACCAGCTCCAAGGGGCAATGCACCAGTTCAGCCAGAGGTTCCTCTACCAGGTAACTCAACATAGAACTACTGTACTGTCTGTACTACTTATTTAGCCCCTTTAGGTGTGGCCCTCTAAAAGCTTTCCCTCAGCATATAATTCTGGGTAAAACACAAGGGTACAGAAGGGCATTCGTTGAGGTAAAAATAATAAAGCATTCTGAATCTGAAATGGGCGTTCCATGGTACATCAAATTACTGAAATGAGCTGAAACTCTCATTGGTTTCTATTAAAACCTCCCTGCTCCCACCCACCCAGTCTGCTCAACAAGCTAATTCTGAACCTCTTTTCAAAATAACATCCACCTCATTGATTATGAGTAACCATGAGTCCCTGAGAACTAGCTGTCCGGTCTGCTGTTGCTGGTAGGCGGATTCTGTTTTGGAATGCCGCTTCGCTGTTAGCTTGCTTATTTTTAGGCCGGTCTGTGCAAAATTAGTTGGGGGGGCGGGGGTGATCAGCTGGCTGCTTGGGACTCTGACGTCACTCACCCCCCTCCATGGCCAGATAAGAGCACGTTTAGTCCATACTATACTTTTAGCTTTGCTCGTCATTTGAGAGAGATCATTCACTTGCATTCTGTATCAAATGTTACCAGGTTCGAGAATGTTGCATATATGTGCTGGTGCGTTTGTGAGCTGAGCCCATTATAATGTCATGATCGATTTAAAGTAGACTGGCCCCTTGACCCTGCTCATTGTCACGTGCTAAGACAGAAATGTCAAACTTGACTCCCAACATTACAGCTGTGAGAGCACACATGCTTGCTCGCTCATCGCTTACACACACACACACACACACACACACACACACACACACACACACACACACACACACACATAGGAACAACTATGTGACACAGTACACACCAAGACATAGATTAAGTACATAACACACAGTACATAACACAACACAAAGAGCAGTCAGTCATTGACTGCTGTTTCTGCCTCCAAAATTCCCCCTTTTCTACCTCCTGCTTCTTATTCGCTCTGTCCATTCTCACTGAAAGAGGGGTTCATGCAGCAACACCACTGGAACTGGTCCATTGTCTCAGTACTCAACTACCTACTTAAAGGCCCAAGGCAGTCAAAATGTGATTTTTCCTGTTTTAAATGTAATAATTGATTGTATTTATATAGTGCTTTTCTGCTAACTGAGGTATTCAAAGCACTTTACAGAGTAGGGGGGAAACTCACCTCATCCACCACGGTGATGCACAGCGATCATTTTGTGCCAGAACACTTACCAGCTATCAGGTGGAGAGTGATATATGCCCAATAGGAGTGATTAGGTGGCCATGGTGGAATGGGACCAGGGTGGGCATGAAGCCATTACATCAGGGTTAACATCCCCACTCTTACAATAAGGTCATATTTATTTTTTTAAACCCCTTTTTCTCCCCAATTTAGTGGAATCCAATTGCTTGTTACAGTCTTGTCTCATCGAAGGTCAAGAGCCATGCGTCTTCCGAAACACAACCCAAACAATCTGCACTGCATCTTGACACAATTCCCACTTAACCTGAAAGCCAGCCACACCATTGTGTGGGAGGAAACACCATACACCTGGCGACCGTGTCAGCGTGCACTATGCCTGGCCCGCCACAGTAATCGCTGGTGCGGGATGGGACAAGGACATCCCTGCCGGCCAAACCCTCCCCTAACCCGGACGACGCTGGACCAATTGTGCGCCGCCCCATGGGTCTCCCGGTTGCGGCTGGCTGCGACAGCCTGGACTCGAACCCAGAATCTCTAGTGGCACAGTTAGCACTGCCTTAAAGCATTGTGCCACTCAAGAGGCCTACAATACGTTCTATGGGATATTTAATTACCACATAGAGTCAGGAAACCCGTTTAACGTCCCATCTGAAGGTCTACACCCTATGCAGGGCATTGTCCCCTTCACTGGGGCATTGGGATCTCTTTAGACTACAGGGAAAAGTGAACTCTACTGGCCCTCCAACACTTCCAGCAGAATCTGGTCTCCCATCCAGGATGGACCCTGCTTAGCTTCTGAAGCAAGCTAGCAGTGGGATGCAGGGTGGTATGCTGCTGATATGTGAAGTTTCTTTCCAAAACACTATATATCCTTTTGGAGAAATGTTGGTAAATGAGCGTTTATTGTTTAAAGGACTTATGAAAGAGATGTGGTGTTTTTTCACTTTCTAATCATGTCATGGGGTTTTTCCATGTCAGACATGTATTTGTTTGAAATCTATCATTTTAGAGAGACAAATAATCATGTTGTTTTGCAAAACGCTATATATCTGGCTCACTCTCAGAGAATGAAGTAGTACTGCTAGGTGTTACACAGACAAATGTAAAATAAATACAAATAACTAAACATTTTCATAATTAACTGTACAAATAATACATTTGTGACATCAATATTGTTATTAAAAAAAAATTATACAGTAATATGAGATCTGTGTGTAAAACATTTAAATTTGACATTTTAGACATTTAGCTGATGCTTTTATCCAGAGCGACTTACACATAGTGCATTCATCTTAAAATAGCTAGGTGAGACACCCACGTAGCACAGTCAAATATACAGTATACAAAGTTTCCATTCCAGCTAAACAATGGACATACAGTGCCTTTGGAAAGTATTCAGACCCCTTGACTTTTTCCACATTTCGTTGCGTTACAGCCTTATTCTAAAATGGATTAACTGAAACAATCAATCTATACACAATACCCCATAATGACAAAACGAAAACAGGTTTTTAGACATTTTTAACAAATAATAAAAAAACAGACATACTTAATTTACGTAAGTATTCAGACCCTTTGCTATGAGACTTGAAATTGAGCTCCGGTGGGTCCCGTTTCCATCTTGCATCCCGTTTCCATCTTGCATCCCGTTTCCATCTTGCATCCCGTTTCCATCTTGCATCCCGCTACCATCTTGCATCCCGTTTCCATCTTGCATCCCGTTTCCATCTTGCATCCCGTTTCCATCTTGCATCCCGTTTCCATCTTGCATCCCGTTTCCAGAAAATGCCTGCAGCATTGAAGGTCCCCAAGAACACAGTGGCCTCCATCATTTTTAAATGGAAGAAGTTTGAACAACCAAGACTTCCTAGAGGACAAGGGCTTTGGTCATGGAGGTGACCAACAGCCCGATGGTCACTCTGACAGAGCTCTAGAGTTGTGTTGTGTGACAAAACTGCACATTTTAGAGTGGCCTTTTATTGTTCCTAGCACATGGTGCACCTGTGTAATGATCATCCTGTTAAATCAGCTTCTTGATATGCCACACCAGTCGTCAGGTGGATGGATTATCATGGCAAAGGAGAAATGCTCACTAACAGGGATGTAAACAAATTTGTGCTCACTATTTATTTCAGGTCATGAAACATGAGACCAACACTTTACATGTTGCGTTTATTTTTCTGTTCAGTATAGTTAATAGACCAATAAGAAAGAGAGTTCCAAACCTCTCTGCCAATAACAGCTAATGTTCAGTTTTCCCCTCCCCACTCAGAACACTCAGACAGTCCTAGAAAAAAAAATGCCTTAGAAATTGCCCATTGCTAAGAAGCTATTTTGGTTTCCTTTTGACCATTTTATTTGAAAGCTATCACATTTAAGGTACTTAATTGTTATTATTACCCAGACATGATTTGATATTGAGATTAACACGGCTGCAGTGGACCTTCTATACACCTTTCTAAGATACCACATTGTAATACAACCTGGTTTAAACTAGTTTGAGTATTTTAGTCACTGTTGAGCATTTTATCAGGGGTCCTACTTCCACCACTACCATTGTTTTGCCCCTTTGGGTGAACTTCTTTTAAGACTTTTTTTCCAGCGCTAACATTAGAGGAACTACATTAAATTAGTGTGCAATGTAGGTCTATGTGACTTTTCCCACTCATAGTGCCGGTCATTCATATGGTTCTGGCAAGGTTTTCAGTGTTTAGAGACTAACTGGCCTTTTTGTTGTAATTCTCAGCAGCGAGATAGAAGGAGTCTGTTGCAATTTAAATATTTTTATCAAGAATAATATCTCAACTCACATCACCCACTTACCACTCAATCACCATATATAGTATCTTAGTAAGGAGAAAGACGTACTATCGCGCTTTTTACCACCCCCTCTGCTGCTTTTAATTTTTTCACTCTTGTTTTCCCTGTCTTTTCCTCCTTCTTTCTCTCTCTAGCTCTCTTTCACATCCTCTGGCGAGGAACTGAATGGTCAGGGCATAGCAGATGATGTCATGTCTTTATTTCCTTCTTTTTTTAACCTTTTTTAGTCACAGAAACACAGAAGGGTGGGTCTCAAACATGGATTGGCTGTAGATTGAGTGACACACACACATTCCCCTTTAACCCCACATGCATCGTCCTCCTCTTTTCACTCTTTACTATCTTATTCCTTCCGTTCTTCTCAAAGTTTCCATGATGAATTCTCATAAAGGGGCACCATATGATTATTCTGGGCAAATGCTGAGTGAAGTTGTGTGGAGTTACCTTCAGTGACACATGGACTGCTTGGAGGGCAGTTTTGCAGACCTGAGGTGAGGAGAATGAATGCATAAATTAGATTTTCATCCAAAGGTACAGCTTTCATACTCAGTCATGGAACCAACAGTCTGTGCACTAACTCCTCACAAACATCTTTCCACTCAGTGGCAAATGCACTCACACACACACACACACAGAATCAAATGCAATCTCTTACACATTCAATCAGTATTTGTTATATACACATTTTCCGTACAGTGGCACACACTCTCTCTTTCTCTCTGTATGCACAGGCTGAGTAAACCACACTGGTTCCAGTGCAGGGTGAATAAAGGTGCTTTTGTCAGAAGGGGTGGGCAGTCGGGAACAAGGATGAATGTTCCCTCAGTTTGCTCAGACATCACGCCTCCCTGCTTACTTTCACAGCATATCTAGAAGAGGAGGACCTCTGCAGATTGGTGGGGTAGGGAGGGGTGCAGGGGGGGGGGGGTAGAGAGGGGTGCAGGGGGGGTAGAAGCCGGGGTGGGTCTTAAGGCCAGCCAGTGAGCTCATTGGAACAGTTTGTTTTTTCTCTCCTCCTGAGCGTGTAGTTTTTGGAAGGCATACGAGCTGCGTCTGAGCCTCTCTGTCAGTCTCCTGTTCCAGCTGCATGGGAGAGGTCACCTCAGCCTTCTGGGGTACGCCTTAGCACCCCTCAAAAAAGACTGGACTTCCCTGTGACACCCCGCTTTCCACTCTGTTCGCTCCTGCTCCTCTAGACTTGAGGTTTCTGTGGCGTTTTGAGGCATTTGCTGCATTTATTATTAATTTTTTCCTGTATGTTTGGTTTTCTGAGTTTTTTTTCTACCTCACACCAGTGTGAGAACTTGGTTGAGAGCTTTGTGTACGGACAGAAGAATTTCACACAGAGCCACTGCAGTGAAGAGCGTGAGAGAAGAAGACTGAAAGGTGGAAGAAGGAGAGGAAAGATTCCTAACTGGAAACGTATTCTCTCTCTTTATCCATCAGTCGTCTGGTGCTCCTGCTGTGGAAAATGACCCTCTCGGTGCGCTCCCTTCAGGATGGGGTAAGTACACCTTCATCTACACCTCTCACCATACTCATACTAGGCCCTGTAGTCAGTGGCCCTCGGTAAGGCTGTGACGATACCAGTATCGCAACGTTTTTTTCCATGGCAAAAATTGCAACACCAAGTAGACCAAACTCTTTGGTAAAACCTGCTGTAAAATATAGTGTGCTATAGCTTGGGAAATATTTAAATGTTACTCTGGATGAGAACATAATGTTTGTTTCCAACATCAGGGCTGTTTTCCTAAAGAAGTGAAATCCGCTTCGTGTTTTATTTCCTCTCCACTACTAACGAGTATCTCAATACTGGTATCGTCCGGGTTCTAGCCGTCAGTGGTCCCCGGTGGTCCCAGGACCTGAAACCAGTGAGATGAGTGAGGGGAAATACTACTGCGTCCAGTGATGCAGGAGAGGCATTGGCTACATCGACACCTGCACTACTTGTTATGAGAGTGGGTTCTGATGCCTGTATGCCTTTCAAGGGCACAGGACTTTGTTTTTGTGTTGAAGGGGGAGAGTTGGTTTGTTTGTCATTCTCACAAACACACGCACACACACACAGACACACAGGCCTACAGATACACGCCGCTGTAGGCCCAGATGTAATGTTCACTATCTTGTATACACTGTGATATACAGCCTTGTCCTTCATCATAGAAGCTCATGCTGAAGATCCCTTTGTTCTTCCATTCAGCATAACTCTCCTTACAGTTAGTTATTGGTCAACAACATATGATTTGATTGAAATGTGGGAGATTTCAGTTTTTCCCCTGCTATTATTGATTAGTTGTTGTATCAAGTGTAATCTCAAGGAATTGGTTGTAATATGCTCTACTTATATATTCCTATAGCTCTCTACTCTCATACATTCCAATATATCGCCACGCAAAAATTATACAATGTATACACAAAACACTCAAAAGTAATGGTCATTGGCATTTTTCTCTCCATCTCCCATTTGAACATACTTATCACTTACATACACACTCACTCTTATTTTCTAACCATGATTAGTTTTCAACATGTTGCGGCATCGCAGGCAAAAGCCTCAATTATACCTTGGACTTACATTTTTATGGATTTCCTGTAATGTATTTCTGTATGTCATCTGAGGGGCGTAGAAGAGGGGGTCGATTGAAAGAAACTCTTAACAGGAGAAAGGAAAAGGAGAGAATGACTTGACGGAGCGCGGGAACAGTAAAATAAAGGAGGAGATGAATTCAGGAGGGAAGTGAAGGAGAGGGGGAAATGAACAGGCTAGTAAGAGTTGCAACATGAGGGCTACTGTTCCTGCGCGCTCCACACACGTCTGCTAATGAGATCAAGATGTCAGTGAGTGGGATTGGAGAGAGGGTAGTGGGAGTGGAGCTAGGCGAGTGGGGGTGGAGAGCGAGGGGAGTGAAGAGAGAGAGCGAGGGGAGTGAAGAGAGAGAGCGAGGGGAGTGAAGAGAGAGAGGAGTGAAGAGAGAGCGAGGGGAGTGAAGTAAGAGAAAGCGAGGGAGTGAAGAGAGAGCGAGGGGAGTGAAGAGAGAGAGAGCGAGGGGAGTGAAGAGAGAGAGCGAGGGGAGTGAAGAGAGAGAGCGAGGGGAGTGAAGAGAGAGCGAGGGGAGTGAAGAGAGAGAGAGAGAGAGGGGAGAGAGAAAGAGAGAGAGAGCGAGGGGAGTGAAGAGAGAGAGAGCGAGGGGAGTGAAGAGAGAGAGCGAGGGGAGTGAAGAGAGAGAGAGCGAGGGGAGTGAAGAGAGAGAGCGAGAGAGAGAGGGGAGTGAAGAGAGAGAGTGATGAGAGAGGGGAGTGAAGAGAGAGAGAGGGGAGTGAAGAGAGAGAGCGAGGGGAGTGAAGAGAGAGAGAGCGAGAGAGAGAGAGGGGAGTGAAGAGAGAGAGAGTGATGAGAGAGGGGAGTGAAGAGAGAGAGAGAGGGGAGTGAAGAGAGAGAGGGGAGTGAAGAGAGAGAGAGGGGAGTGAAGAGAGAGAGAGAGAGAGGGGAGAGAGAAAGAGAGAGAGAGAGGGGAGAGAGAAAGAGAGAGAGGGGTGGAGAGAGAGAGGGGAGTGTAGAGAGAGAGAGGAGTGAAGAGAGAGAGAGAGGGGAGTGAAGAGAGAGAGAGGGGAGTGAAGAGAGAGGGGAGTGAAGAGAGAGGGGAGTGAAGAGAGCGAGAGAGAGAGGGGAGTGAAGAGAGCGAGAGAGAGAGGGGAGTGAAGAGAGCGAGAGAGAGAGGGGAGTGAAGAGAGCGAGAGAGAGAGGGGAGTGAAGAGAGCGAGAGAGGGGAGTGAAGAGAGCGAGAGAAGGGAGGGAGGGAGGGAGGGAGGTGGTGGAGGGGGCACCAACTATGGTCAGGAAAGTAAAGCAACACAGAGATGTACAAACTTTAACATATTAACTCACACAACACACTACACACATTCTTGGTTGAGGAAGTTGACATGTTATTATCTTCCATGTTGTCATTGAAAGAGGCGAGTGGGGGTGGAGAGATATATATATATATCTATATCTATATCCTCGACTGCTAGAAATATAAATGAATCAGCAAATTGTTACTCTCCTCTCCTGTTATGTCCTATACTTTTTATTTTATAGATTTTTATTTTCAATCCCAGCCCCAATCCCTTCCCCGCAGGAGGCCTTTTGCTTTTTGGTAGGCAGTCAATGTAAATAAGAATTTGTTCTTAACTGACTTGCCTAGTTAAATATTTTTTTTAATAAAATAATACTTCTACTTTCCCTCACAGTTTAGCTCTTGCCCTTTACACCTCTGCAACATTCTCTCTGAGCCCCATGGCCCGTCTTTCTCCAACCCTGTCTCGTCTTTCTCCAACCCTGTCTCGTCTTTCTCCAACCCTGTCTCGTCTTTCTCCAACCCTGTCTCCACCAGAGCCAAGTCAGAAAGGCTGAGGTGGATTGTAGAAAGGTATTTTGGAACAAGCTTGAGAGAAATGCCACGAAATTCAGCCACCCTTTCTTTCTCTTTCCTCCTCTTCTCTCTGATTCTCACTCACTATTCACACGTCCCAAGTCCCCACACAGTACAGCCTCTCTGTCAGGTAACAAAAGAATACACTGATGATCCATCCTGTTGTTAACTGTAGCCACTTCTCTTGGTCCCTGTAGAGAAACGGCAGGACAATGGGAGGGTGTATTTTGTCAACCACAACACACGGACCACACAGTGGGAGGACCCAAGAACCCAAGGGTAAGCCAATCTGTCTGCTCCACTGTGAAAGTGTGAGGGATCATGCTTGAGTGTGTGTTTGTTCTGTATCATCGTATGTGTGCGTGTTCATGTTTGTACACACAGGTGTCTCAGAGAAATGTCACCATACATTGCGACCATATTTTCACTGATATTACATGAACTAGTGTAAGATAGGGACTGCTAGCTCGAGGGCCCAACACTATGCAGCACAACCATGTTATCATAATCATAGACGTAATTTACAGATACAATAATTGGTGAATAGGACAGTGTCCTGTATCAACCCCATAGTAGGCCATGTCACCTCACTAGGGCTGCCCTCTAAGCTGTGTGGGAGGGGTTTAGATTAGTATTGTAAGCTAATTGGTCAAAGAGAGGCCTCGGGCATCTCTACCCCTGAACTAGTGTGGATGGCATTGCTGTCCCCTCACATCAAATTGAACAACAAAACTACAGTAATGGTGGATGGTCGCTTTATCTTAATTGTATTAGGGATTTTTTAGATAATTTTACAATGTCATAACATTTTATTCATTCATCATTTAGTTAATTCACTCCCTCATCCACCCCCTCAGTGAACTCGTATTTATATTTTCATGTTGTATAACATCCGTGTGGTCTTATTATCTTCACCACTGAGCTCCGAGGTTCTGAGTCGTGGGCAGGGAGAGCTTCTAGTGGGACGGGGAAAGGGCCGGGGCCAGAGCCCAGGGCCAGAGCCCAGGGCCAGAGCCCAGGGCCAGAGCCGGGGCCAGAGCCGGGGCCAGAGCCGGGGCCAGAGCCGGGGCCGGGGGGGACAGGTGTGCCTAGTTTGGGGAGCCTCCCGTTTAGGCTCTGCTCACTGCCCTCTCCCTCTTACAGGATGATCCAGGAACCCCCCCTGCCCCCTGGCTGGGAAATGAAGTACACCGCAGAGGGAGTCCGATATTTTGTGGATCACAACTCTCGCACCACCAGCTTTAAAGACCCTCGTCCCGGGTTTGAGTCAGGGTAAATATTAATCTGCAGATAAGGGCAGTTACATTTCCTCATAAAAGCTCCTGACAAAAGCACTGTACGACTCCTTTCTGTCAGGGATGATGTATGTAGGGATCTCTTAGCCTGCTTTTGTCATCTTTTTTTTTGTTTGTTTGAACCTAAGCGAATTCAAGTTGACTATCTTTAGGGCATAGATAGCTAGCCTAGATACAAGAAAGGGGATTTTATATATATATATATATATATATATATAATGTACACACATATGCAAGCAAGCACACACTAATATAAACACGTGTTTTGCCTTGATGCATGGCCCTATTTTGACATCTTCCAAAAGACAGTCGGGAAAATGAACAGATGTGGGCCAACAAATCAAATCCAAAGCAGACTGCTCTGCTATCTGACTCTGTCTGTGTGTACGTATGGATGTGTGTGATTGAGAGAGAGCAAGTGTTCATGCTGACATTGAAACATATGAAGGTCTTGGTGTTATATTTTTAGATGAGAGGCCATAGAGGGTTCTTAAACTGTCTCAAATGTTTTACATTTGATACTGCTGCAGTCCATATCTGTAGCCAAAGGGTTGCCTCTGTGGTCTGAAACTTCCTAACCAAAACCAAGTTGGGCCTGGCAGCGTTCAACAAACCGAATCAGCGAGTATTAGAGGCCTCACTCTCTCTCTCTTTCGTTCAACCTCCGTATTTCCCCTTCCTTGCTCTGTCTCTCGCCCTCAGTTTTTGCTCTGCTGACGAGGCACTTATCCAGAATGTCTGTAGTGAAGTGGTGTAGCTTGTACTAACACAGCTGCACACCAAGGCATACCTCCATCTCTGGGCTTAACCCAGCTCCTGCTGCACATCAGATCTGACCACCTCCTTAGAATACTGCCCAAAGTCCTCACTGTGCAGCTCCACAGCTGGGCTTATTTTCCTGTCTCTAAAGCATTTGTGCACAGCACAGCCATGACAGGCCTGTCTTTGCCCAGTACAGCTCCAATATCCCTCCCCTGACATGCACACATTTGAAGTCTGGCTTTATTTCTTGCTGGTACAGCAAAAAATACTCTCCTTTTGTTTCTCTGTAGGTCGAGAACGGGTAGTTCTCCCGGGGCCTATGATCGCAGCTTCAGGTGGAAGTACCACCAGTTCCGCTTCCTGTGCCATGTAAGTGCTGACTGTCGTTTCTCAGACCTCTGTTATGAGAACAGGGTCTTATCTCTAGCCAAGTTATTTTATACTGTGCCGACTCGATCTCTTTGCCTAATGTCTAGCATTGAGGAAATATATTTTTACACTTCTCTCTGCCTCTCCAGTCCAATGCCTTACCCAGCCATGTGAAAATCTCAGTGTCCAGACAGACTCTATTTGAGGACTCATTTCAGCAGGTAAGGATGACGTGGAGTCGGTTTCCCTGCTGAGGATATTCTATTTTAAATGTTATGTAATTAAACTTGCATGAGGGTTGCTGTTGTTTATCTATTCATTAGTACTACAATTTGTATTTTAACATCTAATATAGGATCGTAGGGTGTTGTGATGCATGTGCTTGTGTTTTGTCCTTTTTCCTCAGATCATGAATGTGAAACCATATGACTTGCGTAGAAGACTCTACATCATCATGAGGGGAGAGGAAGGTCTTGATTATGGAGGCATTGCTAGGTAAGATGGCCGTCTACTGCCTGCATGCCTGGCCTTCTGCCTCTTACAACAGTTGTCTTTCTTTCTCCTACCTCAGCTATAAGTATTCTTTGTCTACCCTGTGTTCCTCACTTAATTATTCATCATCCATCATTTATCAACTCCCTGTCTCTTGCACTGTCATCTGTTGTCTGTATGTGTTTTGGTGTTTGTGGACTTGTAACAGTGTTTCCACCACTGGTTGGTGTCAGCGGTGGGATCCCGGGCTTTGTTCCTCCTGCTCCTCCTCCTGCTCCTCCTCCTGCTCCTCCACGTGGTCTGTGTTTGCGTGTGTCTCTGTCTCCGGTGTCGCGCCAGTGGTTTTACCCTATGGTAGGTTACGTCATGCTGTTCTACCACAGGGTAGAACCACGGACGGGATGTTTGGATGTGTCTGCACAGCCCCGGTACGACCCCCGGGACTGGCTGGCCGGCTGTGGGGGCAAAGGTCAGGGGCTTGGTGGTGGCCGGGGCTTCATTCTCTACATGCATTCATATTCTACATTATACTGCTTGTCTTCGTGGTGCTTTATGGTGTTGTGTGTGTTAGTATGTATATTTGTATGTCCATGTGCTGACTGTGTAAAGGTAAAGATTTTGAATAATCGTTCAGTCATGTCTCTGTGTTGGTTGTAATTAGCCAGTAATAGCTGGCTTTTGGCCGATAAAAATCTATAAATATTGAAAATCCAATCAATAAAATTGGCACCGGCCAATTGTCTGGGAGAAGATGAAAAAATCCCATTGAGGAAAAATGTTTTTTTAGCCTATTCATTGATGGAAATAGATTTGACTGGTCATGCTTTTCAGTCCATAGGTTAATTTGCGATTTTCTTGGAATGACATTGCCTCGTGTACAGTATATACGTTATTTATCACACGCGTACAGCATACAGAGCCTTTGAGCTGAAAATCTGTCAGACAGTTGGAGAGCTGCTACTGTAGCATCTCAAATGGCAACGGAAGGCAGGCTTCATCAGTGCATCACACACCACTTTGCAATGAGTTGGAGGCAGTATGCATTTTGAAAACATTTACTTCATTGTTTTAAACGTGAACGTTTTAATACATATTATGAGTCTTACCTTGCTTCAAATGAGCCTATTAGATCTCTCTTTCAGCATTTCTAATGGATGTTTTGGTGTTTTCCTGCTAATTGTATTATGGAAGGAACATTCACGGGCAGCCTACTGCCTTGTGTGCATTACTGCGCTTATAATGTGAAGAAATAATAGCTTATCAACATTTTAAGCTAAATGTTCTGATTAGTTGCATCACTCATTGCTTTAAAAAATATATATTATGTAGCCTAGACCAACTGGTTGTATGAATTTGGGATCTATCGTTCCCACAACTGTCCCAGAGTCTGTTTGAAATAGGCTATTTCTCCCGTGACAAGCTGACCAATAGAATAGGTCAACTTTTGTACTATGGAGGATAGTAGATTGACATAGGCTAGTGATTTTGCTGTTTGTTACTCATCTTGTTGGCTGAGGAAAAGTACATGTGGACAGTTATTCTAACATCTTCAAATTGCACATCAGAATTCGGTAAGAAGGACTGCACATCTTTCCATCCTCGACTTGCATGTTCTGTTATTATGAATTACCATAATCAAAATGTGATTTCTGTCATTCTGAGCACCAAGGGTGGACGACCTAATCATATTACACACCCAATGCATATGGGTCCGGTAAATGTAAATGTTGCCGGTCAAATGTCCAGAAACCCTGGTTGGTTGGACCATTCCTCATTATGGCAGTTTCTCTTTCATATTTTGCAGATAGAAACGGGAAATTTGGAAGACATTTTGGAGTTTGTTTATAGAGGTGACATTTTAAAATGTTAGCATAAATTACAGCACTTATATGGTGATAAATGGAAAAGTCATTACCACAATAAAACCAATATTCCAAATATCTGATCATTTTTTTAAATGACATATTTTTGTTGAAACTGCCATACAGCTAATGTCCTCCATGTTATAATGTTGGTATACATATTGAATTATTTGTGAATTTGACATTGTGCTTTTATTCATTAGTTTATTAGTTACTTTTGAGTTACATTTGTTTATTAATGAGCAAGTGTATGCAGAAACTGGACCCAATTCTGATTATTTAGAAATTATAGCCACTGTGATGCTTTTTTGTCCTGTCAGAATATCTCATATTGTTGTTGTCAAATGTGTGATTTTGTAATGTATGAGATGTTTTTAATGCTGTACTACTCTGTAGACAATACAAAAAAGCAGTGTCAAAAGTGACAATCTGTACCCCTCACACATAGCCAGATTAGGTAGATTTCCTGTCCCTCTGATAGATATAGATGTGTACTGCCCTGTCTCTCCTCCATACAGAGAGTGGTTCTTCCTGTTGTCCCACGAGGTGCTGAACCCCATGTACTGTCTGTTTGAGTACGCTGGGAAGAACAACTACTGCCTGCAGATCAACCCCGCCTCCTCCATCAACCCTGACCACCTCACATACTTCCGTTTCATAGGGCGATTCATCGCCATGGTGAGCGATGCTTAATTGGCAAATTTGGTGCAGATTTGCAACAACTAAAGTAAACTACAGCAATAGTTATGGTTAGAATTTAACATATGATGAGGATGTGTTGCACAGAAGGATTTTTAGGAACAGGAGAGGAGAGCACAGTGTATGACGGTCTGTGTGTGTGTTCCTTAATCTCTAAATCGTTTTAAAGCCGTGTTCCTAAAAGAAGTATAGAACCCTCCCCACCCCCACCGCCCATCTTTCCAAACCCAACTCTCTCTGTGACAATATCCAGAAAAGACAGGCCCCTAACCCCCCCCCCCCCCCCCCCCCCCATGACCTCACTGCCGGACACAGACCACACCTCTTACCCACTGTTTCACTACTAACTGAATCCATCTTCTCCACACACAGACAGACTTGTGTGTGTTTTCTGTGTGTGCGTTCTGTTAGTATTGAAACGGTGCGTGTGTGTGATCACTTTACTGTGGTTGGGCTAAATGTGTCTTCATCTATGTGTATCAGCACAGGAGAGAGATGAAGCTTATGACATGTTTTGGTGTAGTACTTATCGCATCCACTCTCTCCTCCCCTCTCCCTCTAGGCCCTGTACCATGGCAAGTTCATCGATACTGGCTTCACTCTGCCGTTCTACAAGCGTATGCTCAACAAGAAACCCACTCTGAAAGACTTGGAGTCTATTGACCCTGAGTTTTACAACTCCATCATGTGGGTGAAGTAAGTACTCCGCCCCTTCATTATGTCTGTTTGAATGTGTGCGCCCTTGTGGCAAATTGTGTGAATCTGAAAAGTATGTGAAGAGTGTTATGGAAGCATTTGACATAATTGTGCAGCTTAAAGCTTCAATACGTTTACGATGCATCTGTGATCTGTCTACAGAGATAACAGTCTGGAGGAGGGTGGGGTGGAGCTGTACTTTGCTCAGGATATGGAGATTCTGGGGAAGGTGTCCACCCACCAGCTGAAGGATGACGGAGAGGACGAGCTGGTCACCACGGAGAACAAGGAAGAGTACATCAGGTCAGCCATCTCCATCACTACTTTGTCCCTCTTGTCAATCACTGTGCTATCCGTCACTGGTGTGCCACAGACTAGCATTCATCTTGTTTCATCTTGACACTTACGTCAATGAATATCCTTCCTTGTTGCCTAGAAAATGCTATTTTATCATCCCTGTCTCTCTACAGTCTGCTGACAGACTGGCGGTTCACACGTGGGGTGGAGGAGCAGACCAAAGCCTTCCTGGATGGCTTCAATGAAGTCGTGCCTCTTGAGTGGCTTCGCTACTTTGACGAGAAAGAGCTGGAGGTACGTAATGAGGCTGGAAGAAAATGCAGGAAGTGTGCTCGGTTAGATAGGCGGAGTTATAGGTTATGGAGCTTTCACAATGACTTAAGTTGGTAGAGGGGACTATTTGTTGCAGATGCTCTTTCTGTGACTGTGGGTTAATGGTATGTTCTCATTCCTCCCTCCAGCTGATGCTATGTGGGATGCAGGAGATAGACCTCAGTGACTGGCAGAAGAACACCATCTATCGGCACTACACCAAGAACAGCAAGCAGATACATTGGTTCTGGCAGGTACAGTACAGTGGCCTCCCTTTACTGCTGTGTGTGTCTCTGTGTGACTGTTTGTCTCACTATGTGTACGTATTGCCCATACCTGTGTATTATGTAGGTGGTAAAGGAGATGGACAATGAGAAGCGGATCCGCCTGCTCCAGTTTGTCACAGGAACATGCCGTCTGCCAGTCGGAGGCTTTGCTGAACTCATAGGTGCAGTTCAGCCACCATTCAGTAACCACCTTTTTCACTGTCAAATGTCTTTTGCCTAAGAATCTAACAGTCTATTTTTTCCTTAGGGAGTAATGGGCCACAAAAATTCTGTATAGACAAGGTGGGGAAGGAGACTTGGCTTCCAAGAAGCCACACCTGGTGAGACTGATGTTTTCCTGAATTCCTTTGCCATAGTTGATTTATTGTTTGTTATCGGTCCTATGATAACATCAATTCGTTTTGTGTCTGTGTGTACCCCAAACTGATCCCTCACTCTATCTTTTCTCTCCATCTCAATCACTCACACAGCTTCAATCGCCTGGACTTGCCACCCTACAAGAGTCTGGAGCAACTGCGAGAGAAACTACTGTTTGCCATTGAGGAGACCGAAGGATTCGGGCAGGAATAAGGGAAAAATAATCACATAATGAGTGAGGGAAGGTGGATAGAGAAGGAAGAGTCATTCATTCAAGTAGTTTTTTGTTGTTAATCACAGGAATATGAACTCTCCGATCATCTAGCCCCACTTCCAGATCATGTGTGGTTGGGAGACCTTATAACCATAGGACTGTGGGAGCCCACCTGTACCTATCCTCACACTAGGTTGTGGGTACAAGGGAACCAGGATCAGAGTAGGGAACAGGTGAGTGAGCTGAGGGATGGTCCAGAAAGATTAGTGTTATGATATGACCCTAAACCTTCTGTCCTGCCTGAAGACGCCAGCCACGAGATCTAGAGCACACCAGAAGCATAAAACAGGATAATGTCTTCAAATAATTGTATCAACTGCAAATCGCAACAACAGCACAGCTACAGCCAGTATATCATATCTATCTAAGAGAAATTAACATTTAAAAATGAGAGCGTGTGTGTTTGAATGGGAGAGAGATAGTGGTTATAATTAGTGACTTCTGTTAAGAGGAAAGATTGGTGAGATGTGATTTTCTTTTCTGTTCATTGTGAAATTCATTGTAACCTGTACATAGCTCAAATAAATGACTCAAATCTTGAAGTGGGTTGATTGTGATGGTACAAGGAATACATTTTCTTAATGCCTTGGTTAGAAATGTTGAATCTGGTTTTGGTTAGAATGTCATATTGCTAGAATCCAGCCAGCCATATTAGTCTGCTAACAGTATTTCTGTGAAACACTGTGTCGATGACCTCCCATTTCAAACATAAACTTCGACTGCAGATACTGACAGGAGACAATGACAATGTAAGCAATAATAATACATAGTTACACATTTTAGGCACATCAAGCATTTCATGATAAAATAAGACTTGTGCTGCTGAAATATGTCGACATTCAATTTTGACACTAATATTTACATTGATTAATGCATCTCAAAATGTATGCACAGTAGTGCAACAATGGTAAAACAACATCAATGAAGGTCCAAAACATTGTAATGCTTGGGTCTATGCTGAGATCGAGCTGCCTTGGGCAATGTCTGGAAGCACACAGCCAGGGATGGGCAAAAAGTACAAAATACTATTACAAAATACCATTAAAAATCCAAATAAACTACAGAATACTTGTATTTTCAAATACAGAAATACATTTGCAAATAGCCTGCCCGAACATCACCAACATTCTCAGTAACTGTTACAGAAATGTTTGACTTGCTATGACTGTGATATGTGTTGTTTATCTACCTTAGTTGAACGCACTGACTAAATCACTCTGGATAAGAGTGTCTGCTAAATGACCAAAATGTTACATTTCTATGTGAAAATGAACATACCAGAATGAACTGCAAAGCAAATTACAGCAATATTTCCACATCTAACTGTCACCATTCCTATTATGTTTCATGGACCTTGAAATAAGCCTAGGCCAAAGTACCAGAGTAGGCCTACACCTACGTAAACTTGTGTAGAGTAGGCCTACAGCTACGTAAACTTGTGTAGAGTAGGCCTACAGCTACGTAAACTTGAGTGTAGAGTAGGCCTACAGCTACATAAACTTGTGTAGAGTAGGCCTACAGCTACGTAAACTTGTGTAGAGTAGGCCTACAGCTACGTAAACTTGAGTGTAGAGTAGGCCTACAGCTACGTAAACTTGTGTAGAGTAGGCCTACAGCTACGTAAACTTGTGTAGAGTAGGCCTACAGCTACATAAACTTGTGTAGAGTAGGCCTACAGCTACGTAAACTTGAGTGTAGAGTAGGCCTACAGCTACGTAAACTTGAGTGTAGAGTAGGCCTACAGCTACGTAAACTTGTGTAGAGTAGGCCTACAGCTACGTAAACTTGTGTAGAGTAGGCCTACAGCTACGTAAACTTGTGTAGAGTAGGCCTACAGCTACGTAAACTTGTGTAGAGTAGGCCTACAGCTACGTAAACTTGAGTGTAGAGTAGGCCTACAGCTACGTAAACTTGTGTAGAGTAGGCCTACAGCTACATAAACTTGAGTGTAGAATAGGCCTACATCGATGCAGAGTGATGATTTTCCATACAATTTTTACAAATGGTGTGCTCGTTTTCATAAATCCTTGTCAGTTTAGTGTGACAATGGAAAAATTTCTAATCAGCCCTGAACTTTTCATTTATCAATGGGCATGTGAGGAGCATGAACACACACAATTTAGAGGCAATACAGAACTTTTGCCTCTGGGGGTGCTCTTTAGCCAAAAGGAGTAAAAAATTGTCTGAAATATTGCACAATAATTTCTGGATTAGACATAATGGTTTGTTATATCAAATCAGGGGTGAAACTTACACTGGAAACGGGGGGAATTCTGAAATTCCATTTTTGTCCCCCCCAGTTTTATCATAGGAATGGATGCCAAACGAGGCAACGGTGTGCTTTAGGACCATGCGGACGCCTCCAAGCGGTCAGGTTGGCTGTTTGGAGTGATTATCAGACTGGATTTTTTTTTTAAAATGTCCTCCCACTTCTAAAACCAAAGTTACACTCCTGTATCAAATCATATGTGAATAATGAACAGTACAGGCTACACTCAAGACAAAATGTGAGGCAAACAATTGGCAAATAAACCTCTGTACAGCCACTAAGGGCCATGGTAACAATGAACAGCAATTGGTTGATAAATAATTTGTGATTCCATCATTTCCAGAAACGTTGTACCATGTTGTTGTTTGACTAGTACTTGATTGATGTCTTTTAGAGACCTTCAAACTAAATACTTTCTGGAAGATAAAGTTTATTATGTAGTGTGTATGAATACTAGAATAACCTCATCCATTCATGTCTTGCATAGGTTAAAGGAATAATCCACTCAAAAACGTTTGGTATTTTTTCTTTAGTCCACTGTTGACACAGTCCCACATTTTTTTCCATGTCAGCAATCAACTTTTCAAGATATAGGACTTTAAAAAATCTAATTGTTACTTGCCACATCATCATGAAGATGCAAAATGCATCATATGATGCAAAAACATCCTCATGATGATGTGGCAAGTGCCATTTTGCTTTCAGGGCATAAATGCCCCATGAGCACATTGTGATCAATGCAGCGGCAGCCACAGGGCACCTTGATGAGGTTATTATTGTGCATGGTGCGGCAGGGTAGCCTAGTGGTTAGAGCGTTGGACTAGTAACCGGAAGGTTGCACGTTTAAATCCCCGAGCTGACAAGGTACAAATCTGTCGTTCTGCCCCTGAACAGGCAGTTAACCCACTGTTCCTAGGCCATCATTAAAAATAAGAATTTGTTCTTAACTGACTTGCCTGGTTAAATAAAAAGGTTAAAATATATATATATATATAAAAAAAGGGTGCTTCTGAACAAATTAATGGGTGATGCATGTTACTTTTGATTTAATATCTCGACAAAACACATTTTTTATGTTGTGATCATGAGATAAATAAGTTGTGATCTTGACATAACAATGGATCTATTTTTTCTTCTTTCATATATCCTCTGCTCTTATGTAAATATTAGAGACAGAAGAGGAATGAAAAATGTGCAATGCAATGAATGTATCAGTGAGATACAACAATAATAAAATGGCATCGTTTTTTTATTCAATTAACTAACCACCACAGCAGGGGGCTCCTGCCACCATAGTTAGCTAGTTGGTTTAAAACTCACTGCTATTGCTGCAGTATGTGGGCTACCGATGAGATTTCCCAGCTGTGCTATGAGTGCTTCAGCGAGTTGCCCAAGAGAGGAAAGCCCGAGCCGGGCAGAGAGTGAATGCTGTTGGCCTCGGAAGCAAAAGTTTGCGTCCCTGAATCAAGAGAAAGATCAAATATAAATGCATCTCGTTGACTTTGTTTCTTCCCCTTCAGTTCATAATACAAATATCAGAGAAATAACTATATATGTAGGCAACACAAGCAAACTGTACTTGATTTTCTATGAGTGAATGTCAGTGCAATAAGGACTTTGTTTTATCTCCACTGTTGAAGTGGTGTCTTTGGGAGCTGGAACCAAGTGTATTTGGCACTTAGCCATGATCTCAAAGGGTTGGTATACCTGCACAGCTCACACTTACACATACACACACACTTTTTCTGACACACATGCTCTAACCCTCTCACACAAAAACACACACACACAAAGCATAGATATGTAGTGGCTCACTCACCTTCTCGTCCCATCCGGAGATGTGCTTAATGACCACCATGCAGAAGTCATTGCTAGGAGCGGCTGCATTAGGTGAAAGCGTGTCCAACCTGGTCTCATAGACTAGACGTAACATAGTAATTGTCAATTCAAATTAGTACGATATGTTACATTTGGTATGGTTACATAAGACAGATGGCAAAAACAGAAGTAGGACGGTTGGTTGGTTGAGGTGGATGGGTGGGCATATAATGTGAACGTTTAGCAGCCCAAAGGATGCAATTTCGAATCTCATCACGGACAACTTCAGCGAATTAGCTATTTTTCAACTACAGCTAGCAGGTTACACACTGCATCAGCAGGATAGAACAGCAGCTGGTGCACGATATCTAAGGAAGTCTTGAGATTTTGCTCGCCTGAGGTAGAGTATGTCATGATAAGCTGTAGACCACACTATCTACTTAGTGAGTTTTGATCTGTATTTTTCGTAGCTGTCTACACACTCAATGAGCTGTATACCGCCATAAGCAACAGGAAAACGCTCATCCAGAGGAGGCGCTCCTAGTTGCTGGGGACTTTAGTGCAGGGAAACATAAATCTATTTTATCTCATTTCTATCAGCATGTTAAATGTGCAACCAGAGGGGGAAAAAAACTCTAGATCATCTTTACTCCACACACAGAGACACATACAAAGCTCTCCCTCGCCCTCCATTTGGCAAATCTGACCATAATTATATTTTCCTGTCCTGCTTACAAGTAAAAATTAAAGCAGGAAGCACCAGTGACTCGGTCAAAAAAAAGTGGTCGGATGAAGCAGATGCTAAGCTACTGGACTGTTTTGCTAGAAAAGACTGGAATATGTTCCGGGATTCTTCCGATGGCATTGATGAGTACACCACATCAGTTACTGGCTTCATCAATATGTACATTGATGACGTCATCCCCATAGTGACTGTACGTACATATCCCAACCAGAAACCATGGATTACAGGCATCATCTGCACTGAGGTAAAGGGTAGAGCTGCCGCTTTCAAGGAGCGGGACTCTAACCTGGAAGCTTATAAGAAATCCCGCTATGCCCTCTGACGAACCATCAAACAGACAAAGCATCAATACAGGACTAAGATTGAATTATACTACACCGGCTCCGACCCTCGTTGGATGTAGCAGGGCTTGCAAATTGTTACAGACTACAAAGGGAAGCACAGTCGAGAGCTACCCAGTGACACGAGCCTACCAGACGAGCTAAATTACTTCTATGCTCGCTTCGAGGCAAGTAACACTGAAACATGCAAGCACAAGCTGTTCCGTACGACTGTGTGATCACGCTCTCCACAGCCGATGTGCATAAGACCATTAAACAGGTCAACATTCACAAGGCCGCAGGGCTAGGCGGATTACCAGGACGTGTACTCCGAGCATGCGCTGGCCAACTGGCAAGTGTCTTCACTGATATTTTCAACCGCTCCATGTCTGTAATACCAACATGTTTCAAGCAGAGGACCACAGTCCTTGTGCCCAAGATCACTAAGGTAGCCTGCCTAAATGACTACCGACCCATAACACTCATGGCTATAGCCAATTTCTATTGCACTCCACACTGCCCTTTCACACCTGGACAAAGGAACACCTATGTGAGAATGCTATTCATTGACTACAGCTCAGCGTTCAACACCATAGTGCACTAAAGCTCATCACTAAGCTAAGGACCCTGGGACTAAACACCTCCCTCTGCAACAGGATCCTGAACTTCCTGACGGGCCACCCCGAGATGGTATTGGTAGGTAACAACACATCCACCACGCTGAGCCTTAACATGGGGGGCCCTCAGGGGTGCGTGCTCAGTCCCCTCCTGTACTCTCTGATTCACTCATGACTGCATGGCCAGGCACGACTCCACCATCATTAAGTTTTCCAATGGCACAACAGTGGTAGGCCTGATCACCAACAACGACGAGACCGCATATAGGAAGGAGGTCAGAGACCTGGCCATGTGGTGCCAGGACAACAACCTCTCCCTCAACGTGATCAAGACAAAGGAGATGATTGTGGACAACAGGAAAAGGAGGACAGAACACGCCCCCATTCTCATCAACGAGGCTGTAGTGAAGCAGGTTGAGAGCTTCAAGTTCCTTGGTCTCCACATCACCAACAAACTATCATGGTCAAAGCACACCAAGACAGTCGTGAAGAGGGCACAACAAAACCTATTCCCCTTCAGGAGACTGAAAAGATTTTGGCATGGGTCCTCAGATCCTCAACAGGTTCTACAGCTGCACCATCGAGAGCATCCTGACGGGTCATTGCCTGGTGTGGCACCTGCTCGGCCTTCGACCTCAAGGCACTACAGAGGGTAATGTATACGGCCCAGTACATCACTGGGGCTAAGCTTCCTGCCATCCAGGACCTCTATACCTGGCGATGTCAGAGGAAGGCCCTAAAAATGGCCAAAGACTCCAGCCACCCTAGTCATAGACTGTTCTCTCTACTCCCACACGGCAAGCGGTTCCCGGAGCGCCAAGTCAAGGTCCAAGAGGCTTCTAAAACAGCTTCTACCCCCAAGCCGTACGACTCCTGAACATCTAATCAAATGGCTACCCAGATTTCTTGCATTGCCCCCCCCCCCCTTTACACTACTTCTACTCTCTGTTATTTTCTATGCATAAGTCACTTTAATAACTCTACCCACATGTATATATTACCTCAACTACCTTGACTAACCAGTGCCCACGCATATTGACTCTGTACTGGTACCCCCTGTATATAGCCCTGCTATTGTTATTTACTGCTGCTCTTTAACTATTTGTTACTTTATTTCTTATTTTTGGGGATATTCTTCTTAAAACTGCATTGTTGGTTAAGGGGTTGTAAGTAAGCATTTCACTGTAAGGTCTACACCTATTGTATTCGGTGCATGTGACAAACATTTTTTTTATTTGATTTTGACCTGCAGGGGTCAGTCTACTTCTGTGCAATAGTGGTGGGGAGATATCCATACAGCCATCAGGCCATACAGCGCACTCTGATCACCAGGTGAGCTACTACATATGGGAAAAGTGGAGCGACTGGAAGGGTTTGGAGGGAGGTAGAAGAAAGGAAAGTTCAAGGCTCGGCCTCTCAGCTTGCATGTGATGTTTGTGTGAACCGCCAGCTCTGTGATTTTAGTTGACGACCATCTGGTGGCCCATCATGCAATATGGCTGCTCACAATCCTACTGTACAGTATGCCCAGGTGAACTATGAAAGAGCAGAGCCCATAGCCTGTTAATCAGGTCTGGGCTCTGTCCTTTTGGGGGCCCCCAAAGAAATCTTTCAGAAAAACATTTTAGTGGCCCCTCTCTTGACAATGGAGAGAAACATTTATGTTTTTAACATTTCTAGAGCAGCATTTAACATTCTGCTGAAAAGGCAGCAGGCGAAATTCATATATATTTTTTTTTAAATATGTAACTTTCACACATTAACAAGTCCAATACAGCAAATGAAAGATAAACATCTTGTTAATCTACCCATCATGTCAGATTTCAAAAATGCTTTACAGCTAAAGCACAACATATGATTATGCTAGATCACCGCCAAGTCGAAAAAAACACACAGCCATTTTGTGACAGTGCCCCCTCCCTGACGCGTGGCTCCAGCCGCAGGACGCCGACCAAAATGACGATCCCAGGGATCAGGAGCAGACCGGTCACCTCTGCTGAGGCACGGGAAACCTGTCAGTCCAGCTGAGATGCGGGAGCATGGTGACCTAGAGCGCCGGAGAGAGAACATTCATGACAGTACCCCCTCCCTGGCGCATTCAGCTCCAGCCGTAGGATGCCAACCAATGGGACAATCCCGGGGATCAGGAGCAGGCCGGTCACCCCTGCTGATGCACGGGAGCCTGGCGTTCCGGTTGGGGCATGAGAGCATGGCGAGCCGGAGGAAGCAGGGGAGCCTGGCGTTCCGGTTGGGGCATGAGAGCATGGCGAGCCGGAGGAAGCAGGGGAGCCTGGCGTTCCGGTTGGGGCATGAGAGCATGGCGAGCCGGAGGAAGCAGGGGAGCCTGGCGTTCCGGTTGGGGCATGAAAGCATGGCGAGCCGGAGGAAGCAGGGGAGCCTGGCGTTCCGGTTGGGGCATGAAAGCATGGCGAGCCGGAGGAAGCAGGGGAGCCTGGCGTTCCGGTTGGGGCATGAGAGCATGGCGAGCCGGAGGAAGCAGGGGAGCCTGGCGTTCCGGTTGGGGCATGAGAGCATGGCGAGCCGGAGGAAGCAGGGGAGCCTGGCGTTCCGGTTGGGGCATGAAAGCATGGCGAGCCGGAGGAAGCAGGGGAGCCTGGCGTTCCGGTTGGGGCATGAGAGCATGGCGAGCCGGAGCTTCATCTTATTCTTATTCTTTATATCTCTATGGCGGATTCGTGGCCATTATGTATGTAACATGCCACAACTTTGGAGATAACAATAGATGGCAAAGTCAAAGATACTGGTTTCCCCTATCCATCTGTGGCAAAGTTTTCCCAAATACTTATGACAAATAGAACTCCAGAATTACCCATACAGTAGCCTAGTCAGCTGGCTAATCTTTGAATACAGTGTAGAAACAACATATAACATCAGCTAGCTACATAAGGTTAGCATGCTAGCTAGCCACACTGACAGCTGTCAGTGCCCTACTTGTTGTTATTTCTGCACTCCATGTGGAAATCACCACAATGTTTCCACCCCCAATTCATGAATATGTATAAGCAGCCTGCATCATTCTTCGGAGGTGGAACCTTAATGAGAAATTCTGCTATTGGACAGGAATTACATCGAAATCAGGACCATTGCCCTCTGGTTAGGGCCTTTAAAGTTAAATTCCTACATTTCAACACATTTTGCCATGACTTATGCCATGTTAATATGATATCTGAGAGTGACTAACAAAATCAATGTGGGCCCCCTGGAGGTCAGGGCCCCTGGGCATGTGCCCTGCATGGCCGGTTAGTATTCGGACATGATTACTACAAGTTTAGATAGTTGGCTAGACTAACTACCAATCAACAATTTTTTACATGGCTAGTTATCAGCTAATTGAGTGGCTGACATAAAAAAAGTGAAATTGCACCTGGTGTATTTTACTATTCTTACTCTCAGTTGTAAGTTGAGACCCCGACGGAAAGTCCCGAAGCGAATGCTTATGTTGCTTATGCATGGAGCCGGCCCCACTGTTAATGATATAGCGTGGCCTTTGTATGTCACATTTTTGTGTTGTTATTGTTACACGCCTTGGACTGAGACATGATCAGCAGATAATAAACCTGAATTAACAGGGTAAAATGATGAGACAGAGAGACGTTAGTAGGATTCAGTAGTTGGCATTCTCCAAGATTTAATATATTGTTCTCTTTTGGTAATCTTTTTTTGTTGTCAACATCAATTATCCATTACAATTATATTGTAGTATTAAATCTTCACATTTCATATTCCAGTATCAAAAAAATAAAAGTTCTCAGGTTAAAAAATGATCACCACACATTCACATTATATATAACTCACTGGACTATCAGTGTCAATTTTGAAAAAGCTATAAATTACTGGAGGCCTGTGCTAACCAATGCTTCAACCATTACATTATAAACCAATTAACGTGTAAGCTAACACTGACTGAAACCATCTACTCTAGAGCTAGCTAGCACTTAGCCAAGCTACATTTGGTTAGCATCAAGCTAGCGAACTGTTAAACACAGTTTTCGTACAAATATTAAAACTTTAACACATTTTATAGTGACATCACATATTTACATATATTACCTGAACTAAGCTGAGCCTTTGTTCATAGAAAATAAAACAAATAGTTGAAAAAATGTTGTTGAAAAAAAGTACAAAAAGTTCAGGACACCATAAGAATTGGTTCTTAACTGACTTGCCTAGTTAAATAAAGGTAAAATAAAAAAATATTTAATCCCTTTTCTTACATGTAAACCATTACAACCTAGCCAACCTCCATTACTTACAATGGGAAAAAC
Organism: Oncorhynchus mykiss; assembly: GCF_057628025.1. Taxonomy (NCBI): domain Eukaryota; kingdom Metazoa; phylum Chordata; class Actinopteri; order Salmoniformes; family Salmonidae; genus Oncorhynchus; species Oncorhynchus mykiss. Next base: position 26,005,077 of record NC_143022.1, read on the forward strand.
AACAACTAGTTTTTCACTCGGTTAAAACTCCTTTCAATTGTCTTCAAACATTACCAAACTCATGGACTATGTGGTTAACCATGTTGCCTCAATATTTTGAGAGTCATATTGCATTTTTACACATTACATACCTGAATTAACAGGGTAAAATGATGAGACGGAGAAACGTTAGTCGTGTTAAGTAGTAGGCTTTCTCAAAGAAAACTCCAAGACCTCACGATCTCAGTAACGCTCCCCATTGATGCCACAGCTTCCCCTATAGGCAGTAATCATATCCATTACTTTAAATGCAAATAGTCCTAGAAAATGATACAAGGGATGGCCCTATAAAACGGCAAGCGAAACAAAACATAAGAAATATGACCATACATATTTGTGTGTGTCACATTATGTGCATTTCTGTTTGATCATGTGTGAGAGACAGAGTAGGGAAACAGAACGTGATTAGTGACCTCCACAGTCTAAACAAATTTGAGTACAACTAGAATTGATTGGTTCCTCTGTGTTTCTCCAGGTGTTCTGTCATGACAGCCCTGCCTGCTGGCTTCACAGTGCAGGCTCCAGAGCTCCTGCAGTCTAGCCTGGAGTTTTCTCACAGCCAGGCACAGATGGAGCACGGTCAACAGCCAAGCCAGGGCAGAGTCTCACCCTGTGGAGCAAGTGGGAATACTGTTGTTTTACCCCCCTCAGTCACCGTCTCGTTACGCAACACTTGTCCTTCACTCTTCACCCTATTTGTCATGTGTCATCCCATTTCACCTCATGTGCCCTTTCTAACTGCCCTAATCTTTTCTCAGCCTAAGGGTATTGTCTGGCACACAGCACATGACATCTGTTTACATGTACGTACATCAGTGTTGGGGAAGCTACTCTGAAAATATAGTTTACCAAGCTACCAATTACTTCACACTGGAAGATGTTAAGCTACACTAAAGCTACCCTTAAGAAAAATCTAGTTTACTTAACTAAAGTTATTTTGAAAAAGTAGTTTACTTCATCCAGACAGCTGTATGATAAATTATCATATCTAATTCTGAAATGTCATAGATTACAAATTACAAGTACAGATCACTCTGAAGTCAGATGTCAAACAGAATGTGTAATTTAGCCTATTAAACACAAAACTATGTTTTAAGCACCTTAATTGGGGAGAACGGGCTCATGGTAAGGGCTGGAGCGGAATCAGTGGAATGTTATAAATACACTACCGGTCGTAAGTTTTAGAACACCTACTCATTCAAGGGTTTTTCTTTATTTGTACTATTTTCTACATTGTAGAATAATAGTTAAGACATTAAAACTATGAAATAACACATATGGAATCCTGTAGTACAGGCAAGATGGCACCGACAGAGAGGGTCGCCTCGCTTCTAGTCCTTAGGAAACTGGGCAGTATTTTTTTTTGTATGTATTATTTCTTACATTGCTAGCCCAGAAAATCTTAAGTGTTATTACATACAGCCAGGAAGAACTATTGGATATCAGAGCGACGTCAACTTACTAGCACTATGACCAGGAATACGACTTTCCCAAAGCGGATACTATGTTCGAACCACCCAAGGTATTCAAACTGGTTCCAGAGGCTGACCCAAAACAACGTCGACGCAGGAGAGGTAGAAGGAGCGGCCTACTGGTCGGACTTGGAGGTGCGCACACCACCCACTGCTTCCGAGTATTTTACTCACTAAACTCAAACAGGATGTACCTGTGACAAGGACCATTCAACACTGGTCTGACCAATCGGAATCCACGCTTCAAGATTGTTTTGATCACGCAGAGTGGGACATGTTCCGGATAGTCTCAGAGAATAATATAGATTTATACGCTGATAAGGAAGTGCATAGGAGATGTTGTACTCACTGTGACTATTAAAACCTACCCTAACTGGAAACCGTGGATAAATGGCAGCATTTGCACAAAACTGAAAGCGCAAAACTCCGCATTTAACCTCGTTTTCCCTCCACAAGACAATCTAACAAGCGAAATGTCAGTATAGGGACAAAGTGGAGTCGCAATTCAACGGCTCAGACACGAGACATATGTGGCAGGGTCTACAGACAATCACGGACTACAAAAAGAAAATCAACCACATCACGGACACTGACGTCTTGCTTCCAGACAAACAAAATACCTTCTTCGCCCACTTTGAGGATAACACAGTGCCCCGACGCGGCCCGCTCCCAAGGACTGTGGGCTCTCCTTCTCCGTGGCCGACGTGAGTAAGACATTTAAACGTGTTAACTCTCGCAAGGCTGCCAGCCCAGACGGCATCCCTAGCCGCGTCCTCAGAGCATGCGCAGACCAGCTGCCTGGTGTGTTTACAGACATATTCAATCTCTCCCTATCCTAGTCTGCTGTTCCCACATGCTTCAAGATGGCCACCATTGTTCCTGTACTCAAGAAGGCAAAGGTGACTGAAATGTATGACTATCGCCCCGTAGCACTCACTTCAGTCATCATGAAGTGCTTTGAGAGACTAGTCAAGGATCATATCACCTCCACCTTACCTGACACCCTAGACCCACTGCAATTTGCATGCCGCCCCAATAGGTCCACAGACGATGCAATCGCCATCACACTGCACACACTGCACACACTGCACACAGCATTCTTACATAGGAATACCTATGAAAGAATGCTGATCATTGACTACAGCTCAGCATTTAACACCATAGTACCCTTCAAGCGCATCATTAAGCTTTAGGCCCTGGGTCTCAACCCTGCCCTGTGCAATTGGGTCCTGGACTTCCTGATGGGCCGCGCCCAGGTGGTGAAGGTAGGAAACAATGTCTCCACTTCGCTGATCCTCAACACTGGGGCCCCACAAGGGTCTGTGCTCAGCCCCCTCCTGTACAGCCTGTTTACCCATGACTGCATGGCCATGCATGCCTCCAACTTGATCATCAAGTTTGCAGACAACACAACAGTAGTAGGCTTGATCACCAACAACGACGAGACAGCCTACAGGGAGGAGGTGAGGGCACTCGGAGTGTGGTGTCAGGAAAACAACCTCTCACTCAACGTCAACAAAACAAAGGAGATGATCGTGGACTTCAGGAAAGGGACAGCAGTGGAGAAGGAGGAATGTTTTAAATTCCTCGGCGTACACATCACGGACAAACTGAAATGGTCCACCCACACAGACAGTGTGGTTCCTCGCCATACACGTCACGGACAAACTGAAATGGTCCACCCACACAGACAGTATGGTGAAGAAGGCGCAATAGCACCTCTTCAACCTCAGGAGGCTGAAGACATTTGGCTTGCCACCTAAAACCCTCACAAACTTTTACAGATGCACAATTGAGAGCATCCACTGCCTGTATCACCGCCCGGTATGGCAACTGCACCGCCCACATCCGCAGGGCTCTCCAAAGGGTGGTGCTGTCTGCACAATGCATCACCAGGGGCAAACTACCTGCCCTCCAAGCCACCTACAGCACCCGATGTCACAGAAAGGCTAAAAAGATCATCAAGGACAACAACCACCCGAGCCACTGCCTGTTCACCCCGCTACCATCCAGAAGGCGAGGTCAGTGCAGGTGCATCAAAGCAGGGACCGAGAGACTGAAAAACAGCTTCTATCTCAAGGCCATCAGACTGTTAAACAGCCATCACTAACACAGAGAGGCTGCTGCCTACATACATACTTGAAATCATTGGCCACTCTAACAAACGGATCACTAGACACTTTATTAATGCCACTTTAATAATGATGTTTACATATATTGCATTACTCATCCCAAATGTATATACTGTATTTTATACCAGCTATTGCATCTTCCCCATGCCGTTTGGTCATTGCTCATCCATATATTTATATGTACATATTCTTATTCCATCCCTTTACTTAGATGTGTGTGTATTAGGTAATTGTTGTGGAATTGTTAGATTACCTGTTACAGTGCCTTGCGAAAGTATTCGGCCCCCTTGAACTTTGCGACCTTTTGCCACATTTCAGGCTTCAAACATAAAGATATAAAACTGTATTTTTTTGTGAAGAATCAACAACAAGTGGGACACAATCATGAAGTGGAACAACATTTATTGGATATTTCGAACTTTTTTAACAAATCCAAAACTGAAAAATTGGGCGTGCAAAATTATTCAGCCCCCTTAAGTTAATACTTTGTAGCGCCACCTTTTGCTGCGATTACAGCTGTAAGTCTCTTGGGGTATGTCTCTATCAGTTTTGCACATCGAGAGACTGACATTTTTTCCCATTCCTCCTTGCAAAACAGCTCGAGCTCAGTGAGGTTGGATGGAGAGCATTTGTGAACAGCAGTTTTCAGTTCTTTCCACAGATTCTCGATTGGATTCAGGTCTGGACTTTGACTTGGCCATTCTAACACCTGGATATGTTTATTTTTGAACCATTCCATTGTAGATTTTGCTTTATGTTTTGGATCATTGTCTTGTTGGAAGACAAATCTCTGTCCCAGTCTCAGGTCTTTTGCAGACTCCATCAGGTTTTCTTCCAGAATGGTCCTGTATTTGGCTCCATCCATCTTCTCGTCAATTTTAACCATCTTCCCTGTCCCTGCTGAAGAAAAGCAGGCCCAAACCATGATGCTGCCACCACCATGTTTGACAGTGGGGATGGTGTGTTCAGGGTGTTGCTTTTACGCCAAACATAACGTTTTGCATTGTTGCCAAAAAGTTCAATTTTGGTTTCATCTGACCAGAGCACCTTCTTCCGCATGTTTGGTGTGTCTCCCAGGTGGCTTGTGGCAAACTTTAAACGACACTTTTTATGGATATCTTTAAGAAATGGCTTTCTTCTTGCCACTCTTCCATAAAGGCCAGATTTGTGCAATATACAACTGATTGTTGTCCTATGGACAGAGTCTCCCACCTCAGCTGTAGATCTCTGCAGTTCATCCAGAGTGATCATGGGCCTCTTGGCTGCTTCTCTGATCAGTCT